>NC_140592.1:983903151-984208200 GCF_964204655.1 Triturus cristatus | reverse complement strand
CAATGCACTGCTGAATACGTCACATATTACATTACTCATGACGTGGTCAGTGATATCACTCATGACATCACAGATGACCTCTCACATGACATCACTGATGACATCACTGATGACATCATCCTTGTGATAGAGTGGCAGACCTCCAATCACCCTAATATAACCTTTGATACACACATTCAAAACAATGGACATACCAATACCAGTAACAACAACCTATTCAGTAATTCTAAGATCCACATACACATCCACTCATTCACCAACAGTCCTATACAGTCACTCATACATGTACTCACTCATCACATGTACTCATACACCTATACATCCTGTTACACAACGCCACTCATCCATAGTTACTCACACACATAGTCACTCATGCTAATAAAGAATCAAACATCCATGTACTTGCATATACAGTTATACACACACAACCACACTTACTTCTACAGAAACTTACACATACTTAGTCTTTTAAACAATCACTTATAGAAACACATACTTATTCATACAGGAACTCTTCCAATCTCTCACTCTCACATATACTCACTTATATACACCAATAGTCACATATACGAGTTTAAAACATATGTAGTTACTCATAAAGACACTATTGAGACAGTCATTCACTCACTAACACACCCATACACACACTCATCCACCCATACAGTCCTGCACATATGCTGTCTTCAACACATACAACAGTAAGTCACTTATTCATGCATCTATGCACTACATAATACCCCCACCAAACCATACAAACACTCAGACACTCATATTGATACTCAGAAAACCAACTAATAACCTATATAGACACTCACGTAGCTACTCACCAACCCATGCAGCCACTTATGCACAAAGTGAGAGACTGATACAGATATTTACATATTTAAACATTACTCACTAAGCCATGTATTCACTAAGATACACTTAATCAGTCAGTTATACAATCAATTTTTCAAAAGAAATCATCCATTTAGACACTTATATACCCATTTATTCTTCCATCGACCTTGAGATATACATATATAAAACATATTTAATTTTCAGAAAAACACACACTCACTGGATGATGCCATCAGTGATGTCATTGGATATGTCATCAGTGATGTCATGAGTGATGTCACTGACCATGTCATGAGTGATGTAATATGTGGCGTCTTCAGCAGTGCATTGCGGGCGCGCGAGTTATAGTTAGCTGGACTGACTATAGCGGGGGACTTTCAATGGTTTTGTATGAGTGAAAAGTCTAGCTAACTATAACGCCCCTGAAACCTATGGTTTTTTCAGTGAATATATATATATATATAGAGCACTCCACAGATGAGCAGCAGCTAAATCTTCACCACTTCACAACATACACGGACCAAACAAATTATTGCAAATTGTTTTATTCCGTGCAGTTTTGCAGCCATAATGTTCCGGCTCCTCCGAGCCTTGATCACATGACAACGTGAACCAATAAAACCACAGTCTATAAAGAGACAGTGCAAGATTTAAAACCGATCATGTGACTTGATTGTCGAAAAAAATGGAAGATATACTATGGCACAATTCCAAAAAACAGTTGTAATGATCGTGCAACAGAGTATACATTTCCTAAATACCATGTTTAGTTATATGATACTTTCAATGACTTTAAAAATGTGCAAAATGCGCAATGAATGTGCAAACGCGCATATGTGCCATAAAGAAATTTTGCTGTAAACATCGTTTCATTTTGAGGTTGTGAGTATACTTGGGTAAATCCAAGTTTATCAATACCTCATCTACAAATTATTGTTGCGTAAGCATTACAAATTCCCATGCAAGGTGAAATCCTTGACTAAAAATACGATGTACAAAAAACCAACTTACAGAATCATTCCATCTTCTGTCGGTGCAACTCACATCGCTATAGGAAACATATACAAAATTATTTTACCTTACATCTATATATGCCAAATAGCTGCCACCATATTTGTATAGTGTAATTACTGTATAACAAAATGTACAATCAAAGCAACTGTGGTCAATCATACATATATATATATATATATCTCCAAAGGACAACATCACACACTTTCCATAGCGTTAAAAGACAAGCCCTCCAGTCAAGAACTGGTAAAATGCGATTTTATTTGTGGCAGGACAACCAGACGGCATTACGCGTTTCGACCGTAACCAGGTCTTAGTCATATTCAGAGTACAGGGATCAGTTGCTCTTTGAATTTAAAAACACTGAGAACCCGAACAGTGAGGAAGGACACAGAGTGCAGACATATCATTGGCAAAATGTCACAGTCACTTTGAAACTCAGCTGTTTTCTCATTGTTAAGGATCAGAGGGTCCTATTAAAAGGTATTTTAACATTCCTTTTGCTTTTAAACTCCCTTCAGAAAAATTAGTCTTAATTCACTAGTGATCCCAGTAACCATCTGTTGATAAAACTATAGTATCCATAATGCCTTGCAACTGTCAAATAAGCATCATTGTGTCCTTCACTTTGCAAACAATAATTAAGGGCCTTATGGATCTTAATGAGAAGCAATCATCTCCAAATGCCTAAAAGGAATCAATTCCATGTAGGGCTGAGCGGTAAAATACCTCACATTTTCAATCCAGGGCACTCATCCTCAAACCTTCATTGCTGTAAATTCTGCATGCCGGTGCCTGTCACTTTACAACAAATGGTCTCGCTGTGCAAAGGTAAGTACCTCTACAAACTCTGGCTGGCTTCAAGGTGCTTCCGAAATATTGAGCAGGCAGGGCTCCCGCTCAATCAGTGGTGGAGGACTGTCTGCTGATTATTTCCGAAGCACCTCGAAGGCTCATTCCCCCTTGCTTGTGATGCCAGGCTGGGATATAGACGGGTAGCACTCGTTGGCAGGCATTGGGAGCCTATGTCTATTGTGTTCCTGTGGAGAACCAAGGTATCTTACAGATTAAAGTGTCTACGTACCTTCTCTGCGTGAAATGTTAGAAGTTATTCAGAGGGAGATATTCATGGTTAGAGAGGAGAATAAGAGTCTTACACAGGATATATTGGATTCATGTCAAGAAACTAACACACTAGCCCATAAGGTCAATGGGTTAGTTGCAGGGTCCACTCCTTCATCCCAGTTAGAACCTTCCACTTCTTCCCATGAGAAACATATACAGACAGTGGCTCAAGTAATTCAGGAACAAGTACAACACATTCAGAATATCTCTGCACGCCTGATCCTCGACATCCCTCGCCGCAGCCACATCACACCCCACCTGAGAGACCTGCACTGGCTCCCCGTCAACAAGAGGATCACCTTCAAGCTCCTCACCCACACACACAAGGCACTCCACAACACCGGAACAGCATACCTCAACAGACGACTCACCTTCTACACCCCCAACCGCCAGCTCCGCTCTGCCGACCTCGCCCTCGCCACCATCCCCCGCATCCGAAGAGTGACCTCTGGCGGCAGATCGTTCTCCCACCTCGCCACCAAGACCTGGAACACCCTCCCCATCCTTCTACGGCAGACCCAGGACCTGCTAACCTTCAGAAGACTTCTCAAGACCTGGCTGTTCGAGCAGTAGCAGCATCCCCCCCAGCACCTTGAGACCCCCACAGGTGAGTAGTGCGTATTTACAAATGTTCTGATTGATTGATTGATTGAATTCACAGAGTAACTCCCCTTATTCCACTCTCCCCTCCAGAAAGGTTCAGTGGTGACCCACAGAAAGTCCAAAACTTGTCTCACACAATATTCTTTACATTTCATGTGTCATCAAACATTGTTTCCAGATGCCCAGTTATGCGTAGCCATTGTTCTGTCACATTTGAGTGGGGAGGCTGCAAATTTGTCCATTCCTTTGGTTGGTAGGAATTTTTTGTATGATTTTGAATGTTTTAAGGCAGAATTTTAAGAATCTTTGATAGGGGGAAAGTATCTATGGCTACAGACAATGAGTTGTTAGACTATGTCAGAGACCTAGTGGCCTATCTAGGTGACTTAAAAAAATTAACAGTTTAAACAAACTGACTAGAAGAAAAGAGGGTAGCACTTTTTTACAGAGGGCTACGGGACAAGTTAAAATATGCCTTGGCTCAGATACTTAAAATGCCTACAGAGCTATCTTCTCTAGTGGATTTGGTGGTAGAAACTTACTTCTGTCGGTCTGAGTTCAAAGGAGAAAAAAGAAGAGATTTCCTAGGTTTGATCTAGCAAGATCTGAAATGGCAAACAGTTCAGAAGCATCATCTGAGGTGGAACTGAAGCAGATTGGAGCAGTACTGGGTCCTTTGACAGAAGAAGAAAAAGACGAAGACAGAGGAATCTTGGCTCATTAGTAGTACAGAAAGACTACTGATATAACTTATGTTGTAGCTTAGTGTATATGTTTGAGTCTCAGAAATGTTTATGAAACACTTACTCTCACTGGATGATGTCATCAGTGATGTCATCAGTGATTTCATTTGAGATGTCATTAGAGATGTTATCAGTGATGTCACTGAAAATGCCATTCGTGATGTAATATGTGAGGTCATAAGCAGTGCATTGTTGGGAGCGTAAGTTATAGTTAGCTTAGGTAACTGCAACTGCTGAATTTCACTGGTTTTGTACGAGTAAAATCTGAGCCTAACTATAATGTCCAGTAAATGTCTACTTTAAAAAAAAAAAAATATTTCCTAACTGTACCGTCCCTGTAACCTTTTTAGTGAATTTTTAAGGTTTTAAAATTTTTTATTTCCTAACTGCAATCTGTAATCTTTGTGAGAGTGTGTGTGGTTGGCTGTATGGGTCTGTGAGTGGGTGAGTGAGTGGCTTTATGGGTGTGTGAGTAGTTTTCTGGGTATGTAAGTGGATGTGTGAGTGACTGTATGGGTCTGTGAGTGAGTGTGTGAGTGGTTATGTGAGTTGGTGTTTGAGTGGCTCTGTGTGTGTGTGAGTGGGTGTGTGGGTCTGTGAGTGGGTGTTTTAGTGGCTCTATGTGTATGTGAGTGGATGTGTGGGTCTGTGAGTGTGTGAGAGGGGCTGAATGTGTGTGTCAGTGGGTATGCAAGTATCAGTGAGGGTGTGTCAGTATCTGTGTGAGTGACTGGCCAGGACGCAAACTCACCTACCCCTTTATTGAACAAGAGTCCACAGTTTTGCAGGAAAAAGTCTTCCCAACAAGAGTCCTTTCTTCTGGTTAATTAGTAAGTGTTACCTTGTCCATTTGCATACATGTAGTAATGTGAATAGAGAACGATGGACAGTACAAAAAAGCATGCACTCCCATTCCCAACATTTCTCCAACAAATGAAAGACAAGGCTCCTGCCTGGAGGGAGCAGCGTTTTTAGCTGCTTCCTGCAGGCAAGAGCAATGCCGACTCCTGTTGGAGGAGGAGTGCAGGCAGGGGCAGCTGGAGTAATGGGATTCTCTCTTCAGCCTGCAACAATGCTGAAGTGGGTGCCCTGGGTGAGCTCCAGGGCACCAACTCTTTATTGGTTAGGCCTCAACAGTGGGTACTTGGGGTCAAAATAAGCCCAGGGAGGAGGACTGCGCAGTCTCGCTTCCCATTAACTTACTAGCTAGGCCCCAGGGGATAGAATTCCTGGAGCCAAATCCTGGCCTGGGGAGGAGGGCTCCGTGCCCCCATTCCCCATTTTTTATATGGTCAGGTCCCGGGACATGGCTTCCATAGCTCAAGCCCTCTCCATGCACTCCTAAATACTCCTCACATTACAAAACTCATAACAACTTCCATGACGTCATTGATAATATTTCTGCTACATTTGCTGTAAAAGAATTGATGAGAAATCTGTGCATGGAGGGGGCATGAGTTATAGTTACCTTAGGGCACGAGTTCTACCTAGTTTTTTGCAATAACTCTAACTGCTTAATTTCTATGGTTTTGTGTGTGTAAAATGTGACCTTAACTATAACATCACGCTAACCTTTGATTTTATAGTGATATAGGGTGGTAGGTAAAGCTTTATTCGATATAAAATATCATAAAAGCACAACATACAATGATTAAAAAAGGATCAAGTGTACATAAAAAACATCAGTAGTCGCAAACATCTTAAAAGTTATAAAAACAGTTAGGAGCAACATATAAAAAGCAGAGAATAAAGTGCTTGGTTATTTAGAGTTCGTTAGGATACATGGCAGCCGTCGATCTCATAGATGGGTCAGTGCAGTTGGGATGGAATGTTTTTCTTGCGCAATAGCCACGCACAGCCCAAATACTTGGCGATGCCGCAGACAATGGTGAGGGACGAAGTATCCGTCTGCAAAATGCGTAGCGCAGTACAGTAGTCACGACATCCCAGCATTCTGCAGATCGGACGGAGCCATTTAACTCTTGGCCTTCGATAATGATGGCAAGCAAATAGGAAATGAGGGATAGACTCACTAGGTGCTGTGCAGCTCGGACAGCCAGCAGATGGGAGTGGGGATCCTTTCCAACCAGCAGTCACACAATTAAGGGGGAGGGACCCTAATCTGAATCGTACATACAGGGATCTGTCCAGAGGAGACTGGATGAAGTCGAGATATGCCTCAAGTTTACATGCGGGCTTATGTTCTAAGAAAGCCACACTCAACTTCCCCAATTTGGGATTGTTCAGATCTCTTGTATTTACCCAACTCCAATAAGCTTCCTTAAGATCCTGTTTCTGAGGGGGTACCTGAGATACCCAGGAATCTTCGTAGCCAATGGATTTCAGTGTTTGCTTTATGTGGTTAAACCATTTTAACCTCCGCCCAGTGTCTGCTGATAAAAGATCATCTAAGCCTGCCGCATATTTAGCAAGTTCAGGGGTCCTCCGCAATCTGGCCCAGAATAGTAAAGGGCGTAGGCGTGCAATGTCCTGGATGGAGTGTCTCCCCAGGTCATGCAACAAAGGTTTTAGCGGGGATGATACTGGGACGGAGATAAGGTTCCTCATAAATTTGTTCTCAGAGACTACCAGATCGTGATATATATATATTTACCCTGAGTTCTCTGCTTCTTTTTTGCATGTATGTATCTCAACAACATAGCCATCAGTTTCAATGCATCTTTATAGTACAGCAATTCTCACAGTACATCAAACATCACAGTCCTCACTGTCCCCATGCGACAAAACACCACAGTGTTTATTATATGAGAATCTATAGCTAGATGATAATCTTACCTGTCTTGTCTGGCTAACAGGTATGCAGTAAAGCGGCTCCATACATCTTTTGGATGCAATGCTTAGGGGAGTTCTTTGGCATAACACACAAGCCGGCCACTGCAGTGTGCCATATCTGTTAACCAGTGCTTGTGTTTTGGGACCATTTTACCTCCCTAATGGATAGACACCCTCTTCTTCACCAGTGACAATGCGACCAGTTTGTGATAGGAGGTTGCAAAGCTTTCACCAGACCTAGCAAACATATTTGAGAGGTGCATTCCACCACTTCCGGAACTACCCCTGAGAGTTTACTTATAATCTGTTCCCAATAGGAATGAATCCTCGTGCAACCCCATGCCAAGTGCAAGAAATCAGTGTCACATGCCCCACAGCGACCACATTCTGCAGTCTCCAAAAGTTCACATTTACACAATTGTATCTAGGCGTAGAAAATCTGATGTAGGTATTTAAAATGGATAATTCTAAGATTACAGTTTTATGTCATCTGGCCTGTTAGTGCACAGCACCAGTACTAGTCTTCCATGCTAAGCTGAGTGTCAAGTTTAGTGTTCCATCTTGCAAGTGGTCCCTCCGGTGATGGTTGTCTGTCAATCTGGGATGCATTATATAGTTGCATGATTAGAGGTTTACATGTAGTTGTTGCAAGAAGCAACTGGAGCACCCCGAGTGCTGTTGGCTCGGCAGCGAACTGCGGAGGATAATGTGTGGATGCTGCCCGGAGTCTACTATATATGAAAAGAAGCATTACAATGCATTAGTTCCAAATGTAAGTTTTGTTTAGGAACTTTGGAATAGGGATTTTAGGATTAGTATGGCCAACTCAGCAACATACGATAGACTTGAATCTGGTACTATAGGCGATCTTTTTTAGATAAGTATAATGTGACTGCGTTTGCCCATCATAGTAATTTTGTGGAGATTAACTCCAATACTAATCTATTTTTTTATCTTTTTCATTTCTTACATCAGCGCCAAGGGCAAGAAGAGGGGCAGTGTAGTGGATGGTCTGAGAAGAGCTGGAGAAGAGGCACCGACCACCAGCACCACCGCTGAGGCCTCCGCTCATCTTAGAAAGTCCTATTATTTATTTTATCATTTCACTACTGTTGGGTTTTATGATTGTTGTGGGCTTAGGATAGAATATTGGGATATTGGAATGTTGGTTCTAGGTTCCAGAACAGAAGTTACTGCTTGGATCCTGGTTTTGCTGGCAAAAGAAAAGTTGCTCTGACACCCTTACATGCCGTATTCCTTTTACGTGGTGACGAGGTCAGGATACAAACCCAAATGTGCAAAGCACAATGGATTAGCTCGTTTTCCTCTGCCCACTATGTTACTTTTAAATTGTGCCCTGTTTTTTTTCAACTGTCTCCTTTTATTTTCAACTCTCCTATCTAATTTTTTGATTCATTTCTGTCTTCCCTGCATTATTTTGTTTTCCTTATTTCACTTTTTTGGTAGCTCACTTATAATAAATAATATTCACCATGTATGTTTGTTGAGAAGGCTTTCTTTTTCTTGCTCATGCTCTAACACTTTCAGAGAGTGGCCATGATCATGGACTACCCCTCTCCACTCTTCCAATGTTATACTGTGTAATTCAATTATAAAGTATACCAGCAGTTGGGGGGCGTGGCTAGCGAGCCAACATGGCGGACGCAACTTGTTAGCGCCCCACGGTACATCCCTCTGTTCTCCTGATTAAACTCCTCCATCCACACTACTAATTGCATGGAGCGTAAAGATACGGACCTGCAGCCCTGGCTGGTGCCCTTCAGTCGTGCCGCAGACAGGCGAAAGTTGCGGGGCCGCCATGTGATGCCCTGCATCCTACTCAGCGGGGAGTCAAGGGAGAGACAGCGGACTGGTTGCCGCGAGCTGGAGCCAGATGTGCATCCCCCGCCAACTGAAATGTGGCGGGCGCTGCTGCTGCGATTCCTGTGGCACTGACCCGAGGAATTGAGATGGCGACTGCTGCCTCCCTGGACACTGCTGGTATTCTGGGCGGCACCCCACAGAACTTTGGTGGGCATGCCCCTCGCCGCCCGGCAACGGAGAACTGGGATCTACTTCGCCTGGCAACAACCGCACTGTAGTGCTACCCGCATTACAGTGGATCCCACGCGAGCCCTTCAGCAGGACCTGCTCCAGCGCTGGAAGTTACCTACACACCGGACCCGGCTGTTGAGGTGGCGGAGACAGCAGGTGGGAAGTTGCTGTGTCTCGTGCCCATTCCGTGAGGCCCTGCTTGCGGCAGCTGTCGACGTTGGGGTGAAAAGGCCCTGGAAACCAGGTATGATGCATCGGAACCCGTAGGCAGAAAGCCCTTCTCACCAGTACGACGGCCCAGATTGCCCGGCACCACAAGACAGCATGACAAGTGGAGCCTGCACCATGCAACTGCTTCTATAATCAGCACCTCCACCCACAGGGCCCAACAGCGGGGTGAGACATGTATTTAACCCCCGACATCGCTTCCGGCGGCTTCCCACCACAAACTGTCCAGGGAGCGCTGTGGACGCTGACGTCTCTGCCTAGGCCACAGGTACACCATTTCCCACCGTCCCTTCCCCCACTGAATGAACGCTGACCCTGGGCTTCCTGCTTGCCTCCACTGTCCTCCAGGCTGGGACTCCTTGGGTGGGCCTTATCCAGCAGTCCCAAGGCCGTCTTTATGGTCATCTACCAGATCAGCCAGGACACCTGACAGGCTCCCTTGCAGCCACGCTCCTCACACCACACTAAGCGACGCTCACCTCAAAGCCCAGGACTCCCCGCACAGCGCTCCACATTGTCTCTCTGCCCATCACCCCAGGTCGCGGAGTCCACACCGTGGGCCCTAGCATTTCGTGGCACTGTGCAACTTGGAACATGTACATGATTACCGGCTGCAGCTGAAGGCCTCCCCTGACCATTCACATCCATGGCCTCAGTCCTCCTGGCACTACCGAAGCCCCGGTGTGGGTAATAGGCAGACTGCTTACAGCTCTTCACCCTTTCCGCCAGCACCTGCTGGACCACGAAGAGGCTGCAGTGGCGCAGTCCTGACACCACGTGAAGTGGAGAGCCATTGCCCAGCTGAGGAGCCACTGCTTTTGGTGCCGCTGCAGCTTGTGTAGCTGCGATGTTGCGGTGTCATAGCGGACCGGAAGTCACGCCACAGAGCTACATATTCAATTGCTGACCTAATCGAGCTGCCATCACTGCCCCTTTGACGGGTGTGGGCCTGACATCATCCCTTCAGATGTTGAGGAGCTGACTGTCCCAGCGCCTTCCATAAAGTCTTTCACCTGCCGGCACTTGCGACGCGGCAACCTAGCTAGGAGCTTCCACCCATTCTGCAATGACGTGGAACGCCGTTGTACCTCAACGCTCATCTTTTGGCAGTCAGTGGATACTGCGGGTGCCTCCGGCCGTGTGCCAGAACCGCAACATGCATGAACATTTTCCCACTCTTTGCTTGAAGTAAATGATGTCTGCCCAAAAGCTCGCCATGGCATGCCTCGATGCAAACACACAGCAACTGGCCGCGAAGTCCAGCCTCCCGCACTCGTCGCCTCCAGGAGATGAGGCAACCACTGACGTCTCTGGCGTAGCACTTGCAGCTAAACTGAACTGTGCTGGCTGCTCTAGGGAAAATTGGGACCGCATTATACCAGACCAGGACATCCCTTGAATCACGTATCGATAAAGTCACCATGGATTTCACCGTGCTACGCGCTGACCACCATAAGCTGGCAGTGAAAATCCAAAAGATATCCTGGACAGCATGCATGCGCTGGAGGACAGAGTCGAGGACTCTGTAGGGCACTTGTCCGTGTGGTGGGCCTTCCGGAGGGTGAAGAGGGCCGGACTCCGGAGCTTTACGTTGAGCGCTGGCTGAAGGAACTTCTGCCTGCTGGGACACTCTCTCCACACTTTGTGGATGCTCACAGACTGCTTCCTGGAGCCCGCCCGCGGCCATTCCTTTTCAAACTTTTATAGTACAGGGACCGCGACGCAGTCTTGCATGAAACTCGCAAGCTCTCCATCCTGCAAGTAGACGGAAACCAAGTCATGTTGTTCCCGGACTATACAGCGCAAGTACAGAGGCAGAGAAGCACCTATAACACTGTGAAGCGACAGCTGCGCACCCTGGACCTCCCATACTCCCTGCTGTTTCCTGCCAGACTTGGAGTGGTGGTCGACGGAAAAACCTGCTTCTTTGATACGCCTGCCGACGCTTGGGACTGGCTGGAGAGGTCCGGACTATGGTTGGGGACGCGTCCATCCAATGCAGAAGTGCCCAAACCCAGTCGCAGGGGATCTCGCCAACGAGGAGGCCGGAGTAATACAGGCAGCGCACCTGCGGCAGCACCAGATCCGGAACAGAGCCGACTAAAGCGGCGAGACGCCCTGGAGGTGGCAGCGACACTGGGTACACAAACTTCCAGTGAAAACCGTAAAATGGGCTCCTCTGAGTCTGACACGGTCAGCAGATCTTTTACTCCTAGGCCTGACGACCTAGAAGGTAAGCTGCCACCAGTCGTTACACCGCAGATGACGGATGACATTATATGATTGCAACAGCGGCAGCAGGACCAGCAGGAGCTACTGCGCACGCAAGTAGAGACTTTTATAGTAACTGTCTAAATTGTTGACCTCCTTTTGTTATCTGAGCTGCCACCAATGACTTGATCTGTCATGTGCACACACACCACATTCTAGCTATACCTGCCGGGGGCGCATACAGCATAGGCGTGCCTCAACACCCAGGCTGGGACACGGGTGACAGATACGCGTCATAGAGGGATAGTCAATGCTTCCACACAGGCGCACATCCCACCCCCACATCAGTCTTTGCACTGACAAAGCTATAGCCGCTGTTGGGCTAGATATGGTTTGGATGAGCTCCATCCGGGTGTTCGTCCTTAATGTTAACATGGTTCGTTTCTATGGCCTCTGTTTTGGTGTCTTACAATCAGCCCGAACCCCCCACACAATACATACCCATGGCTCAGTGGCCTGCCCCATCCTACTCAGACAAACACACTAACCAGACATGACACAGGTACAAACGGTCATGTGGAACATATGCAGCATGCATGCTCCTACACAACGATATTCCATTTTCTCATATTTGCAGCACCGTAAGTCCAGAATAGCGCTGCTCCAAGAAACACACATGTACAGGACTGAGCTGGACCACTTGCATAAGCGATGGAGAGGCCAGGTGTTTGGCACTACATATTCGGTGCATGCACGAGGCACACTGATATGGGTCAGAGCGGGAATTCTGTTTGTTTGCGAGGTAGGTGTCAATGATCCAGACGGAAGGTATACATTTGTGAAAGGGCGCCTGAATGGCCAAGAGATACTACTGGGCTCCCTTTATGCTCCCAACTCAGATCAAGCCTCCTATCTCGTCCGGATAGCAGCAGTAGTAGCCCGGGGGAGTGGGATTCCTTGGCTCCTGGGAGGGGATTTTAATTCCGTATTGGATGTGGACATAGGCAGGTCGTTCCCTCCCCTCAACAGAAATCTCCCAGCATCTAACGCGCAGGCCCTCTCAGGTTGGCTGCTACACTGGGCTCTACATGATGTGTGGTGAGTCTTAAACCCCACCGCCTGCATTTACTCTCATTACTCAGCAGAACACGGTCTCCACTTGCACCTACACTGATTGGTGGTTTTGCCACTGCTGCTCCCATTGATCCAGAGTACGGAGTACCTAGGGCGAACCCATTCTGATCATAATCCCTTAGTTCTACAGCTACGTTGGGAACTGCGTCATCCCCTGGTTCCCACGTGGCGCCTTCAGCCACAGGCCCTGGAAGACACTGCGTTTCGGTCGTCACTAGGTACATCGATTTTACAATACTTCAAGCTAAATGAGGGCACAGCTAGTGATGCACTTGTCGAATGGGAGGCATTTAAGGTGACAATTAGAGGCCATTGTTTAGGGGCAACATGGAACATGGCAAACAACTGTCTTACTCCTTTGCGTGATTGAGTCCCAACCGATACGCTATGAACGCGAAGGTGAAGGGGCAGGCCGTGACTCGCGGCGCCTAGAGGCGTTGCGCTCTGAACATGCAGACCTTATGGAGCAACTCCATTGCCATAATTACACCACGCACACAGCCCGCACACACATTGCGGCGGATAGGGCGGGCAGGCTGTTGGCCAGGCTGATCTGTCAGGAACACGCACATGCCCCTATAGGGCCCCTCCGCTCTCCCACAGGTCAGTTGCTAACTACACAACATGACATACACGGGGCCCTGACGCAACATTACACATGCCTCTATCAACTCCGATGTACATGTAATGGGGAGACCTAGCGAGGTTCATTGACCCCCTACAGCTTCCCACAGTGCCAGAGGAGCTCCGTGAAGTACTCAACGAGCAGATATCATAGGAAGAAATTGGTGTGGCCATTCGATCCCTAGCATCAGGGAAAACCCCGGGGCCAGAGGAGCTACCATCCGAATACTACAAGGCAGCGCCTCGATACGGTGTTCGCCGTGGCCCTAGACACACAGCAACTTCCTCCTTCTATGCGCGAGGCAAATCTGATCTCCTTGTTTAAGCCGAGCAGCGATCCAGAGGAGCTGGGATCCTATCGGCCCCTAGCCCTGATCAACACCGACTATAAAATCCTCACAAAGGTACTAAGTGACAGGCTGGCACAGGCAGTCCCAGAACTGGTTCACGGCGATCAAAATGGCTTTGTGCCGGCGCGTAACACTTCACTTAATTTACAGCAGTTCTTCCGAGTGACCCCTTATGCCGCGGAAGAATAGCCCAGAGCAGGCTGCCTCCTGTTGGACCTAGAGCAGGCCTTCGATTCCCTAGAGTGGCCTTACCTGTTTGCAGTGCTTGAGAAATTCGACCTGGGCCCAGAGTTCATTCAGCTAGTGCGCCTTCTCTACACTGGCCCCACTGTGAGAGTCAAGATGGGCCCCTACATCTCGGACTCCCTTCCTGTACGGAGAGGCACGCGCCAGGGGTGCCCCTTGTCCCCGCTCTTATTTGTGCTTGCCATAGAGCCGTTCACGGAGGCGTTGCGTACCCAGCTGGCAGTCGGGGTGCCCCTAGGGGACACCAGGTGTCACTTTACGCGGACGACCTCCTCATTTATATCAGGGACATCTATTGGGTTCCAGTCCAACTGACCGAGCTGCTAGAGGATTTTTCTGCTTTTTCTGGGTTGAAAGTGAACGCAGGTAAATCTTGCCTCCACCCCTTTAAAGAGGGACTTTGCGATCCGGGCCTTGCCATAAGAGGCACCCTGGTACAATGGGCACCCGATACGTTTCGCTATCTGGGGCTCCAAATCTACTGCCAATTGCGGGATCTCTATGATCGGAACCTTGGTAGAGCAGTGACATCCATTAAGTCACAGATGCGATTTTGGAACTCGCTGCCTTTGGCTGTCACAGGTAGGATAGCATTCACCAAAATGGTGATTTTCCCGTGGCTCCTATACTACTTTACAAACCTGCCCATGTATATTCCAGCTTTCTTTTTCACTACCTTTGAAAGACAGCTCAGAGATTCCATCTGGGGTAAAGCTAGACACAGGATGACCCTGAAAAAGCTCTATCTGCCTACGGACCAGGGCGGGCTGGCAGCCCCCTGTTTTGAGCACTACTATCTTGACTCCCAACTATAATGGATAGCGCAGTGGCTTTCAGATCGCAATTGCGCGGACACAGCAACCACACAACCGCCTTACCCCTTGGAACACATAGTCCGGTTGTTTCACCCGGGGCCACATCCACGACCACCAGAGCCTCTGCTACTCGTGGTAGCCTATAGCTGCTTTTGTAGGAGCTTGTATCTGACGTGCAGCGTAATCCCTTATATGCCTGCGATACCCCTGGAGGGCACTCCCTGTGGGCAATCAGTATTGAAGACAATCGCACTTAGGGATTGGCATGACAAAGACATCCACACGTTTGGGGACCTATACCACAACAGGACACTCATGCTCTACACAACCCTTGTGGATGAAGTGGGGCTACCACCTGGGCAGTTTCTCACTCACCTCGCACTAGTGGCCCCACTCACGGCAAAATGGGGAGATGTCACGGCAGAGCCACACACACATCTCATCATGCAATACCTACATGTCATGGGACGAGGTAGACACTTAACGAGCTGGTTCGTAGCCTCACTCTGAACTCACACAGCATTGAGCCTTGCCCCGCTCCGCCACAAGTGGGAAAAAGGGTAACCAGTTCACAGACAAGGAATGGGCTGCGGTACTTGAGAGCCCACACGCATCCCAAGGAACATGCACTTTAGGCAGATACAGCTTTACTTCGTCCACAGAGCAAATCTCATGGCAATAATCAACCAATACTTCCACCGTGGAGATGCAGCGTGCCCGCGGTGTGGAGAAATAGGGGCCGATCTGCTACACACGTTCTGGGCTTGCCCTAGGGTGGAGGAATACTGGAGGGGAGTGGCCACTTTGCTGCACGTGGGCACTTACCAGGAGCTACCCTTCACTTGGCCTACATATTTACTGCACAAATTTAGTAGAACCCCCAACACGAAGGTCACATCCAGATTTCTCGATCTGGGTATGATAGTGGCCAAGCAGCTAGTTAGTAAAAGGTGGAAAGCGCCTGACCCTCTGCATGTGCAAGCTTGGTGACACTCTATGCTTGCGTGGGCCAAAGCTGAAAGTTTAGCAATTAAGTGTGAGGAGATGCAGGATTATGCAGGGTCTCCATTGCCACCTATTGGGACACAATATACCTCAAGCTCCAATGCAGCCCTGACACACTACCCATAGATCTCTCCGAGGTGCCAGCCTTGGGCAACGCTCAGATGTGTAGGCAGTAGTACTGTACGCGCCACACCACTCTCCTGTTGGCAAACACAAACTACCTGTGACATTCAACTGATACAAGCTCTAGACATTGGGCGGAAGCTTGCTGCTGCTGGACACACGAGCCACGGATCATACTATACATGGTAACATGAAAGGGGGGGCTACGGGCTGTATGTTTGGTTGCACACATTGTGCATTTCTCTTTTTCCTTTGTTTTCACTCCTTTCGTTTGTATGCACAGTTCCTAGTGTTTGTTGTTTAACAGTGAATCTGTCATTTGCACTTAAATGCGAACGAGCATCAGTATCCTGCTGGATCTATGGGACAGTACATGCACATATGTGTGGCAACGGACATTCACCGGCATTTCTTCCTCAGTAGACATTCTACTTGTGGACTGATATGATTATCATACTTTCTTATTCTTTTTTCTTTTTCCTCCTGTCCTCTCGCCCCTCACCTGTCTACTAGAATATGCTGCACATGTATCGGTCACTTTCATTCTTGTCCACTCAGTACGCTTCTCCGACCGAGAAATGAACATATGCTATATGTCTATGCTGTGCATTATAGATCAATTGAAGTGCCCGACTTTGCTTGTTTCACATATGACTACAGCTGTAATTATCATAAAACCCAATAAAGCAGATTCACACAAAAATAAATAAAGTATACCAGCAGTTTCCATGACAGTGCGGCATGGCTGGAAAGCATGAGGTCCTATTGCATTTGCCAACCAACACCATATGTCTTTTATCAGTCCTTATTTCACCCCTTCATTGTGCTTCAATGACTCAGAGTCATCATGGTCCTCAAAGGCTATAGCTCTCACCCACTATTATGAAACGTTTTGGTTAGCTTCCCTACCTGGCTTTGCCCAGAGTGATATTTTTTTTTTAGAAGATATTACAGTGCTAACTGAACTGTAGTGATGTATTGCGGTTGTAATTTTTTGATTAAAAAAGGGGTAGTCTCTGGCATCTAAAAAATTGATAATATTTTTCTAGCTACACCGACCCCAGTGCCGCTGGCTCAAGTGCCACTGCTGGAGGAGGAGAGTCAGTTGAAGACGGAAAAGCGACGGCATGGACAGGTGGTGGAACATCATATTGCTTTCTTATTGACAGTTACTATTATACTCACTAGCTACAAGGGCATTGTCGTGGCTCGTGATCGTGAACCCCAGCTTTACCAGCTGCAGTGGTGGTTGAGTTATGGCCTCTTCTATCTACAAAGCCAGCAAAATCTCACATGATGAACAATACAAAATGATGGCTTGAGGGAAACGGGAAAGAACGGAAAGTTAAAAGAAAAAATGGGTGAATGGTATATGAGTGAAAGGATGCATGGGTGGATGAAAGAATGGCTGCATGGGTATTGGGTAAAGGGATGAATGGGTGAAAGGATGATTGAAAGAAAGATTAATAGATTGGACATTTTGGTGAAAGAATGGATGAGAGAAAGCAAAGCCTAAATCATGGTGGCTATGGGTGAATATAAAAAAAGGAAACGATGACTGAATAATTGGATTGCTTCAATGAATGAGCAAGGGAGCTCTTTTGGAGAGGGGCATGCCGCTCACCTACTTTGCTTACTTTGTTATATGGTTATCAAAGCAAGGGTTCAAACTGGGGGGGTATTTTTTAAATTTGTGTTCTACTCCCTTAACCCACTGTGTCTGTTAAGCTAGGCAGATATGTATCCCACCCATCATCATTCATTAACCGGCTCTCTGCCCATGGCATTTCGCCACCCATTACTGAAGTGTAGTATGGTTCATTTTCTTGACTGCGGTGTTGGATGTGCAAAATATGTCTGCTTCAGTAAATGCAGCATGTACAATGTCTTCAAGGCACTGCAAACTGAACACATAAGATGTGTGTTCCCTTCACATTCTTGAAATGTGCAACATTTTACGGCCATGTGAAGTGATTCCAAAGCATATTTCCTGGTTTCACATAACAGATTTTTTTACATCAACTACAGTGACTGAATAAGCCAAACCTTAATAGGCAAGTCATTGATCAGTGACACCCCTCCATTCTATATGAAATGCTCTACCTACCTGCCTAATCCCTTTACCTTACCCTGCAGTAGAGTAAGTCAAGTTTCCTTTCCTTACTGCCCAGCAAATTGATTTGTTGGCAATAATTTGTGGTGTAGTGTAAGGCCAGTGAGTAGAGGGGTACTAAGTGCCTGATTTAATTCCAGTTTGGCATATGGGATACTCTGTGACGATCGTACCAAATACAATTAATATAGCCTGTTCCTTTACCTGTAGTGCAGTGTATTGTTTTCCCCAATGTCTACTAATGGCAGACAGGATAATATCTGTGTTTTCTACATAAGATGTGTGATGTAGTATCTTATTTATTATTCATCTGCCTCTTTGGAGTCAGGGTAGAAAGGGAAAGGCAGGGCTATTGGAATTAGAGATAGATTATTGTCAACTACAGCTGCCCCAGCTGCAAACATTACACAATGCGCTAGCTAGCATGCCTTCATTAATTTAAGACTACAGAACTTGCACTCCATAGCGCATAATGCCTTACTCATTAATGAGAGGTCATTTATTTTAATTTTCCACTCAACTTGTCTGTATAGTTACTAGCAAAGCCTTTAAACAAAAAAAAATCAAATCACTGTTTTTTAATCAAGGGTTATTAAACCTCAGTACTCTTCTGCCAGACATTCAGTGCTTTTTAAGAGAGGCATGTCTGGGTAAATGATAACATTGGCCTTGTGACTCTCCTAATCATAATCACATCAAATTCAAATGGTGCTTTAAGACCAGCAATTATTACTGCTACGGTCACACTAATTTTAAACAATTGTTTGCACAGAGCAATATTTACAATTGGTCTTTTTTCTTTTTGTTTTTCTTGATATAGCTACTCCTGCTGGTCCACCTGTAGCACCCAACACGCAGGAGATAGTGGCCTGGATGCAGCGGTAGAGGCTGGACAGTATCCAGCTGGATTATTGGCAGCCGGTGAGCCAGGCGGATGAAGAAGAAGAGGCTGAAATAGCGGACTCTCAGCCAGGCCCCAGTGCAGTCAGTCAGCCTCAGCCCTTCAGCCTTTCAGTCATCCCTGACTGGAACTTCTGCTTCCCCCTCCTGGATATTGCTGCGGCCCATCAAGCAGTAGCTGAACTGCATGGCGAGGAGTATGGAGAGCCTGCTGGACAGGATATAGCAGAGCCTGAACCAGCTCCTGACCCAAATAGAAAATGCTCTTGTTTTAGTTTTTGTTTTTCTGGGAGGGACTTGTGGGTGGAGAGTGTGGGAAGGAAGTTGGGACTGGGTTTTGGTATTTGTTGGACATTTGGACATGGGTTGTGGAATGGGGATGGGTCAATATGTTTGAGGAGAGGAGTGAGCCTGTTGTGGGTGGATTTTTTGAAAAAAGTATAAATGGGAAATGTTATTTCTTCACGATTCATGCCTGAAGTAGTTTATTTGTGTTTTACTTTTCCTTTGCATGGCTGCCTTTTTATGCTGCCTGTTTTTTCTAATCTGCTTATACAAGTGTATACCGGCTAGTTATAGTTAGTTACATACCACTGTAACTATCTTAACCATATATTGCCTATAAAAACCTAGATAAATTATTTCTTATGCCGTAGCAGTTACTTGTTTATTTACTAACTTAATAAGTTCACTTCACTCCATAGTTCTCTTTCCTGATTATAGATGAAACAATAACAGGGAAGGCATCACAACTTCACAAACGAGGTCCCACTCACACCCAGGTGAGCTCCAACTGTAGAATTAATCCAAAGGCTTATCCATCGCAGGCAACTAAATGGAAATAAAAACACTGAGTTACTGGGTCATAAATTATATCATAGCTTTACAGAGAATTGGCAACAGACTAATATATGACACAACAAAGAATAATTGATAATGATGAAATAACAAAAGATAGCAAGAGTAAACTTTTCTTAGCAATGGGGAGCTAGTATTTAATTAAAATTAAAGGTATGAAATCCTCGAGTCATGAAAAGTGGACTCAAAGTCTGGAGTGGTCAAGGTTAAACATTTACGCAACACAAAGACTGAATGAGGATGCGGACAACTGATTAACTTATGTATATAAAATATGGAGCACTTTTATGTGGGGGTGGGTAAATGGGGCCAATGTGGTATATTGTCTAGGCAATAGAAGATCCTGCAGTGAGTTGGTGTCACTTTCACCACATTCGCCCCACCAACTGTGTGATACATTTATGGTGTGAATTAAGTCAGACCTCAATAAATCACTCAGCCCGGGGAAAGAGGGTTAGGAGTTTGATGAATAGATGGGAAAGGGGATTTGGGGAAAGGTGTGAGAAAGACAAACACTACACAAGGACAATATTCATCTGGGCGATGAGCAGCACATCATCATTATCATTAAAGTTGTGGAATGAAATGAAGGAATGAGTATGACAAAGTACAGTTAAATGCATTGCAAATAGTACTTTTGACACAGAGACCCAAGTTATCAAATATCTAAATGTTCTGTCTTCTAGGTTTGAAAAAATCAAATTATGGATTAGAAAACCCACCCTGTTCTAAAAATATGATTGTTAAAAGACAGCTGATACTGTATTGCAAAATTAGGTGGTGCATCTGCATTCTCCTCTGGAATGTCCATCACCCTTGGGTGCCTATCTGGACTGGTCTGGTATGTAAACAAAAGTGTTTAGCTCAGCTTACGACTTTCATTCGTGCAGGAGACAAGAAGGCCTGTGAATTGTAAAACAGAAACTGTATTTTAAAGTCAAGGAGAAGGACAAGGGTAAGGTAAGCTTAAGAGGAGTGTACCAAGAAGACTCAGAAGCAGAGAAAAACACATTTTGCCACCAGTACAAAACACACACTCAGCAGCATTTCGCAAATCAACGCATCTTTCTTCATTCCACATATCTGAGTACTCGTAATCAGAGTCATGGTTTTCCTTTGAAGTCAATAATTTCTTTCTTCTATCTGTTTAGGAGGTAGTCATGCCCTGATTTCTTCTATCCTCTTCCTGAGTTCAAGCAACTCTATCCCAGTTACGACCAAAGCAACATAGACATGTAGTGCCCAGCTGTTGAAGAAGAAGTAAAGAAACAGAATTGCAGCATTTTGTCTAGGTTTTTGTTTGTTAAATAAAGTGACTGGTCTGGCCTCTGAAGAACTGAAGAAAGGAGTGGACCCTGCAGTAAATCTGGCTAAGTGTCAAAGGGCCAAACAACTTCAGGAATAATCTAAAACAAGTTTCCAAATTGCAGTTGAATTCCCTACCTCACTGTTTGCCACCACATGAATCATCAATCCTCACTCATAATCACTCACTCACTCACTCACTCACTCACTGTTGCAATAGTTGTAGTTACCCCTCCCAATCCAAGCACGGTAGGTGTGGTGGTAGGTACACAGTTGCTTTTTTGATGCAGGCAACACATTAGAATTTACTATTGGCACTCTTGTAAAACAACAATCTTCTAGGGCAGTCCTGCTAAGTGATGCAAAAAACAAAAAAAAGGCAAGCGAGGGAGGCAAGAATCGTCTCCAGAGTCATGAAGGAATTGTGGAGGTTTCTTCACCGTACACTGGTTCAACTGCAATCCGGCAATCTATGTGACTAAGAAATGGTGGGGCAGCATGAATCTGACACTGGTGAGAAACTGGTCCTACTCACTGTCACAACTGCACCAGCTGCACTGAACACATGCTCAGCAGACACTTTGGCTATTGGACAAGCCAGATACTTTATTTCCAGCCTGCTGAAGTCTTGCCATTGGCGCATCTTTTCATACAAACAATGGATCTTGGTCCACACAGACCTCTTTTGGATCATCAGATACTCCTGGAACATCCTGTGGACGGTCATTAGTGCTGCCACTTGCTCAAACTCTTTTCCCACTCTCTCTGCACTGGACTTAAGCCCTGTAGATTGAAACCACACAATGCAGAGGTTGGGTCTGGATCTTCTGTTGCTGGTGTTCTGGTTGATGGTGTTGTCGGTTGCTCTAAGACAAGACTGCCCTCACTGGAAGTTGAAGATTCTAAGTCCAGCCGTTCTTCCAGGTCTCCGGATTGCTCAGGAATGCTCCTCTTTTATTTTGAAACATCTCCTTCAGAAAAAGGAATGAACGTAGGCAGAATTTTTTTATATCATGGATCAAGTAGTATGGCACAGATGTACTCTTTTGACTCGATGATGTCATGTTGCAGCCTTGTATTACAAGCAAAGCAAAGGATTTAGCCCTCAACCAAGGCATGCGCTTCTGGGTTTTCGTTCACACCTGCGAGGGTCAACCTTTAAGACACCTCTTTTTAGCTGGGTTAACTTTGTACTGTCCTCCTTGCTAACCTACCATGTGAAAACCTTAAAAGGAAGCATTATCTGTACCAGGCATTTGACTAGGCCCTTTTTCTCAGCATCTATGGTCGTAGCTTACCCAACTGCACCCCAGACTCTTTAACTGATATAGTCATTGTTCTGCTCGTACTGCTCAAACAGACGTTACAACACGTGATAGTTCAAGTTCCAACGTGTTGACACCTTCTGTATCAGGGCTTTGACTGGCACTCCATTAGCACACTGAAAAATCTGCAACTTTTTCCGGGCTTCAAAAGAATGGCTGAAATGAGTGCAGATTCTTCTGCAAGTGGTCAGTATGATGCTGACTGTCTTCTTTTTTAAGAAAATCTTGCACCACTGGGTTGATGCAATTGGTCAAACACAGGAACCTGAAATAACCACTGTCTGCCATGGCCTTGACTACATTACTGCCATTGTCCTTGGCAACAAATCCAATTCTGAGACCTCTGGGTCACAGTCAATTAGATACCTTGCTGTTAAATTCATCCAAGATGTTTTCAACTGTATGTGATTTCTCCATGGCGGACATGGCCACTGTTGCATGTTACCAAAAGCTCCTAAAACTTTCTTCAGACCCAACACTTACATATATCTTTTGCTTTACCCCTGCAGAAGAGATCCAGTGTGCAGTAATGCACATATAACCATTCACCTGACAACTGGTCCACATATCTGTTGTCAGGTGGACAGTGTCAAAAACACTTTGCTGCAAAACTTGTCCAACCAATTGCAGCACATCTTGATAAAGCTCTGAAACAGCAACTGTGGCAAAATATGTCCAACTTGGAACCTTCCACTTCTGGCAGATGGTAGCCACAAATTCTAGGAATCCTACCCATTCCACAAAAGAAAAAGGGAGGAGGTACAGCGCTAACATTTTGTCCAGCTTCCCATTGTACAAGCGTGACGTTGGGTAATTGCGGTTGTAGGGCTCCTTCTGCCTAAATATCCTGTAATAGTAGCTGTATAATGTATTTGGGCAGTCAATGTATGCCTTGGTGTTTCCATCTGACTCTAAGTCTTTTGCCATTGTGAAGTCACTGAGGTGGGTGAGTCTGCAGGTGCACTGCTTGGGACAGGGCTGCTTTGCCCAAGGATGTCACCCTCCTCTTCCTCATCATCACCTCTCACTGTGATTGGACTTGTAACTGATGTTCCCTGGCTCACCTCACTTTCACTAACATGATCAGCAATTTTTTTAAGGTGCGTCTCCCACCGGATTGTGTGATTTTTTTCATGCAGACCTTTTTGCTTCCAGTACCATAATGAAAACTAGGCTTACCTCGATGAACACTTGTGTGTCAACTGGTACAAATTGCAATATTTTTTTGACCTGCCTCTCTGCAGTGCATACTTCTAATGCGGTAGTGATTATTGCAGGTCTCAGTTGGGGCTTTGCACATCTGGGAGCTGGCAGTGCTCCCTGTTCCACAACCATCGGAACAGATTAAATAGCAACATCAGACTCCTCTGTGTCACCTTTCATACTGACTAGCTTGTCTTTGTCATTCTCCTCATTATCTTCTCATTATCTAAGTTTTTCAGGAACTTCTCTTTTCCATTGCCTCTCCTGGTATCTCTCAGACTCTGATGGGGTCCAGGCCAGGTCCCTATCATCATCATCAGAAGAAGTGCTTGAAAAAGATGGTGGTGTATTACCCTTTCTTTTCCTTGCTGGAGTTCTGGGAACCAATGACTCTAAAAGAGAAGGTTCTTGCTTGGCAGAATGCTCACCTCCAGTTCTGCTCCAACATCAGGAAGATGTACGATTGCTGGCTGTGTCTACCGCTGCTGTCCACTTTGTCTGTTGTCTGAAATGATTACTACCTTGCAAAAGGGACAAATGCAATTTAACGTCACTGCTCATAGAGGCCGGTGCAGCAGGCCCACAACATTGGCCGAAAAAGGTTTGAGCAGACACACCACTGGTGAAAAGCTGCTTCTTCTCACTGACCACTTTCTTGGCAGCAACTTTATTTGGGGCCATCTTAAAGCTCCCAGTTGGCAGTGGCACTAAGCTGCAGAAGTGGAAGAGATTGGCGGACTGACGTGTGACATCAAAATGCAGGTATTCTGTTTAGCTGTACTGCAGGTGATATCTCTTCTTGTCCTGTGTGCATAAAAGCAAACAAGCAAGAAAAACATTTAGTGAAACATGTCATTGTTGAAGTTTTAGTACAGACAAAGGCAATATAAGAGTGATGTTGGTCACTCAGGTAATATAACCACTTTAAAGTCAAACCACAACACCATACCATAAAATAAAATTCCCCATGAGGATAACACACAGCATGCAAATAGAGCTCTTTCCTTTATGTCAATATATATTTTAAAGGAGACACCTGTGGCACTCAGGTACTGCATGGCTAAAAGGAATAATAATCTTTAAAAAAATGGAGGTTAGTGTGCACCTATGACAGGCAATGTGGTCCGGGGGAAATGGACTAATCATAAAAAAAATGAATAATGCTGAAGAGTTTGCAATGCACCACAGCCAGGGTGTCCAGAAGGAAATGGAGTTATACCTAAAAAAACTTGAATGCTGTTGTGCGTCTGTGCGCCTATGGTGGATGGATGGATGGATGGATGGATGGATGGATGGATGGATGGATGGATGGATGGATGGATGGATGGATGGATGGATGGATGGACAAAGGCAAAATAAAAAGAAATACAAAATAAAATATAAAAATTAACAAAAACATTTAAAAAAATTTAAACAGAAAAAATCCAAGCTCATTTTATTCTTCTTCCTATTTCTTTTCTCCTTTAACAATTTACATTGTCTTTACATAGATTTGGATTTTAGCATCATAAACTTGAACTCTTTTGATGTCGCTTACCATATTGTTGTGATTCGGACTGTCGTTTTACACTGTTATTTATACTTTGTTTTAATTTGCTATGCCACTTAAGTTGGTTTCGTGGAACATCAGGGGATTAAATTCTCCTATTAAGAGACAGAGGGTATTAGCACATTTAGCTAAGCTGAATGCTGATATTGTCTTCTTACAAGAAACGCATCTTACGTGAGTCTTTGAAATTAAAAAGAGGTTGGGTGGGTGAGGCTTATTTTTCTCCTGGGGACGGCAAACGAAATGGTGTGGGGATATTATGTCGTAAGTCTCTTCCAGTTACATTATTGTCGCAGGAAAGGATGTTACAGGAAGATGGCTTATTGTTAAATTATCACTAAAAGGTGTTCCTTTCTCTCTTCTTAATGTCTACGCACCTACGGGGGGGAGATACCTCTTTTTGGAATACCTTAGCCACACGAATATCCAATTGCATTGAGGATAATTTTATTATGGCTGGAGATTGCAACCAAGTGTTAGACCCTTTTATAGATAGGAATTCTAAAGTGCCTTGAATTCCCAATAAAATACAGAAGTTCTTTGTCCACACTATATCCCAACATATTTTGCCTGATGCTTGGCGCCTTTGTAATCTGACCACTAGGGAATACTCCTTTTATTCTTCAACCCATCATACCCAATCAAGAATTGACTATGTCTTTGTTTCTCATAATATTTCGCAGTCCCTCACATTCGCAGATATTGGCCCCATTCTTTTATCAGATCATGCACCTATTTCCATTGGCTTCGATATACTGCCCAGGAATACTGCCCCTAGAAGATGGCGTTTTAATAACGCTCTCCTTTTGGACCCCAAATTCCTAGCCTCCTTTACTTCTTTTTTTGGTGATTACTTTGATAGAAACTGTACAGAGCCTTTATCACCTGCAACTATTTGGGATGCCTTTAATGCATTAGCGATAGACTTTATTATAATCTTTGTTGCGAAGAAGCAAAAAATTGCACGTAAGATTATGACAGCTCTCCTCCTAGACATTAAGGCACTAGAACACTCATATTATACATCCCACTCGGAGGAATGCTTAAAAGCCCTTGTTAATGCTAAGTTGAAATTTAATAAAAAGTCAACAGAGGATGCCTCCCTTTATTTGTTAAAATCTAGCGCAAAATTTTACGGGGGCAAGAATAAAGCAGGGAAAATCCTAGCCAACTATCTAAAGATCCGCCAAAACAAATTGAATATTGATTCTGTCTTTGATGAGCATTCTATTTTAAAGTTTAAAGATGTCGAAATTCTGAACGAATTTTCTCTTTTCTATAAATCCTTATATTCCTCGGAAACTCAACCAACAGATCATTCGCTGTCGCAGTTCTTCTCTAGTGTCCAGAAGCTTCAGGAAACACCTCCGGATTTGTCCCACCTAGAATCTGATCTTTCCCAACAGGATCTTTTTACTGCTCTTCAAAGTCTCAAAAAAGATAAAGCTCCTGGTCCGGATGGCTTTACTGTCGAATGTTATACTCAATTCTATCAGCTTTTAATTCCCAAGTTACATTCACTTAATAGTTTTTTTTCTTCCTCCAATAATTCCTCTGGTTCCTTTTCAGAAGCTCACATTTGTCTTATCCCCAAGGATGGTAAAGATTCCAGATACTGCAAAAACTATAGACCTATCTCACTTGTTAATATTGATTATAACATTTTTTCTAAAGCCCTAGCCATATGCCTAGATCCCTATTTACCAAATTTGTTAGGGAAAGAACAATCTGGCTTCGTTAAAGGTCGAGTCATTTCTGATAACACGCGACTCTTTTTTGATATTCTATCCTAATCATCCCATCTTAATCACTCTTTAGCGGAAAAAGCACTAGACGCCGAAAAGGCTTTTGATAGAGTTGAATGTAAGTATTTATTTTATATTCTAAAATGGTTTGGATTTGGCTCCAACTTCATAAATTTACTCTCTCTTCTCTATTCTAATCCTCGCGCAGCAATTTGCGCTAATGGCTTAGTCTCCCCTTTTTTTAACTTAGGCAGAGGAATGCGTCAAGGCTGTCCTCTTTCGCCTTTCCTCTTTAATTTAGCCCTTGAACCATTTTTATCCAAATTGCGTCAAAATCCTAGTATTTTTGGGTTTCAATCTTCGAATGTCCACATTAAACTCGCAGCATATGCCGATGATATCTTACTCTTTATCTCCAAACCAGAAGAATCAATTCCTGTTTTTTTAGCAGAGGTGAAACACTACTCTTCTATTTCTGGGTATAAGTTAAATAATGATAAGTGCGAAATTTTGCCTTTAACAAAGTATACTTTTAGTTCAGAATTTCAAGCTTCCCGTTTTAACTGGAATCCGAATAACATTACATGCTTGGGTCTACATTTTACACCTTCAATTTCGGAAATGGTCACTTTGTGTATGAATAAATGTATTCAGAAGATTTCCAATTTGACTTCTAAATGGCATCCTCTATATCTGTCCTGGTGGGGTCGCCTGGATACCATCAAGATGATGTTATCGCCCATAGTCTTATTCACTATCTCAAATATCCCGGTCCCAATTGCTGCAAAATTATTTTAAAAAGTCAATTCTATCTTATCCCCTTTTCTGTGGAGTAATAAAAAACCGAGATTGTCCTTTCTAAAATTATTTCGCCCCAAATCAGAAGGAGGAGTCAATTTCCCTGATTTCCAGGCTTAACAGAAAGCTTTCTTATTGCGCCAGGCTTCTCTATGGTTGCTTGACTCTGCAGATGATTGTCCACTTTGGACCTCAACGGAACGCCTCTTTTTAGCTCCTTATTCCTTTTCTGAATATCTCTCCTTCTCCCATAAGCCACAATCTATTTCTACTCCTATAATAAAATACACTTCTAAACTGCTTGACTTACGCTCACTCTCTCCTCAGGATTCTAAAGATTTCTTTTTAAATTCAACGATTTGGCATAATAAACAGTTGTTGATCCATAATAAACCCTTCTATTGGAAGACTTGGAGACAGAGAGGCTTAATCTGGATTAATCAATTAGTTTCAGAATCACAATTCATACCTTTTGATAAACTCATGCTATTATTCAATTTGCTGGCCTCCTTTCTCAATAAATATAACTTACTCAAAGGCAGTGTGCTGGAGTCTCTTTTCCATTTCCACACCTCCAAAGACACTTCTAATGGTTCAGATCCCCCTATCAATATTCAGACTTTGTTAATGACCACACCTAGGCGTCTATTGTTTACAGATACTTACAGGGCAATGATATTAACAGACAGAAGACAAAAATCGAGCTAGCATGGGAACGAGATTTTAATACATGTTGGCCTTTATCACTGTGGAAAGGCATATGGATTAAATTACGTAAGGCCTCACGAGCAGCAAATATTACTCAAACGTTATTCTTCGTTTACAATAGACTGGTATTTACCCCAGCTACCCACTCTAAACACTTCTCATCTACCCCAGATACGTGTTGGACATGTTCCTCTACCAACGCTGACTTATTTCACATGTTGTTTACTTGCTCACAAGTTCATAGATTTTGGCAACAAGTCTGGGCTC
This sequence comes from Triturus cristatus, assembly GCF_964204655.1. Classification (NCBI taxonomy): domain Eukaryota; kingdom Metazoa; phylum Chordata; class Amphibia; order Caudata; family Salamandridae; genus Triturus; species Triturus cristatus. The sequence continues at coordinate 984,179,523 of NC_140592.1, read as the reverse complement.
AAATGTATCTAATTAACAACACTAAGTTTCCTTTCTCCTTTACTCATATGTTCTTAGGTAGCCTTTCTCCTATTTGGGATGATACGCCTTTCTATGTCAAGATTATTGATTTTTATTAGCAGTGGCCTTTCAGCAAATTACTGTCAATTGGAAAGACTCATCGAAAATCTCTTATAGGGCTTGGTGGTATACCGTCTGCCATAATCACAGGCTGGACACTGCTTTTGTATTTCCTCCATGTTTGGCTCCAAAACGCGCTGATTTATGGTCGCCTGTCACAATGTTTATTGATACAAGTGCTAAAAAGTATTCATTACTACACCCTTTTCAACAGGAGGTTCCTAAACCACCCTAGACTCCCTAATTGTTCCACAAGTTTTTTCTATTTATCTAACTGGCATATATATTTCAATTGTTCTGTATATTTCTGTTTCAATTTACGTTTTTTTTGTCCGATGCTAATATTCTGTATATGATAAGCTTGGAATGTGACGATGTACAACTTATTTTGCATGTTGTGTTCAGTCATTTCAATTTCTTTTCAATAAAAATTCTTTGAACTTAAAAATCTAAAATAATTCACAATTCATTCAATGTTGATCATAGCAATTTCTAATGCGGATACAAAATTAATATTTTAGCTCATCATCTAATCATAGTCAAAAATTCATAATATTCAACATAGAACAAATACTATATGGAGACCAAAAGAAATACCCTGGATATCATGGTTCACAGTTTCTGTACAACAATTCATTTTAATCAATCCTGATTCATATTCCATTTCTATAATGAATTGCAGGTACACCAAAATATAATAATTAATTCAAGCTCAATATTAAATAAGATAACTCAAAATACACATCGGGCAAATGAGGGCACAATATCTATCAAATGCCATTCTTAATTAATAAAGAATAGTGCAAAGTGCAATACCCCCAAGTGATAATAAAATACCAGTCAGATGGATTATTAGATGTCTACATAAATGTCCACCTCTGAATCAAACAAGCATTTGCAATGCAATCGGTCTCACATTCGGGACCTTATATATATTTAGCTATGCAACACATTAACCTGGGTGCTGAAACATCTACTGTTCTTTAACATGGAAAGAAAGTAAGCACCAAACTGGGTGACACACCTGATATGGGAACACATGGAGAGAAATATTGCCTTTCAGCAGGAAATTGTAGAGTCCAAAGCTCTATTTTTAATATAAAATCAGGGCCTTCGATGGTCATATCACTGAAAATACAGGATTTGAAAAAATATTATTGTCTACGGGTGCTCGTGGAAGACAATTTCTATGGATTGGAATCTAGAGAATGCTAAAGTGATTCTGTTATTTTACTGACCTCTGCTGGTCGTTTTCTATCAAGAAAGTTAAATAAAGGCAGTTGCCAGAAAAAAGAGAAAAAAAAAGGCCCTCAGCAGAAAGCAATTCTGGTATTTTACTTTCCTCAGCTGGTCGTTTTCTATCAAGACAGTTAAATAGAGGCAGTTGATCAGAAAAAAAGTCCCTAAGTGGAAGCAGACAAGTCCTAGGGCTGATCTCCAGAGCCCACACAGTACATACACATATAAGTATATACTAAAGTATATACAAGAGGTCTCGAATGCTTGACCTAAAAAGAGCTAATGGTTGTGAAAATAGCATAAAGTACAAATATCAAACTGAAGAGGCTGAAGAGCAAACTGAAAACGTCAAAGGGGGCATATAAACCCCTTTGAGGCTTTGGTTCTTGTGAGTCAGGGTTCCAGCCTACAATCAACAATCGTAATTTTTACCATATTACGATCTGAGCATCAGTGTGTGTGTGCGCGTGTGTGTGTATTTTTACGAAATTTTATTTTATCACCGGTGCCTGGTGAGACAGAAAAAGCAATCTCTGGGCCCGACCGGGAAATAGGACAGTTCCCGTTAATTATACTTTTCAGACTTCCATCCTTCGGAAATAAGACCTAAAAGAGAGACAGTTTGCACAATTCAGAAATGAAATTGGATGTTGTTTTATTTTTGCTTTTCAAGAATCAACAAGAGAAAGTAAAATCCATCAGCAACTCATCTGATTATAATCTTGAAATATTCTTGAATTATTTAGCTTACTTTTCTATCAGGTGGTGTGTATCTCTCTGTGCTCAAAGTTGGTGGTAGAGTGAAACATACATTTTATAATCTCTCTGTGTTCATAGAAAACCCATGCCTAATTGGAATCTTCAGAGCCAATCATTTGATGATTAAATATGGAATACATATATTGGTGGATTTTCATGTTATATTGTATAGTGGGACAATCCTTATTATTTAACAGTGTAAGAAAAATAATCAGAAGTATTTTTTATACAAAATTTTGACATGCATAATGTGCTGCGCGCTATGCTTTTTAACCAATACTAGCTATTTCCTGCATTAATATTAACAATTCAACTCATCTATGTTCTGTTCATGTAAAAGAATGAACAGGATCCGCTGAGTTGCATTGACTTAAAGGGTCGTATGAAAAGAGGAAGAAAAGCGTGCAAAAATGAAAATTCCTGCTCTGCAGACACTCATTGCAGATCTTGACAAATTAAGTAACTCTGGTTTGTTGCTTAGGTAACGCCAAGCCAGGTCATATTAAAATGTCAAAGACAGGTATAGCTTATACTGCAAAATTGATATTTTTTTTGAAAACAGAAAGTACATTGGCTCACAAAATAGAATTATTGAGTTTTATTCAATATTGTTGAATAACCTTGTGGTCTGTTACACAGGAAAAAAGACTATGTATATTTTCTGGGGATTAAACAACTGTAATGGCTTCCTGCGGCCTTAAAGCCATTTTTACAACATAATTAAAGTCTAAAGTATGACTTTAAGCTTGTTGTTCCTATTGCGAATGCCAAATCACGCACTCCATAAATACAGGCTTCATTAACCATTCGAGGATCAATGCTGATTCCGTGCTCATTACTAGCAAAAGAGAACGTGTGTGCATTTTCTTAAAATATTCTGCCCACAATTGAATTTGGAACGAATGTTCTCATCATAAAAATTCACAGGCATTCACCGCAGAATCGCAAGCCAAGAATTGAAACGAAAAAGATTTGTGGTGATTGTAATATCATTGTTATTAATTTCAAGTCAGTAGGGGACACATGAGCCAGCCCTACTTTTGCTAACTTCTCCCTTGTTCTTTACCATAAACGTACATTCGTATGCTTACTCCCTTTTTAGAATAAGCAGAGTTATGGAACCAACATTTTAATACATATCATAGCGAGAAGGAACACATGAGTAAAACACGTGTTCTGACGTCCTCTCCTTGGATTGTTTTAACATTGAGATGGAAAAAAATTGTGAGAAGTAGATTGCCTCACTTTAGAGAAATAAATGAAAAAAAATCAGCAGATGAGTTCACAATATGTGCCTGCACAGTTGTATCAAAGGAGATGTTATTACTAAGCATGTATTTTGAGTTAAAGGCCAACAACATAAGTTTATTTACCTATTTATTTATTACAGTATTTTTAAACTTGAGCTTAATGGTGCTGCACTGTGGTGCCATAAAGAGAAAATGTTTTGTTGTTTTCCCTGACTGGAAGTATATGGGTATCAGCATCAGCGCTCCTCTTTCCCATAGCGGGGTCCCCACCCGTCTCCCACCCAATTCCCAATGAAGCAGAGTGATAGAGGTGGGCCTCTTACCCATCCCCTCAGAAGCGAGGGTGTGGCCCCCACTGCTGCAGATGTCCCACTCACAGCTCACTCCAGAATGCCTGTAGCCGCCTGTCCGTTACAGAAGCCCTGGAGACAAGTTGCCACACACATGTGTTCAGCAAACTGACAGCTGCATGCCAGTGGCAATGACTTGGAAACAGAGTGAGGCAGTGGTGGCTTTGTGCATCGGGGTGAGAGCCGCGGAGGCACCGTCCATGAAAGTAGAGGTGATGGAGAAAGGTTGGAAGACTTGGGGAGCTCAGCAGCATGGGGCTTGCTGCTCCGTATTAAATTAGATTTGTTTTGGGGGGATTACTGTAGTGGTCCATGTGTCGGGGGAGGGGGTTTCCCTTGCTCGTCAGACATATGTAAGGACACTTGCATCAGATGTAGGGTGTGGCATGCTTCAAATTGTGTTGATATCGAATGCCTTGAGGCACCAGCTGGTGTGGCCCAGGGAAGAGGCCGCAGAGTTTCTTAGCTAAGAAAGATCTGGTTGCAAGGCAGGCCGTCCGACTCTTGGTGGGAATAGGTGGCATAGCAGACTGGGTGTAGGTGCAAGGCTCCACCCATCTTTTTGTTTTCTTTACTGATTGCATGTTGCCAAGGGCTGAGGAGGAGTCACTCACTGCCAGTCAGGGATTCCTTGGCTCATGCTGCACATGTGTGGTGATAGGCATGTTTCATTGGAGTAGAGTGGAGTCACACAAGTGGTGCACGTGAGTGATCTGGTTCGTGCCATCATGCTTGCTTCAGTGCACTCTAGGTTGCAGCTTAGAGTAGAGTGTGGAACACCTGCAACAAGCTGCACCATCACTGAACTGTCTGTCAATTTGGCAAATACACAACGACCAATAAAGATAATCAATGCATCAGCACCAGTCAGCCGTCCAGAATTATGCTGGAGAGTAGGGTATCTTTCCCAGACTGCAAAAAGATGGAAACACCATGGTCAGCACTGCTCACAATGCTGCAAGGTTTCTCTTCCTTAGCTGAAGTGAGGCCAATGCCAGATCTGTTACAGGGCAGAGCCTCCCCCTTGTCAGGATCCATGGTCGATGTTTACCTGTGTATGCTGGGCAAAGGAGGAGAAACGATCCTTTGAACTGAATGGGCTCTAGAGTTCTCTGCTGCATATGTATGGTGTATGCAGAACAATGGGCGCCACTTGGAGCGAGTCTATGTGGTTGCAACACTTACATAATGTGAAACACCCATTTGGAAAAAAGACAAACTAGATTTCCCAGAATGCCACAGCACTCTGTTGAGATTTGTAGCAGAAGTTGTCATGGGGTCCTTTGATTATACATTTCTCATGTTTCATGGTTTACTTGCTAAGAAGTCAATTTAACAACTCCTGCTCCCGATACATCACTTCTGTTGTATCACAAGGAGCACCGACCAACTACAGTTTTGTTACCCTGTACGTTTTCCTTTGTTCCGTTTAGGGACTACTTCATTTATATTGCATTCTGCCACCACGGCGCCTAGCATGGTGCCCGGTTACGTTGTTTTTTTTAATTTTATCACTATGGCGCACGCATTGCTAGCCGCCATGCACGTATCTTAAATGTTCACGCGTGCTGCGCTTTATATTTTAGCACAGTGCTCGCTTTTTACATTTATTTTAATTATTTGCTGCCTCGTGTAGGTATTTATTTTGTTCTCAGCATGGTACAAGTGTCTCACTTTATATTTTAGCATGGCGCCCGCTTTTTACAATTATTTAAATAGTTTCCTGCCTCATGTTGGTATTTTCTTTGTCACCCATGGCACAGGCACCGCGCTTTATCTTTAAGCACAGAGCCCGTTTAATGGTTTCCTGCCTGGGCTCCGGACTGCATAACTTACAGTGCATGTCGAGCTCACCAGTTCCACCTGAAACCCTTGACTCAAATTAAGGACTGTGTAGAAGTCTTTCATGCTAAAGTGATGTCTGATTTCTATCGTTGTCAAACATTTAATTACCCGTCTATTTTTCTTCTGCCACGTCTATCCAGGGTGCCAGAGGGGGAACAGACGCAGACACCTTCGTTTTCATGTCTTTTTTCAGAAGTCTTCAGGACAGAGAAGCAGTTGCTTATTGACTTTTCTGGCCTGTAAAGGTTGTAAATTGTTAAAACAGACAGTCGGGTTGGATTGTTCTGCATGTAAGGCTATGCTGCGAGCTGAGACTGGGTAAACTACCAAAAGTTATCCATGCCCAATCTAGCAAAAGTGATGCCCTTGTCCTTGATGAGGAGCATACCAATTCCATATTCCTGGTAAACTCCACTCAGGGATTCTTCACATTTTCACAAGTCAATTAATAAATGAGCTGAGTCACGTCCTTTTAAGGCTTTATATCATAACAGTATAAACAAAGCACTAAACTGAGTCATTTTAAGATTAATCAGTTTGTGGTCTGCCTCTGTGTTTTTTTCCATACTTCCCTGCAGTGATTTTAGGTGCATCTTGGACGTTCGATGGCGTGTTGATTAGAAGCATGCATAGTGAAATGCCTGCCAGGAACACTGTATTGAAATGGATATGAAAGCATCACTCTCTCCAGGAACAACTCCAAGGAAATCTTTTCCATCGTCCAGAGCTTTCTAGCTCCCAGAGCAGAGACCATCATACTTCCCACTTCGGCTGCTTGGTGCGAGAAACTTTCCAGTGTCTTTATTGATAAGATCCAAACTCTCCAGGTGAATTTTAACACTGGTATCAACTCTATGGTAAGGAACACGCTTCCAAAAGTGCCGCGTGCTACCTCTCAACCATCTCCCTCTCTGGCGGCCTTCACACCTATTGCTCCGCTAGACTCACTGATGGTCCTCAAGTCTCTGAAATCAGGTTCTCCAACCGACCCCTGCCCGGCAAGGCTGTTTTCCTCAAATGCAGAGATGGTTAACCCGGAGGTTAACATTCTCGTTTATCTGTCTTTCCTGGAAGCTACAGTCCCTCTAGCTTGGAAACAGACCAAACTCCTGCCTCTGCTGAAAAAACCCTTTTTGGATTCTTCTATCCCTGCTAGTTATCGCCCCATTTCTCTCCTTCCCGGAGTGGCGAAAGTTTGCGAAAAAGTAGTCAATAAGCAGCTCACCAGCTAAGTCGAAGGGTTTGGCCTGCTCCACCCGGCCAAATCGGGCTTCAGAGCCTCGTATAGCACTGAAACGGCTCTCGTCGAAATCTCAGAAGCCATTCGGGAATGTCTGGATTCCGGCGGCAGGGCAGCTCTGATTTTGTTGGTCCTCTCCGCAGCATTCGATACTGTGCCTCATTCCTTGTTGCTGGCCCACCTCTCGGACATTGGTATCGCAGGGCCGGCATGGAACTGGCTGAAATCATTCCTAGAGGGCAGAAGGCAACAGGTGTGGCTCTCCTGTCCTCTTCTGCCCCCCAGAGTGTGACCACAGGAGTGCCTCAGGAGTCTACTTTGAGACCCCTTCTCTTTAATATATATGTCACCCCTCTGATTCAGCTGGCTGAGGAGCTTGAAGCCAAGATCATTCGATATACTGATGATACCCAACTCCTTTTTACATGGAACAAAACTAATTCGTCCACCTCCCTCACCAGAAAATGTTTGACAGCCGTTTTCCAATAGCTCCCCTCCGCGCAGCTAAAGATAAATCAGAGATCCTTCTGTTTGGGACCTTCCCCCCCTCAGTTCAGGGAATTGCTTTGGCCAGAAGGTTATCCAATGCCTAACTCCGTGGGACTCCCCACTAAAAACCTAGGTGTTAGAATATGGGTTCTCTGGTTGGCACAGGTAGGTACTTGTGACAAACAGGGAACCTTTCCTCTAGTCAGGGAAAGGGGTTACACTACTAAAACAACCCCTGCTCACCCTCTAGGTAGCTTGGCGCGAGAAGACAAGGCTTATCTCAGAGCGTTATAGGTTAAGCATTTGTGAACATATACAGTAACCAAGTGACAACACTACAAATGGACACCACACAGGTTTTAATATTAAAAATAAGGATTCTTTATATAGGATTATCACAAGACCATTAAACGATTTAAAATACACAATACGGTTGCTTATTTGGTAGAAGATTGCTTAGTTTCTCTTAAGTTCTTAAATGCGACACTTTAAGTCAATGTACCTTAGATGTGACACGCAGGGCAACGAAACTGTTGCAGCGATGCAGATGCGTTGAAGTTCTTGGTGCAAAAGAAATAAAGACGGGATCTTCCAGATGCGTTGTGCTTCTCCGATGTTGCGAGAAGACTCGACTCGATGCGTCAGCTACAGCGGCGTCACCTTTGACGAGATGCGACGACAGCGGCCTTGGCAGCGGCACTCTTCTCCGACGTTGCGAGACGCTTCCACTCGATGCGATGCTGCAGCGGCGACACTCCTTCTGCGAGATGCGACGACAGCGGCTCCGACGGCGGCACACTTCTGCGTGGATGCGAGGCGCTTTTCTGGATGCGGCGCAATGCGACAACTACGATGGCTGCGATGGGGACACGCTTCCTCCTCGATGCAAGACTCTTCTCTCGATGCGGTGCAATGCGACAGCTACGATGGCTGCGATGGCGACACACTTCTTCGGCGTTGCGAGACACTTCCGGAATGATACGAGACGCTTCCGCTCGATGCGATGCTGCGGCAGAGACACTCTCTGCGAGATGCGACGGCAACAGCTCCGACGGCGGCACGCTTCTCTTCCTTGCGTCGCGCTTCCAGCTCCTTGCGACACGCAGTCCCTCAGAAGGCCCAACAACAGCAGCAGGCACTTCCTAAAGACTCTGGGGAGCTGGGGGTGAAGTCCACTGGTCCTGGGACTTCGTTCAGGGGGCAAGCTCTGTTCAAGCCCTTGGAGATCTTTTTAAAGCACAAGTAGTCTTTCTCCTCTTCTTCAGCAGCAAGGCAACCACTGGAGGCCAAACCTCCCAGGTCAGGGACAGTACTCCTCCTACAGCTTTCCCAGTTCCTTCTCCTCTGGCAGAGGTTCTTCTTGTTTCAGCAGGATCTAATTTCTTGGGAGCAGCGTCCCAATACTTAATCCCCTAATTCCTTTGTTCCTCTGGGGTTGAGGGGCGTTTGCCCAGTCCAAACCAGTTCTTGAGCACTCTGTTGACATGACTCTGCCTTTCTATTCAGGGTGCAGGGCAGAGACATCAGCCGCTCCGCAGGAGGTGGAGCCAGCATTGTGGTAGCAGAGCACAACCCTATTCAGAGCCCAGGTGTACTCCTCCCACCCATCTGACTGTCAATCTTCCTATTCACCACCAGGCTACCTAGCCCTGCACATCTGGGTTTCCCCAGCCCTGTCACTCACACAACCAGACAGGCAGATACACATCATAGCAGAGGCAGGCTAAAATGGTCAGGCAAGCAAATACCAACTTTCTAAAAGTGGTATTTGCAAACACAGAATATTAAAATAAACTTTACTAAAAGATGTATTTCATTATTCTGAGTTCAGGCATACTAAACTCCAATTTCTACCATGTTCCCTGGGTCTGTTAGGATCATAGGATGTAACAATTCTAACAGCCCATTCTGGCCTATGGAGAACAGGTTGCCTTACAATAGTGAAAAACGAAAATGGCTGTAATTCACTATTAGGACATGCCACACACATCAGGGCTTGTCCTGCCTTATGCTTCCAATGCACCCTGCCCTTGGGCCTACCATAGGGGTGACTAATATGAAGTTAAGGGAAGGTTTAGGGACTAGCAAGTGTGTGCACTTACCCAGTCAGCATGACAGTACCAGACTGCACGCAGGTTCTGCAATGGCAGACCTTAGATACATTTTACCAGGCCGCTTCTGTGGGTGGCACAACCAGTGCTGCAAGCCCACCAGCAGCATTTGTATTTACAAGCCCTGGGCACTCCTGGTGCACTTTTCTGGGGTCTGACAGTAAACCAAATAAGCCAATCATGCAATCCAACCAACATGTACATTTTACATAGGGAGCACTTGCACTGTGGCACTGGTTGGCAGTGGCACAGTGCTCTGAGCAGCTAACACCAGCAAAACACATGAGGCACAGCGACAAAAAGTGGAAGGGAGACTCACGCCAAGGTGCCAGGTCTAACACTAGGGATCTGGTTCGACGAGAATCTTTTTTTCGCTACACAGATTTCGAAGCAAACTGGGCAGTGCTTTGGCACTCTTAAATCCCTTAGAAAATGCCTTCGTCTCCTCCCAAGGGCAGCCAAGGAAACGGTTACCCGCGCCTTAATTCTCTCATGCATTGATTATGCCAACGCCCTGTACATAGGCCTGCCAGGTTACCTCTTGAAGAGACTGCAGCTAGCCCAGAACGCAGCGGCGAGAACTCTCCTAAATATTCCTGTAAGAACTAACGTAAGGCAACACCTGCGTGATCTCCACTGGTTACCTATGGCTGAAAGAGTAAAGTTCAAAGCCCTTGTTTTGGCTCACTCAGCCCTGTATGGACTTGGTCCAGTATACCTAAGGAAACGTTTCAGTTTCTACATCCCTGCTAGACAGCTGCGTTCAGCAGCACAGATTCTTGCTCTTGTACCACGCTTTTGCCTCAAGAGAATTGGTTGACGTTCTCTTGCATTCTAGGCAGCCTTGGCCTGGAATTCTCTTCCTATGGACCTTTGCAGTATCCAGGACCCTAAGCTCTTCAGAAAAAGACTGAAAACTTTTATTTTCTTAAAACGGTCTGCTCATTTCCTCCCCCACTTGGCTAGTGTTGGGACACTCTTTGAGTAGCTGTGAAAAATCTAAGTGTCAATAACATAACATAACAGTAAAATTAGGCTTTAAAACAAAAGGAAAGCTTCAGAGATTGCTCTATTGTGGGTTGCTTCAATAAAGATATTTCTGTCAAAACGCTATGGTATTGGCACAAATGGAGAAGGTTTTGACTAGGTGACCCCTTTATAGATACATTTGACATAGTTCCTCTGCATTGCATCTGATGTGTTTCACCCTTTGTTCTGGAAATTGCCTTTGGGGTGGTGAGGCAGACTTGTTCACTTTTTTTCTTTAAATAATCAGTTCGCTGCAAACAAAAACACATAAATAAAATGCATTGCCATTTACAATGCCAATAGCTCCAACTCCACCAAATGCGAGACCCATTGCATTGTAAATGTTAGTTTAAATTGTGATCAAAAACTCGACTTTATAATTTATTAGGGCTCTTTCCCACAATTCCAAAGACACCAAACATGATATTGCTACCAGCTCACATTTGGAAATTACAGTTTATTAAATGCAATAAGGAATCCTCAAAGTTATGCTATGGGAATGGTAGGCCTAAAAGTAGTGAGAAATGAATTTCTGAGGTTTTCTCACCGAGACATGTAAAGGTACATGCCTTTCGTTATACAGCACCCTGTCCGATGGGCTACCTGGAGACTACCTTATGGGTGACTTATATGTAATAAAAGGGGAGCTAAAGGCTTGGCAAGGGGATTCCCTGGCCAAGTTAACATGGCATTTCAAAGCTGCATTTAGGCTGCAATGGCAGGCCTGGGACATGTTTTAAAGCGCTACTTAAGTGGGTGGCACAAGAAATGCTCCATGCCCACTGGTAGCATTTAATTTACAGTCCCTGAGTATTTGTTATACCACTCTACATGGGACTTATAAGTAAATGAAATATGCCAATAGGGAATATGCCAATCAAGCCATATTTAGGGGAGTGAGCAGTGGTAAAGTGCACGGAGCCCTAAGGCCAACAAATCAAATTCAGCAAGAAGTGGAGGGAAAAAGGCAAAACGTTTCGATGTGACCCTGCAAGGAGTGCCTGATCCAACAGAATGCAGATCTTCATCAATTTGATTGTTTGAAAAACAGTAACTTTGAATAAGTCCTTCTCTGTAAAACAAAAAGTCACTTCCAAGGTGAAGGGGCAGACAGAGGCAATCTCATAGAGTAGGACTTCTTGAGGCAATATTATCTTTTACATTTCAGGTTTTTTGGATTGATGGAAGTCTCCCATGGGACGCCCCCAAAATGATTGGTTGGATGGTAATGTTACACTAGTTATGTAGCTGAAGTGTAATATGCTGTAAATTGTGCAATTGGCAGAGAGATTTCTAACTTCAGCTCTGCTTGAGCTCAAAGGGGGGGCGAAGGGATTTGACCATGTAAAGTTAATTACGTTAATCTGGATTTCTTGCATCCAAGCCAATATCTAGGTAGAAAATCTGACCTGTGTATATTTATTTCTCAGAATTAATAATTCCATGAAACAGAATTGTGTGACTTGGGATGCCCAAATAAAGAAAAACCTTGTTTTACTAATGCTTATGTGACCAAATTGCTTTCCAACACAGTTGACTAGTGCACAAGCTGCTTGGTACAGAGATATGCAATGTAATGTATTCTCACAAATAGATGGAAAAGCTGAATTTCACGTTGAAACGTATTGTGAGAGTCACGATTTTCAAATAGGCTGCCCCTTTTATGTAATGCATGTAATCAGGCTGCAGTACTTATGCAATTATTTGAGTTCCTATAAGTCCACTGCTGTTCCTATCTGAGAATACTAAAGAATTATAAATCGAGCGATGCCTTTTGTTGAAACTGGAAAAAACAATGGCTAAAAAAGGTGACTGTTCCTTTGTTTTCAGCAGGCCAGATCACAAGGGGGTGACTTCAACCTAAATTTTCATATTCGCTTTCACATGGCTGATTTTGCTTGTTAACAAAAAAAAGTGTAATACTCGGCTGTGATAATAATAGTCACACCGATGCTTCTAAATGCATTCGAGTATGTCCTGAACTCTAACATGTGTAATTATTACCAGGCATGCTGTAAAGTACAGTGCAATTTTCAATATTTGCAGCACAAATCAGTCACTTTTAGATAGAGTAATGATAGTGGCGTATTAACTGATGACCTAGGCCTGAAAAAGAAAAATAGTTCTGTGGCATCAATAAGGGAAGGATACAATTCATGTAATCAAACGACGGTAAGTCTGAAATGCACCTGATTGGGACAAACTCACGAATACGCAACAAAACCGTCATATCTACAACAGGGCCCTCAGACTGACACAACGCAATTCAGTAACAAGCTGAGGGCTGAGGTAAAGCTATCTGCAGTGCGACCTCATTGCAACATTCATTTGCCCTTTGTTATTCTCTTTATATTTAACTCCTTTCTTTATCTTTCTACTCCATCCTACCTTTCCTTTCACCCTCTGTTTCTGTCTGCACCATCTTTTCTCTTTTCCTCTCCGTTTAACTCTTTAGCGTCTTTCTCTCTATTTCACTCTCTCTCGCTCGGCTGTTTAAGAATGGCAGGACTAAAGTTTCTGACTACATCTCCCCTCTGTTTTTCTATAATTAATCAGTGCTCCCCTAACAAAGAACATTCCTTTGAAACTGGATGCAGCCGAGGAGTCACCTACCTTACTCACTGAGCAGAAATAATACTGGCTGCCATCAATATGTATCTGTCAACTAGTGGCATCAGTAAATGCAGCACAAGTACATCATTTTTATTCTCCAAAAATATAGGCTCCTGCATCTTTTTTATGTCTGTTGGTCCAGGCAAAAGAAAGCTGCTCACAATAATAATGTTAGCAGCTGTAGGCGGGATCTCTGCAGCGAACACACGGGTTTTTATAACATCATCCCTTTGTGGCAGTGCCAAATAACACAAAACTGGCTCTTGGCACATTCCGTCGCGGACATGCTTTTAAAGTCATTGTTGGAAATCTGCTAGCTGGAAGCTTTGTTTAACAATCTTAACTTTGTATGTGTATGGTTTTGAAACTGTACAAACTCAGCGCTGCTTCATCTGTCTAACCTTGTCCTGTTGCAAGGCCAGTCCACAGATCATCATTCATTTCCTTTAAAAGGAGGCGCATCCCCAGTTTCAATTCTGTTCAAGGTCTGCAATAGCAGGAGGACTCCACAGCTTTTCCCGTTTGAATTGGGGAAGCGCGTCGTCCCAATGATTGAAGAGTCATATAGGATGCCCAGCCCACTTCCACTGGGGTAGTTATCTACTTTTCATTCTGGCTGCCAAGGCCTCGAAAGAAACCCGTGCCGGGGAAGGCGCAGCGGACCCGATGGAGGCCTGGGACAAATGCCGTCCAGAGGCAGGAAGCCCTCCCCCCTGCATCGCAGAAGCCCGCGAAAAAAGGGGCGACCAGGATTGGTTGCCCCAAGGTAGCCGAGGCCCCCCCAATCAAGGCGGAAAGCAGCTGGGGGGTTAAATAGGGGCACACGGCCCAGAGATAACACACAACCCCCCCTCCCCCCCCAAGCAAGAGGATCATGGAATTCGCGCTGCCCGTGAGGAGAGCCAGGAATAGGGGCGGGCATCAGCTTGGAGGTGAGCTCTTCGCCCCTGGCAGGAAAAATGTGGCTGTGTAAACGGGCAACCTGGATGGTGGCCCTTTCATGTGATCATAGAGCCGATCTACCGGGGAGGATGGATGGAAGAAGCAGGATCACTCGCGTTAAACTTACCAGCACCTGTAGCCAGAATGGCAGTGCTCAGAAGCAGATGGCGGCAGGCTTAATGGGGGCACATGGAGCCAACAGCACGGCATTGATGTGGGCACAGGTTAACAAGAGCGGGGCCTCCTGCATTAACATAAGATGGCATTGTGTGTCGATGCGGGCGCTGGTGCCCCCGAAACGGGGGAATACATCACGGAGTGGAGGTAAGCACAACAGCAAGGCCCTGGTTAGCAATGAAGGACAGGGGGGCGCAGTGTAGCCTTGGGGTCAATGCTACGGCGTACGAGGTATAGCTGGTCGAATGTGGGAAGAGTTGTTAGAGCACGTGATTTACCAGGAGGTTCTAAGATTGCAAACCGGGAGAATCTAGCCTGGCATTATAGGCCTCTACGCGGCTGAGAGGGATTACCTCGGCACCCCTGTCCTGTTTGCTATTAGGCAGAACCAGTGCAGTTTTGGGTTAAAATAATCTCTCTAAAGTGCCAGGTGAATAGCTGAAAGAAAGGTGACAGGTGGGGTACGTTTAGTCGGTATCGGCGGGTAGGCTTTGTGACCCATACGTAATCTGACTTAAACTCGGCCTGATCATGACATGTCACTGGCTGTTTTGGTCCCAATCTGTTGTACACACAATGCAAACGAGGCTGAATAATTATGAGAAAAGGGGTGCAGGCGCCAAGAATCTTTTTTAGCATATTGTTAAAAAATGGGAGAAGTGGTAACATTTGACTTGGGACTCTGGAGAGGTGTGGTGCGAGAGGAGGTGTTGCGTCTCATGACCTCAAGCAGCTTTCTGGGGTGGTTTCTAATTCTATCCTAGTTCATTTCAGACCTGAAGAAAGACAACATTTTACAGGCCACTGAATACTTGATTAGAATAATCTCAGGATACACCTTTCATAACCAGCGGGTCAGCACATTCAGTAACTGCAGTTTCCAAAGCTGTCACCAGAAGCAGGAACACCTCCACCACCAGGTCAATAGCTGATTTTCAGCCAAAATTTGGCAAGTTCACGCCAATGTGTGCAACAAAGATTTCAATGGCCAAGATTGCCTCAAAAGATTCGATTTAGTTGCTTTAGACAACAAGCGCGCAAATTGTGAAATTATTTCTAACAATTCATCCGGTGCAAAACAAGCTTATTATGGCAGGGGTACCGAGAGAGTGAAATGAAAGGACTTAGCCTCAGGAAGGATAGAGTAGATGCTTAAGCAAGGTCATTGGAATGCTACACGGCAGGGACCCCTGGGAGCAGGGAGGGCCCATGAAAGGGTCCAGGGCGAGCGGGACGGCACTTGCAGCCTGGGCAGGTCCTGACGGACACACTCCAAGTCGGTAGGAAGTTGAAGCCTAGACACGTGAATCTTAAGTCCAGACAAGGGGCCCCTTCTTTCCCTGGAAACTGAGGAGGCTGGGTCCATACAGCGAGCAAGAATGACACAGCCACAGGCAGAGTAGATGAAATGCTCACGCTGGGTCCTTGGGATGCCACACATCAAGGGCCCTGAAGAGCAGGCAAGTGGCCAACAAAGGGTCCAGGGCAAGCAGAACTGCACTTGCAGCCCGGGCAGGTCCTGACGGACGCCCACAAAATTCGGTAGCAAGGTGAAGCCTAGAACTGCAGACAAAAAGGCCCAGCACAAGGGGCACCTCACAAAATATACTGTCTGCAAGCAAACAACAACAATGAATGTACAAAGAGAATTAATGAAAAGGATGCGATAACATAGATGTTTATGAATGACCATATGATTTGCGAAATGTACAACCATGTTATGTTTGAATAAACTGTGACCTTTTAAGGCACCAAATCACATTGTCAGTGGAGTAATTAAAAGGTGAAAGGGACGCAGGGGGGCAGAAGGGGGTGAGGAGGACTCGCCCCTGGCGCTGTATTGAATGTATAGCGAGTTATTAGAATCAGTTAGCAGAGGAGATGAGTCATCAGGGCTTTCTAAAAGGAGCATGATAGATAATGGACTTGATAGTGATAACTTTGGGAGGCTCATACCAACGCTTTGGACTAAGCAAGGAGAAAGACCTTCAAACAGCATAAGACTTTGTTTTATTTGATTCTTTGGAGTTTCATATAGTGCGAACTCGACCTGAAGGTTTCAGAGCTCTTTACATGAGCACAAGCTGTGCTACAGAAGGACACGTTCATTTTGTTAGGCAAGGGGAGATTAGGTAATTTACCCAGGAACACAGGATGTTAACCGTCCCTGTCGAGACACTAACCCGGTTCCCTAGCTTTGAGGTCGATGCTCTAGCCATTAGGCCACATTTTCTCCCCAAGTCGTAGAATAACAAAGCATTAATGGGAATGGAGTGTCCTTGGCTTTTTATTGCTTAGAATGAAATGCAGGTGGCAATGATTCGGTGCCATTATAAATTATGCAAAAGACATAAGGGCTGGAAAAAAACTTCTTTTTTGACTCATCTGTTCATCTTCCCATGAAAGCAGCGTAGAAGAAGCAGTATTCCATTTTCTTAAAGGCACATATTTGACTTGCTGTGGGAAATAATGTACCAGGCAGGACCTGCAGTATCCACGGAATATTGTAAGAATTTATAGTGCTACCATAACGGACAGAAGGAAGGTCCATGCTGCAGATGGGTGTTCAAATTTGCCGTTTTGTGAGGAATCAGAGGAAAAAATGTTGTCTAAAAGTAACTTTGCCACCATTGATCATTGCAACAATCGATTTGACTGCACTACACCAGAAACTGAGGTATTAGAACACTTCTATCAAACTACCTGGTAAATATATTGCTTTTTGTACGTTTTTAATATCCTGTAAAGCTCTTGTGCCATCCTACACCAATTTCCAAGTTCTCATGATCGAGGAAACAAGAGAAAGGGATCGGAAAAGTAGTTGCGTGAGCTGACAACTCTTTCCTAAAATGTGTGCATTTCAACGGAAAGGTTAGTACTGCACTGTGGGTGGGTGATGTTAGATGTGTTTTCTGCTGGGGGAAATAGTGACACAGGAGAGGCAAGAGAGGAAGGTAAAATGCTTGTTGGATTGGTGAGCACAAATTATTTCAAATGAAAAAAATATATGGCGGTTCATAACAATACCCAGGGGCCTATTAGGATGGACCTTAGCGGTGCTGGGACCGGCCTTCAGTGGTGTGGTGGTCCTGCACCGGCATTTAGGATGCCACTGTCCCGGTGGCGGTGGCATCCCCCATCCACAACATTATGGTGGGTGGTGCTCACAGCACCGCCCGCCACAATGCTGTGGATGTACCTTGTGCATTTGCATGCAGAACGTGGCAGTTACCGCGCGGTGCCTGCCACGTTGTGAATGCAAATGCAGGGGGGTACCATAGGTACCCCCCATGAGCACCCTCCAACACCCTTGGGGCCCATATTGGGCCCCCCAGTCTGGAACTGCATGCCTTTCCGAAAGGCACTTTCCTGTCTGCATTGTAAGATGGATGGCGGTGTCTTGCAGACACCGCCCCCATATACAGCCCCTTTTCCGCCCGTCGACTGGCGGGAAACCGGCGGACAGTCTTTCCGTCTGCCGGGGTCCCCCTGGCATTGTAATATGGTGGGGGGGAAATGGGATGCAGGCGGTGGCAAAAGTAGTGCGGATCGCCACCGCCATGCGGGCGGTGGTGATCCGCCTGACTTACTAATAAACCCCCCCCTGTGTCATACCTTCAGCTGAAGAAGTTTGAAGTAGAATTCAGATGGAGAGAGAGGGAGAATTATCTGGTGTATGCTGAGCCTCCCAACTTAAAGAGAAGGAATAGTGGTATGGATAAATCTTCAAAGAGTACCTAAAGCTATAACCTCTCCTCGGAGTGTCCAGCAATGCTCCGTTAGGGCCAGATCCATTACAGTATTTTAAGAGAACTACTGACTTAGCAAATATTTCATGTTCAGATTTGTTTTATGGAAAAGTATCCCCCGTTGTTATCCTGAAAACATGACATGTAGCCAGCCCTCATGAACCAATACAATTTATCCTGGTCTCTGTGTGAACTGAAAATTGTTTCAAAAATATCAATACATGCAAATATCCTATTGTAATTTCACAAATATTGTAGGACAGAATTTTGCCGATAAGAATAGCGTTTTTTAGTGCTTTGGATTATATTCTTAATATTGCTTTAAATAATATCCTTTTTTAAATATTTTATGTATTATTCCTTTTTGCGTTATAGGTTGTAATTAATTTAATGTTAACTGTGTGTAATTGTTTTTAGTACAGTTTCTTTTATTTTTACTTCAGTGATATACTTAAATCCTATTTTTGACTTTATTTGAATGTATTTATTTTCTTGTTGGATTTATAGGAGAGGGTCACAAAGTTTATTAAATGTTTATTTGAATTGCTTATAAATGCTACATTTGCCTTTTAATTTTGAAAGTGTTAATTTTGTTATTAAATGTATGAAATATTTTCTTTTTAAAATATGTCATAGACAATTTTAAAAGAACATGTATTGAATTGTAATTGTTAAATGATTAATTTGATTTTGTCCATTATTGAATTGATTTTAATAATTTCTATATTAATAAATTGTATTATGTTTTAGTTTATTTCCATGATGATTAATATATTAGTATTAGGGGTTTCTCTGCTCGCTGCCTAATCAAATCTGTTGGTGGTGTGCTCCCTACCTGTTGCGCTTCTCAGGGGGCTGGTAAAATCCTGCCTGCTGTGCTTTTCCTCCCTGCCTGCTGTGCTGTTCCTCCCGCTGTCGCTGTGTGTCCAGCGGCGACCGCTGTGCGGAGACCTCACAGGACTACAGCATCCAGGCTCCTGTGCTGCAACTTCCGGAGGCAGAGGCAGACACCCTGCGTTTCGCGCCAGATGGCGCTTTAAAAATATCACCGCCCTCGGCAGAGCGGGTTTCTCTGCTCGCTGCCTAATCAAATCTGTTGGTGGTGTGCTCCCTACCTGTTGCGCTTCTCAGGGGGCTGGTAAAATCCTGCCTGCTGTGCTTTTCCTCCCTGCCTGTTGTGCTGTTCCTCCCGCTGTCGCTGTGTGTCCAGCGGCGACCGCTGTGCGGAGACCTCACAGGACTACAGCACCCAGGCTCCTGTGCTGCAACTTCCGGAGGCGGAGGCGGATACCCTGCGTTTCGCGCCAGAAGGCGCTTTAAAAATATCACCGCCCTCGGCAGAGCGGGTTTCTCTGCTCGCTGCCTAATCAAATCTGTTGGTGGTGTGCTCCCTACCTGTTGCGCTTCTCAGGGGGCTGGTAAAATCCTGCCTGCTGTGCTTTTCCTCCCTGCCTGCTGTGCTGTTCCTCCCGCTGTCGCTGTGTGTCCAGCGGCAACCGCTGTGCGGAGACCTCACAGGACTTCAGCACCCAGGCTCCTGTGCTGCAACTTCCGGAGGCGGAGGCGGACACCCTGCGTTTCGCGCCAGAAGGCGCTTTAAAAAAATCACCGCCCCCCGCGTCGCGGGATCGCGCGCGGGCGGCGCCGGGCTAAGCCCGGGCAAAGGGCGGGCCCTCTGTAGCCCTCCGGAGCCCGAGGGAGGCCGGGCAGGGCCTATTCCTTAACTCTTGGTGTTAACTGATCCTATTTATGTTATATTTGGTATCACAATGTTTATGTAGTATTTGATATTTACTAATTTGCTTGTTGCTGTGGAATTGGCTGTATTTCTACTCTGTAGTTTCATACTTGCCCCTGCTGTATGAATATGGCTGAAGGTGCAAGTAAGGGGACTCTTGACGGTTATGTTTTTAAAGTCATGTCAGGAAATGATCGGGATGCCACTCTTGCGGAATTAAGGGCTAGGCGTCGCTGTTCTATCGAACACATCAAAAATACGCCTCTTCCTGTGGCTCCCCCCCTCTTGCAGATATTTCTCTGGTTACGAGTGTGCTGTCTCAAAAAGAGGTTTTATGTACTCTTAGTAATGCAGATTCCCCAACACTATCCCGAAATGTAAATTCTATAATTGAGCAACCTAAGGACATGCTCGCTACTGGATCACTTGTCTCTCTTAATTTATCTCCTGAAGTAGCCTTATTTAAAGGGCGACCCTTGCAAGGTACTAAACCCCTACCCCGTAAGGTTAACTCATCCAGGCATGTTAAAAAGTCTGGTCTAATCCCTAGAAAAAGGAGGAAGGTAGATTCCGTCCAGCCAAATAATAAAACAGTAAAAAGCATTCGTAACATTGACTTGGTTTCTAATGACAATAGTTGTATACTCTCTGATGTTAATCCACAGACCAAAGTTATGCTTGCATCTTGTCCTGTAAAAGACTCAGCTACTGTAGAGTTATTGGCTCAGATTGATCGGTTATTGAAATCTCTTATGTCACCTATCATCGAGAGCTTGAAATCCATTAATAGTAGGCTTGACAAAGTTGAGTCGGTAATAGAGAGTAACAGGGAATTAATCATGAATTTTGTCAAACCAACCATAGTACCCTCCATTATTCCTTCTTCTATTATCTCCTCTCCTGTTACATTACCTCCTCCTGTTGTACCACCAAAGCCTATTTCTCAAAACTACTCAAAAGTTACTAATGTAACTCATAACAATGTAGGAAGAACCAATCTCCCGATTTCAATGCAACCTCCCACTTTAGCTGCAGAAAGAGCCTCATTGGGAGGGATAAATGCAACATCAAAAGGCATATTGTGTGATAGTAAAGTTAATAATCCAATTTCTATCCCACAGATGCGTAGGTCTTTATGTACTGAACTCCCAGCAGAAGCTGTGCCCCTGGTGGTCGTCCTTGCTGGTGTTCCTACTCTAAAGGATGACGTAATTGAGAGTTATCCCCAGTTAAAAAACAAAGTGATTCATTGGCTTGGCCAAAATCGCCCTCTTCCATCATACATAAATGGGGAAATTTTACATGTTCGGCGTTTACCTTGGCTGGGCCACACCCCAAAGAACATAAATGGGGACATTATAATAGTTAATTTTAGAGATCCTCGAGCGGTGAATCATATCCTCAATTGGCACGAAAATCATGCTAAGTCTCTTATTACTACTTGGGAGCTGACTTATTTTTATCCTCGCACCCTTTCAGCTCCCATTCCTAATGCCGGGGCTTCACTCTGCAGTCGGCTTAACCCTCCCATACCCCTCAAAAACCGATACGAGGCTTTAGCCAACCTCGAAGAGGTAGATTGACTTACCTACCCCAAGGGTTCATTATTAACCCCCGTTGAATCATCTTTTCATGTCTCTTCTACACTTTTTAATGACCCAGGAATCCAAGCTCCTGAAGCCAGTGTTGTTACTTGTACCAATCATCTCATTGTCCCGGACTCTCCATACCTTGCAAGCCTTTCGGCTGACTCTGAGATTGTATCGGGGAAGTTATTGTCCTGGAATATTGCAGGGCTGACTTCTAAATTGGAGTGCGAAGATTGGTTAGGTTTTATCAACAATTTTGATGTATGTTTATTTCAGGAAACCTGGTCATGTGAACCATCCTTTGTGCAGGGTTATTTAAATTACTTTGTTCCTGCATTAAAGGGCCCAAAGGGGAGGCCTATGGGGGGTTTAACTATCTGGGTTCGCCAGAGTTTAAAGCTCCTTATTAAAGTTATAGACACCAACCATAGAGATATCCAACTCGTTAGGATAAATTTAAATAAATTTGGGAACTTGGATATTTATAACATCTATGTAAGGTGTAACAAGGGAGAGAGGACCGAGGTTTTATTAACCTTGGGTTGTCTTCTTGATACTCATTCCTTAAATCATAATATTGTTATAGCGGGAGACTTTAACAGAACATTCGAACCCTTAATTAGTGATGATGACCTCTTTGGTGATGAAGAGGACCGACAATGGGGAATCCCTAAACTGGAGCTCAACCCGGTCGTGCGGTGGACTGAAGATGTGATTAGCTTAAATGCTCTATGTTATGAAAAGGGTCTAAGAGCCCTAAATGGAAGGACTTGCAGTGATAAGAACGGGACAAGCACATTTGATAATGGGCGATATAATAGCAGGATTGACTACGTCTTATGTAGTCTTAAACTGTGGCCCCTGACTAGCGACATGGAAGTTGCCTGGCGAATAGAGAGTGACCACAACCCCCTGTGTGTAACCCACAAATGGTGGCCCCATACCATCCAGTCCTCTGGTCACACCGAGTTGATCCCCCCCAAGATCATTCCCACCAATGATATGCGAAGATTAAGGTGGGAAAACATAGAGGCTAATCAACAGATCATTGCTAACATCAGCGACCAGGTTGACCAAGCAATATTGGCCATAGAGCACTCTATATTAATTAGCTCCGGCATGGACAATATATTAGAAATTCATAATTGTCTTTTTTCTACAATCAAAGCTCATTTTCTTATACCAGTGAAAAATAAAGGAGCTAGAGCCCCAAAACTTGCAAAATGGTATAATGATCAGTGTAGGGTTGCACGACTTGCTTTAGGTAAAGCCATTAAAGGCGGGCAGTTAATTGCAATAAAATCCGCCAGAAAAGATTATAAAACCAGTATTTTAATGGCAAAAAAAGCCTGGGATGAGCACCACTGGTCTGAGCTTAAGGCTGCCAGTGACAAGAAGGACTCTCGGGTTTTCTGGCATATTGTTAAATGGGGTAGCTCAGGTTTGCCCGACCCCCCATGCAATAATGTTCCACAGGAAGAATGGGTAGAATTTTTCACAAATCAGTATGCAGAGCCCAACATTGTTGAACTAAGGCCAGACACCAGTGTAAACCAGTTTCAAGATCACTTCTTTAACACTGATGAAATTATGATGGCCATTAACTCAGTAGCCCCGGGCCGTGCTCCCGGTCTTGATGGCGTTCCAGCTGATGTATTTATAAATGACAAAGAACGCTGGTGCAAGTATATCCGTCTTCTTGTAAATGCTATTGCATCGGGTGCTGCGGTACCAACCTCTTGGCAGGGTGCCGTAATCATTCCTATCTACAAGAAAGGTGATCGATCACAGCCGGGCAATTACAGACCGATAAGCCTAATTGATACTATTCAAAAGGTTGTCGGACGTGTGATTGCCAACAGGCTTCTTGACTGGGCGGAGGAGTTTAATGCTCTATCACCCTTCCAGGCAGGTTTCTGAAGGCTCACAAGCACGGTGGACCAGGTTTTTCGCTTCACTATGCTGCAATGGCGGACTGTTGTTTTAGGCGAGGGCAGCTCGTATGCGGCTTTTGTAGACCTGCGGGCTGCCTTCGACCTCGTTCCCCGCTCTAAGCTTTGGCTGGTCCTTAAGAAGCAGGGTCTACCTGATGATCTATTATCTTTGATAATGAGACTCCACGAATTTAATTTTGCAAGAATACAATGGGGAGGATTAGGCTCGGTTACAGTGGACTTCCCAGTTGAGCGGGGAGTCCGACCGGGTTGTTCAATGGCCCCTGTACTTTTTACTTTGTATATTAATGAGGTTGTAGACCGCATGCTTTCTGCTCAAGTGGATGCTCCGTTTTTAGCCGGGATCAAGATCCCCATTTTAATGTTTGCAGACGATACGCTTATTTTATCCAAAACCCCTAGTGGCTTGCAGCGTGCTTTATCTATTTTTGACCAATTTTGTGGGGAGTATGGATTAGAAATTAATTCAGCTAAAACAAAACTTATGTCCTTTAACCCCTATCGTAATTTTAAAACTAAAATTACTCTAAATGACCGCCCGCTAGAAGTTGTGAATTCTTTCACATACCTAGGCATGCATATTTCTAGCGATAAAAGTTGGCGCCGTCATATCGACATTGCCTCACTTAGACACAGGCAATTGTCTGGTGCTATCTGTGCTGAGCACAGGAAATCCTTAACTAAACCAATCAAACCCGCCCTACAGGTCTATGAAGCAAAGGCCCTAGGCTCCGCCCTTTACGGTGCTGAGCTCTGGGGCTTTGAGAAAGTGGTTGTGCTTCAATCTTCTGAAAATAAATTCTTTAGGACTATAACGGGTATTCCTAAAAGCACCCCTCTGCTCCCCCTTAAATATGACCTGGGTAGAAGAGCAGTTTCGGATCTGGTTAAGCTTCGCCCAATCTTATATTGGCGTAGGATATGGACGACTCCTGTGCTCTCTCACTATGCCGAGGGTTTTCTAGACATAATAAGAACTGATGTATTCCACAAAATTGGATGGTTAAAAACACTTAAGATAACCTTGACTGAGCTTGGTCTGCGCTCACTTTGGGAAGACCCGGAGAGTGCAATTTTCCCCACAAAATGTGTTCTAAAAGATATCTATTGGGAGATGGTCGCCTCTCGGCATTGGAGTAGCTCCAGTGCGGGGTCTATGACTGGAGAATTCTTGGAGGCTAAGTTATACCCCTGTTTAGAACCATTTTGGGACATCATAAATAAGCCGGGTGAAAGAAAACTCCTTTTTTAACTTAGAGCAGGCGCTCTTCCCCTTCGATATCTGACAGTTAAGTGGGATGGTGGATCTTGTGGTAGCTGTCCTACTTGTGGCTTTATTAAAGAAACAATTGGCCATTTTTTGTTTTCATGCAAAGCTTATGCTGCTCCAAGGCGCATTTGGTTGTCCCCGATGTGTAAAAATCTAGGGACCACCAGCAGCACTGTTGCTTTGCGCATTATTTGCACTAATACTTTGAGTTGGATATCAGTTGCCACTGCAAAATACCTAGGGTGGGCATGGTCGATAAGACAGAGATTTTTAGCCACTTGAATATTTGCTTGCTCGAAAGAGACTGCTAGTTATATGACTATTCTCTTGTCTAGACAGAGACTGCTAGTTATTTGACTATTCTCTCGCTTAGATAGAGACTGCTAGTCATCTGACTATTCTCTGATATTCATCTGTATGCATTTGAATTCATTTTTTAATCCACTTTAACTTTTTTAAATTATATAGTACTTTTAACACCCGGGATTGATTCACTTCTACTACTTTTGTATAGTATATTATTTTGTTTAAATAGGACCAGTAACCAAGTTTGTAATTTATATTCAGTATGTTTTTATTCTGGTATCATCCGATTGGAATTTAATTATTTTTTAATTGTATGAACTGCTCTTATAGTATTATTGTTTTTGCTTTTATGAAGATTTTTCGAATAAAGCATACTTGACTTGACTTGACTTGACTTGAATATATTAGTATTATGTTTTTAAAACTAACATGTATTGCTAATGTTTTTCAAATCATATTTGGGGCAGTAGTTTGAGCAGTGTTTTAAATATATATATATTAATGATTTGATTTAATTTAGTAAATATATTTAAATGTTATTACATTTATAATTGTATTTGTTAATGCAGTGTTTTTAATTGTGTATTAGCTTTTACCTATTTTAAAATTATTTGATATAGTCTGTACATTTTTATGAATATTTTATGTTCGTTTTTATAAATCTTACGTTTTTTTATTTTTATTTTAGATGCACTGCCCTAAGTGGTGAAGGGTATGCCCAAACATCGGTCCCTTGCTCTCTGTGCCACTGAAACCAAACTGCACCCGACTGAAGAGGCGCAAATGGGGCAACCCTAGTCTGCGATTGCTTGTGTTGCAGGTCAGAAAGGACCTGTCTTGGCAATTGGGGCTAGGCAGTTCTGAGTAGAGCAGGACTATGGTTGATTGCATATAGCTGGGTCTAATCTAAGGTAACACGGTGGGCAAGAAATTATGGGCTGGAATTCTACCTCGAGCAATTGCCCGTTATATTATTTGCAAGCATTCCTCCTATCACCTTGTATGTCTTTTAAGGAATTTAATAAGAGATCTCACACATTCACAAGATGCGAAGTGTTTTTGCTAATATTTGGACATTTAAGAAATATATGAGGTCAGCAAAATAGGCCTCTATTTAATTGGTATGTGCATATTTCTTTACATAATCATAATCTTATAGAATACTCTGGTCCTTTAGCTATGCATATCATGTGTAATTTCTGTTTTTGTTATGACTCTTACTCTGATTGTGTAATTTTGCTCAACTTAATTCACGCAGAAAATGTCTCAAAAGAAATTGGATGCTTGCTGTAGCCAGATACACTGTTATAACAAGGGTTGCTGTGTGACTATGGAAGATGTAGGTACCATACATTGAACTGGCACCTTGCATGCCTTTCTTATTTCTCATCAGCATTTTATGTTGTTATGCACAGAAGAAAATACACAATTCATCTCAACCCTTCTATTGTCCCATTAGCTCATCATCAGTAATGAGGCTGAGATTTTCAATGCTCTCTAACCACAAACTACCCACTGTCCTTTCTAATATTTACACTGAAAAATAGGGGCTGGGAGGCTAGTTGAGAAGCTGATGGCCCCATCTTGAAAAATGGGGAACAAAGGCTTGCTTAGTAGGCTATTGTCCTCAGCCACATCCTAATAACAATGGTGGTCCAGTCCCTTAGGGCCTAATTATGTGCCTGACAGTCCTGGGGTCATGGCGGTCCAGCCACTGCCACAACGGCGGTTGGACTACCCATTACAAGTTGGGCGGTAAGACCACCATTGCCTGCCACAGCCTCGAGGGTACCGCCTTTCCCTGGCTGTGGTGCGGCTGTCACGTCCTCAGTAATATGCTGGTGAGACAGCTGCTGCATCGCCATGCATATTACAAGTCAGAGGACCGCCAGCACTGTCATGAAGGTCTTTCCTCCATGATAAGGTTGGCGGTCCTGAAAGAAAGGGGGCCCTACAGTCCCCTGTTGCCCATGTGCTTGGGGATGCATGCGGGGGGCACAACTTGTGCCCCCTTGTGTGCATGCATCTAAGTTTCTGCACATCAAGGACTTTAAAGTCCATGTCATGCAGGAACTGTTTTTGACATTCCCTTTGTGGTGCTCATTTTCAGAGGCAGCGCCGTAGGACTGCCAAAAACAGTACTCCAGACAAGAGGAATCTTGCGGGCTGGGCAACCACTGGTTTGGCACCGCTGTGTGGCGATCAGTTCCCGCACCGCCAAACTTGTAATACGGCCTTTAGCATGTACTTTGTAACCCAATCTAATAAGTGCATGTGGTTTCCTAAAAACAACATTCCATATATTACTAAAAGATTACTTGAAATGTCAGAAGCTGCCACTGTTACAATCAGCCCAACCCTTGCAATGTAAGAAAGTACTTTATCACCAAAATTGGCACTCCTTGTAATTTCAGAAGCCATCTCCCAAAGCAAGCAGCTCTGTTCAAATCGAGCAGCATGTTGTTTTGCCTGTGTAATGCTGCTGAAACCTTAGCCATGTTCCCACCTCCGTTTCCTACGTCAATGATCTCAGAATCATCTAAAAGTAATCACATTACACTTTCAACATGCGAACTCCTTCTGGTCTTTCATGGTTTGTTAGGTTGATGACACTTGGATCACGTTTTAGTACCCTGTGCCCAAAAAACGAAGGCCTTTATGCTCTGTTGAAATCTGACCCCATACATGGTGGCCTGATGACTTTCTTTTGTTATTGCAGCATTATTTCAAAAGCATTTTATTTGCATGCCTTAAAAAATGTCTACACGCCCTTTAGGTATTTCTCAAATATGTTTCATGAAGAAAAACAGCCCATTCCCTCCTGAATAAGCATGTGCCTGTTGTGTACAGTCTGCTGCCAAATCAATTCAATGAGGGCAAACTGTTGCCAAGTTTTTGGGGTTTCGAAAGAGCTACCCACTGAGTTATGTTGCAGAGGAAATTAACTTGTCACAGTCAATCGTAAAATGAATCTGTAAGCGATAGATTAGGTTTCCTATTTTTAGGTATTTTCTGTAATGCTTGGAATCCGAGGAACTTCAATTCTGTGAAAGGTAGAAAAGGATGTATATTAAAAATAACAGAAAGTATGACAAACCTTATTAAACAAGATGTTTCGTAATGAGCCGTGATGACAGGGACGTGCTGTTCACGGGGAGAATGCAAGCTATTCTGCTTTGCTGGGGGAATTGGACATCTAAAGGGAAATGGTCGGAATCTCTTAAAATGAAGGTAAGTGAGAAGGTGGACGTGAAACAGAAGGCTGGCGCTAGGAGAGTTGGGACATTTTTATTAGAGCTTTCTTAGCGTTTGAGGCGGTATATGCACAGTTTGAGTTGGAAAAATCTAACTTAAATCATGGGGTTTACTAACGACTACAAGGCCCGTCAATTTTTGCGATTTCATCCCAGTTTTTAAATCTCGGAGCCTTCCTGCTCTCTAGGGCTCTCTTTGTTTCTTGCATCTTTTTGGGTTGTTTATCACGAGGGGTGTAAATTACCTGCAGCCCCTCTGTGGCATGGGGACCCACAGTGGGCCCCCCAAACATTCACAAGAACACTATTCTGCCCAAGACCAATGAATACATGTGAGATATGAGTGACATTTTTTGGAATGGGCCCCATCATTTTGAGTTATGTAATTTCTTATGTCTAGGGATGGTCAAATTTGCCAATTTTAGTTTATTTTGCAAAATTTTGTTAAAGGAGCTTGACTGTAGCTCATATTTAAAAGTCATGTGAGATACTAGTTGGAGAGGAGTTCGAGGAGAAAAAGTCTCAAGTCCATTGTTTTTATTAGGAGTTATTCTTCTCAAACCAGTGTCCCATAGTGAAAGCACGTAACATTTTGCAGCCACAAAATCTTGAAACAATTCTGCAAATTTGGAAGGTGAAAGATTACAATCTATTTCAGAACACTGAACCCTTTCAAAGTCTCCAGGATCGAAAGAATTAGAAATGGGCATTGATGTTGCTTGGTTGGATAGCCACTGTTCACAGAGGAGTTAAGAATGGTGTGCTGCTTATTGTAGATAAATAGTATTTGTTAGAAATGGGGGTCTCTAGTTGGCAGTGGTATGCATCCTGTCCAAGTAGGGACCCTTCCTTCTAGTCAGTGTAAGGAAGTTACACACCCAAGATAACCCCTGCTCGCCTTCTTGGTAGCTTGGCACGAGCAGCCAGGGGTATCTCAGAGGCAATGTGTAAAGTATTTGTACATACCACAGACAGTGACACAGTAATACCACTACAAATGGACACCACACCAGTTTAGAAAAATAACCAGTCTTAATCTAAACAAAGCAAGACCACAATGACAAACATCCAATATATATAACTCAAAATATCTCTTTGTAAAGGTTTAAGCAATTTTATCATAGAACTCTATTGGTTTGGTGGTCTTGCCAAAGTAACTTTAATACGTCAACATCTACAAGGAAAAAAACAATCGCAGGGGAGGGAAGCATCGGAAAACACAGTGATTCTTCAGTTCTTGAGTCCCTGGGGAAGTGATGTGCCAGTTCTGCTGCACGCAGGAGAAGTGTAGTGTCGGTTCTGGACTGTAAAGAGAAGCAATGTGTTGAAATCCAAAGATGGTTCTGGTCTCTAGCGCCTCATCGATTCCTTCAGCCGTGGATTGGTGATGCGTCGATTCTTTCAGCCGCACAGCAGGGCCTGAGCCGGAGTCAGTGCGGTGGTCTTGTCTGTTGGAGACACGGGGCTCTGGACAAGTGCTATGTTGATTTCTTCGGCTACATGGCGGCTGTACATGGAAACATCTTGCGTGCAGCGTTTCTGCTTTGGAAAAAACAGGAGCTGGGAGAGTGATGCGTCGATTTTGCAATCTTTTGTAGCAGAAGCAAACTCTTAGGGTCCGGAACCGAAATTGGCACCACTTGGCAGGTCAGAACTCCCATCAGTGGAGCTCAGGGATGCTGCAGGTGGAGCCTTTGATGGCCTTGGGACTTAAAAGAGGAGGCAAGCACACGCAAGCCCTTGGGGAACCTTGGAAAAGCATGAATCAAAAGCAAAGTCCAGTTCTTTCACTGCCCACAGACAGAAGCAGCAGGCCCACCCAGCAAAGCAACACACAGCAAAGGGACAGTACTCCTACTGACAGCTCTTTAGCTCTTCTTGTTGGCGACTCCTTAATCCAGAAGTGTTCTAACAATGTGGGGTCCAATACTTATATCCCTTTTGGCCTTTGAAGTAGGCATACTTCAAAGGAAAGTCGTAGTTGTTTACGAGATCCTGGCTTGCCCTGCCTTGGCTCCAGACACTACAGGGAGCAGAGACAGCATTGTGAGAGACCAGAAACAGCCCTATTCAGGTTACAGTGACAGCTCCTCCCACCACTCTAGCTCAGTAAGGCCCATCAGCCTGGTGATGAACCATGTGGATATACAGGGCACACCTCAGCTCCCTTTATGTAACTGTCTAGAGTGAATGCACAAACAGCCCCGCTGTCAGTCTAAACCAGACGTTGATTCCACAGGCAGGCAGAGGCACACAATATTAAAGCAAAGAAATGCCAATTTTCTAAAAGTGGCATTTTCCAACACAAAATTTAAAAACCACCTTTCCTAAAAGATGTGTTTTTAAATTCTGAGCTCAGAGTTCAAACTTCAAATCTATAGCCCTTCTCAATTGAAAGTCACACTTGTAAAATGTCACAAGGGAGCTCCTATGATAACCTTGCAATAGTGAAAAACTAAACTGGCAGTATTTTGCTATCATAACATGTACAACACACTAGTACGTGTCCTACCTTTCACATACACTGAACCATGCCCTTAAAGGTACCTTGGGACTACCTTAGGGGTGCCTTACATGCAGTAAAAGGAAAGGGTCGGGCCTGGCAAGTGGTTGCATTTGCCAGGTCAACCTGGAAGTTTAAAACTGCACTCACACAAACTGCAATGGAAAGATGGCGACAAGTTTACAGGGATCCTCTTGTGGGTGGCACAACCAGTGCTGCTTGCCCTCTTGAAGCATTTGATGTACACGGCCTGGGCACACACAGTGCACTTTACTAGGGACTTACCAGTAAATCAAATATGCAAATCATGGCCAACAAATCATAATCACAATTTACCAAGGAAGCACTTGCACTTTAGCAGTAATCAGCAGTGGCAAAGTGCCCAGAGTAGACAAACCAGCAAAAACGAAGTCCAGCACGCAATCAAAAATAGAAGTAGAGGCATAAAGACCTGGAAACCACTCTAATGATGCCAGGTCTAACAGTATTTTTTCACATGATGGTCAGAATTATGAAAATCCAATGAGGATCTGCAGTAACAAAAGCTCTGGGAGAGCAATGGTCGCGTATGCCCCTCACTGCATTTATTGGGATCTTTGTAGTACACAAGCAGCCACATTTGTTTGTATGGGGGTCTATAATTGTGACTGAACTGAACTGAATGAGTCCAGTTCTAGCACTCCTGCCATGGCTTAGGTGTATGACCTTATTTACAATACCAGCATGGCTTCATGAAAAATAATTCTTCTATAAGTACACACGTCACATATTTTATCGCATGAATGGGCAAGTAGGCCAGTTGGGAATGTGCTAACTATGTGCCACCTAATGGAGGTGTCCATCCGGGCTCTCTTTATGAACATTTCCAGGAAGTTTCTTGGACTGTGTGGGAACTACTCAGAAGGTAACTCCTGCACTCACTTCAAAAGGCTGGTTGTTGGTACCCCAGCACAGATACTGATGGCGTGGCAGATAATCTCTTTTTTAATATCTGCATAGGGGTTACCAACACACTGGACCCTGATGAAGCTCTTTAGGAACTCCATGTGGGTGTGTGAAATCCGAGACTTGCCCACTTTCCCCGGGGGGGCTTTATGTCATACTGCCGGAGATGAACCTCCAATTTATGTTACTGCACTTCCTGGTCTCAACATATGCACCAATTCTTTATTGAGAGCATGTCACAATCAGCTGCGGTCCACGCCAGGTGTACCAGAACAGAGTATGCTCACTCCTTTGGTAACATGGAGCTCTTACTTTGCAGTGGACTCATTGCATATTTGATATCACTTCAGTGAAAATTATTCCTGTAATTCACTGTTACCCATCTAGAATTCCATATATTGCCTGCCTGTTGTGAAAGCTTCTTGCATTCGGTACAGAGTCATTCCCAGTTTCAAATCAGATGCTCATTCGTGTAAACCACCATATTTTAAAGATGCTTACACATGTAGTTAAAAGTGTACTGCTCAAGCTTACCACTGATCCGGGAAAGTTGCAGTGAAATGGATTTGGCAGCATGTCCTCCAGTATGCATTAGCAGGGCAATAAACAACAAAAAGCCCACAGCCATTCTTGATAAGTTGTCTAATGTTTTCTTCCAATATAAAGCTCAATTAACTGAGTGAAATCAAGGTTTATGTGGAAATTGCATACGAGACCACAAGCATCAAGTTCTGTAATCAAGAAAGTGCATTGGTTTCAGGTTCTCGCACAGTCTGCTGAGTTGAGCCATTTCTCTTAGAAATCTCGTCAGTGTTGAATCCTTTCACGCGCCAGCGGAAGATGAGAGAAAAGTGTGAAATTTGCCCCCATATAATTTTCTCCTACATTTGACTAATATACCCATTTTACATGGATTCATGAAGAATCATTGGAGTATGTCTGACAAAAACAATCACAGTTGATGGAGATTTTCGTGGCGGTTGCATGGAACAAAAAACATGCACAGCCTTCTGTTTGTAAACCTTTTCAAGGAATAATTTAGTGCAAATTTGTTTGCACATCTTTCGTTTTCTTTGTTACTCCACATCTAAAACATTTCAACCTCGATAAATAAAGGGCTCTTCCACCCTATATTTACCCAGGAAATATGTTCTCCTGCCATTTACTCGAGTGAATGTGAAAGCATTTCCGGGGAGAGAAATAACCTGCAGTAGGAGTGTTACTAATTAATGTATTTGCAAGAGTCGGTTGCTCAGAAATTCATGAGAGACACTAACTTTAAACACGGCAAAACGACGAGCTTTGTCTCCCTTTGAGAAGAAATGTCCCATTATATTGTTTAGAATGTCAATGATGGGCGCAGCATCCTTTCTGGACATTTTTGGAACTTGCTCAGATGACATGGGTAATGTAAAAATGTTTGGCCAAGTCTTATTCACCTGCAGTTTCATTAGTTACCTGTAGCATGTTTGCCTAACTTTTTCAACATTATTAGCAAAATAAAAGTAACAATACATGCAACAGTATCTTGTGAGGCACAGAGCCACCACTAAGTAGCGCTGCACGCATGTTTTTCAGGATACTTAAAGGTTCAAACGCTCTTCTTCCTCCCATCTGTGCTTGGAAAGTAGTTGATGACTAACTGCAAGTTTGGTATTCTGGGGCCAATCCACAACAGGCCTCCACACTTGTGGCGGAGGCCCCACAGTGGAGCCCATATTCAGAGGAACCTCCACACTGTAGTTACTCCTTGTGGACATCCCAGTACGAGTATGGACTGTGAGCCCTATGCCACGAATGTGGGGACCCTTCGAGGACCGGCCCTATAGTACCTACTGTATAATTCAGCATGAAAATAATGGCGCATAGGAAAACAAATGCTGAAAAGTCATCTCAGGATTAACTAGACAATCAAGGTCTGTGGCCTGATTGAACATGTGTGCAGAGCAATGAATGTAAGACACCAAGAAGCATTGGCAAAGCCAGTATGTCTTGCTTACACTTGACCTTTAGGCTTTGTCAATGTGTTTTGGACATGTTGCACAGCGGCACGAATTACTGTGTAACATGGCAGGAAGTAAAGTGAAAAAAGTTCTATGAAGCAGCCAGTGTTGACTGTGTCATAGTGCTTGTTTTGTGCCATGCGGCACCACAGCCCGCGCTTCTGAGCAATATGTTAAAAAAGCGAGAGGGAGGGATGGAAACCGTACAAGGTAGAAGGGTGGTAACAGCAACAACGGGAGAGGGGAAAAACAAAACAAGGTGCAGAGTGAAGGAGCACCAGATGGGAATAGATGGGTTGAAGGGGAAAGAAGAAATAGTACCTCAATCACAGCGCAAGTAGCAGATGGGTACTAATTAAGTGTAATCGACCTGTGGTCAGTCCATACTCCACAGAAAGAAATGGATGTGATTCTTGGACTGCACTGGAAAATTCAGAGGCAGCAAAGAAGAGTGACACTGAAGTCAACAAATGGTAAGCAATGGGTGAGCTCCAAGCCCTTTATAGTAAACAATACTTCTCAAAATTGAAAGCGCGTACAACGCATGCGCTGTTGCAGACCCAAACTAACAAGGAAATTGTGCTAAATTAACCCTTGAGAAGATTTTAATACCTTCAGCCTCACTAGCTTCACAACAGACTTGCACACGTGATCACTTATCACAATTCATGTTTCAATGCTGCCAAACATGCTATATATGCAATACAATTAGGACAGAACATTAAGCTAAAATAGTTTTGCATGTCTACATGCGCAATGAAACACTCCTACTGTGCTCTGACTCATCCATTAATTATATTTTAGGAACATTCCATGTTTCACACACTCTCTTAGCTTTCTTAAAATGTGTATAATATATTTGATAACCATTCTTGGACTGCAAGTTATAAGTGTTAATAGACAGGAGAAACGTCACCGATTTTGACAGTGGCAAGTAAAAAGTTTTAAAACCCCTACTGGAACATTTTTATTATTATACATATTAACTAAGCCTGGGCGTAGTTCGCGAAGTAGCACTTCGCGAAGCAACGCAAAGTGCACTTCGCACTAAGTGAGCTACGCGTAGCACTTCGCGAACTGTGTAGTACCTTGTTCGCACTGTGCCAGATGTCGTTTTCAATGATTGCACAGTGCGGACAAGCAACCGGCACTGTGCAATCATTGAAAATGGCATCTTGCACAGTGTGAGCTGTAGTTTTCTGCTGCTCGAGTAGATTTTTACTCGAGCGGCAGCTTTCTCAACGCGAACTGGTAGTTTCTCATACGCGACCACTCGCAATGAGAAACCTGACCTCCTCGCGTTGGGAATCTCGCCGGGAGGTTTATTTTCCATGCTCGCGATCGCCAACTTGATGTTGCTGATCGCGAACAAGGAAAAAGTCTCGCCGGGATGTCATTTTGCTAGCTCGCGGTCGCCAACTTGACGTTGAGGACCGCGAGCAAGCAAAAAATGACCGCAGCACTACGCAACACTATGCTACGCGTGTTCGCACTGTGCTACATGCAATTTGCGTAGTGCGAAGTAGCGTGAACTTCGTAAACTACGCGAGCGTCAACCCCCGAGCACACTCCCCGTGAGTGAGCCCGTCCCCTGGTGCCACCTCTGCCCTGAGCTGTGCCCTGCGCCCTCTGTTGTGCCCCGACCACCGGATCCGCTTGGTCTGCGGATCTCCTGTGCCCCCTGCCACCAGCTTGCTTCGCCGCCTTTTCGTTTTTCCTGCCGTTTTGCCCTAGCCCCCTGTGCTCCCCCACTCGCCCAGCCCCGGCCGCGTTTCCCGCCACCTCCCCACCACTGCCCCCCTGCGGCCCCGCCCCCTTCCCTCGCTCGCCCTCCCCATTCGCCACCCCGCTCCCCCTCCCAGCTGCCCCTCCCTCGCTCCGCCCCCCCACTCTCCTCATATGGCAGAGTGGCCAACGCCCAGCGTGCACGCGCGGCGGGCGCGCCGATTGCGCGCCGAAGGTGCGCCAAAGGTAAGCCCGTCTGCGCCCGTCCGTGCCTGGCCCGTGCCCAGCACCCGAACCCCTGGCCACCGAGGACCCCAACCCACCCGCCAGACGTACGACGCCGCCACCCTCAACGCACTTAACACCGGCCGAACCCCGGGATGCTACCAAGCCACCCCGTGACGCACCCACGGACCCTTCAGCTGCCTCGCCTGCAAGTTCACCTGCATCCGGACCTGCCCCGCACCAGCACCCGCCAAGCCGAACACCAGCAGCAACCACCTCAAGTGCATCCTGCTCAACACCCGCTCCGTCCACAGACACGCCATCGAACTCTGGAACCTCCTCGACACCACATCTCCAGACGTTGCCTTCCTCACGGAAACCTGGATGAACGACTCCTCAGCGCCCGACATCGCCATCGCCATCCCAGAGGGATACAAGATCACCCAGAGAGATCGCGACAACCAGACTGGAGGAGGCATCGCCATCGTCCACAAGAAAACCATCCGCATCACGACCAACACCGACGACACCCTGACTACCGCCGAACACCTACACTTCCAGATCCACACCGACCCTAAGACCACCCTCAGAGGCACCCTGATCTACCGACCCCCGGGACCACGCACACCATTCAGCGAAGACATCGCCGACTTCATCAGCCCGCACACCCTCCCCTCCGCTGACTACATCCTCCTGGGGGACATCAACTTCCACCTGGAGAACAACAACGACCGCAACACCACCACCCTGCTTGACAACCTCGGACTCAAGCAGCTGGTGTCCACCCCCACCCACCTCGCCGGACACACACTCGACGCCGTCTTCTCATCCAGCAAAGACATCGCCTTCAGCCACGCCACTGGACTCCACTGGACGGACCACAGCTGCGTCCACTTCACCTTCAGAAGAACCACGATCCACCACCACCAGCAACAGGATGCTCGAAGAAGCTGGAACAAGATCACAGCCGACCAGCTCGCCGCTTCCCTGAGCCAGCACCCTCCAGCCAGCTCAGCGAACCCTAGCCAGGCCGCCGACAACCTCACGAAGTGGATCAGCACCTGCGCGGACGAACTCGCCCCACTGAGGACCCCGCCCAGCAGACCCGGCAGCAAGAAGGCCCCATGGTTCACCGACGAACTCAAGAGCTCCAAGAAGAACTGCCGAGCCCTCGAGAAAGCCTGGAGAAGGGAGCCAACACCTGACAACATGACCACCCTCAAGCTCGCCACCCGGAAGCACCATCAACTAATCCACGCCACCAAGAAAACTGCATTCAAGGACCGGCTGGACAACAACGCACACAACTGCAAGGAACTCTTCAACATCGTGAAAGAGCTCTCCAACCCCAACACCGGAAACAACGACATCACCCCATCGCAAGACCTCTGCAACTCCCTCGCCTCCTACTTCCACAACAAGATCGCTGACATACACAACAGCTTCATCCCACAAACAACGCCCCCCACGACCGCACCAACGCCCCCCACCACCACCCTCAGCGCCTGGACCCCGATCAACACAGAAGACACCATCCGCACGATAAACTCTATCCACTCCGGATCTCCGACCGACCCCTGCCCTCACCACGTATTCAACAAGGCCGATGCTGTCATCGCACCCCACCTGCGGGACATCATCAACACCTCCTTCGACACCGCCACCTTCCCTGAGAGCTGGAAGCACGCCGAACTCAGCGCTCTACTAAAGAAACCAACAGCGGACCCCACCGAACTCAAGAATTACCGCCCCATCTCGCTCCTCCCGTTTCCAGCCAAAGTCATCGAGAAGACCGTGAACAAGCAGCTGGCCGCCTGCCTCGAGACGAATGGATCCCTCGACCCCTCACAGTCTGGCTTCCGAGCCAACCACAGCACCGAGACCGCCCTCATCGCTGCCACCGATGACATCCGAGCCCTGCTGGACAACGGAGAAACAGCGGCCCTCATCCTCCTAGACCTCTCCGCGGCATTCGACACTGTCTGCCACCGCACCCTAGTGCAGCGCCTCAGCAACGTCGGAATCCAGGAGAAGGCACTGGAATGGATCATCTCCTTCCTCGACGGAAGGACACAGAGAGTCCACCTACCACCGTACAAGTCAGAGGCCACCGAAGTCATCTGCGGCGTCCCCCAAGGATCCTCACTCAGCCCCACCCTCTTCAACGTCTACATGAGCCCCCTTGCGGCCATCGCACGCCAACACAACCTCAACATCATCTCCTACGCCGACGACACCCAGCTGATCCTCTCCCTGACCAACGACCCCGCCGCCGCCAGAGCCAACCTCCACGAAGGGATGAAAGACATAGCCGAGTGGATGATGACCAGCCGCTTGAAACTGAACTCAGACAAGACGGAAGTCCTCATCCTGGGCTCCTCGCCCTCCGCCTGGGACGACTCCTGGTGGCTCCCTGCCCTGGGCACCGCACCCAAACCGACAGACCACGCACGAAACCTGGGCTTCATCCTGGACTCCTCCCTCTCCATGACCAGACAAGTCAACGCCGTCTCCTCGTCCTGTTTCAACATCCTGCGCATGCTACGGAAGATCTTCCGGTGGATCCCCACCGAGACCAGGAAGACGGTCACCCAGGCCATTGTCACCAGCCGACTGGACTACGGCAACGCCCTCTACGCCGGAACCACCGCCAAGCTCCAGAAGAGACTCCAGCGGATACAGAACGCCTCAGCCAGACTCATCCTCGACATTCCCCGAATCAGCCACATCTCCGGACATCTGAGAGACCTGCACTGGCTCCCCGTCAACAAGAGAATCACCTTCCGTCTCCTCACCCACGCACACAAAGCCCTACACGACCAAGGCCCGAGCTACCTCAACAACCGCCTCAACTTCTACGCTCCCAAGCGCCATCTCCGATCAACCAGCCACGCCCTCGCCGCCGTCCCCCGCATCCGAAGAGCGACAACAGGAGGAAGGTCCTTCTCCTACCTGGCCGCCAAGACCTGGAACTCCCTCCCTCCCGACCTGCGCCTGACCCAAGACCACCTCTCCTTCAGGAAGAAGCTCAAGACCTGGCTGTTTGAGCAGTAGCGGCTCCCCCCCCCCCCCCCAAGCGCCTTGAGACCCTCCGGGTGAGTAGTGCGCTTTATAAATGGCTTTGATTGATTGATTGATTGTAGTGCTTTGGCCAGGCTTAATATTAACTTGTACAATATGATTATAGACTACATCTTGCTTTTCCTAGTATGCGAGATACATGTACCACATTAAATACTGTGTATGACACTTTTAACTGCATGCACCAATATTTGCCCTAAAAGAAATGCAAATACACGGTTTCCACAACTAATGCTCATACCTGATCAAGCAGTGCCATGGTTCATGTCAATTTGTAAACCATATCATTCATGTGATAGACACAAAGGGGGGAAATGTACTTATCTTTCACCCAACGCAGTGCAGCAAAGCAACCTGCTGTGCTGCGTTGAGTGAAAGATGTCTCATAGCTATAACTTAGGGGCAGATTTACAAAGCCCCGTACGCCACTTTTGCGCCACCGTTGCCTCACTTCTGTGACGCAGCGGCGGCGTAAAGCCAGCACCATACTGGGGGTATTTACAACGTGATGCATCTAGGGAGATGGGTCACGTTGTAAAGCCTTGCGCCACATGAAACCTGCGTCATGTTTCATGTGGTCGTTTTGGTGCAGGGGGGCGTTCCGGCGCAGGAACGCCTCGGAACAGTGGCTGAGTGAAATCTACAAGATTTCACTCAGTCACATTTCCGACCCCCCTGCATCAAAACTTTGCGGCTTGACGCACCATGTTAGACATGGGCAGGGTTGGCACAGTGCTGGAGTTGCGTCGCACCTGCGACACAACTCCAGCACTGCATTTCCCTGTGCCAATGCGGCACATCCGTGGTGGCGCAAGGATTGAGATGCGTGTCGCAAGTTTCCTGGCGCATCCCTGCTGATTTGCAGGGATGTGCCAGGAAACGTAAATCTGCCTCATATGGTGCACTTCTGCTCTCTCTTAGGGCTGCCGCACTTCAGGCAGCCTAATGCCAAAGCAGGTGCAAGGGTGGCTGCGTTACAAGAAGAATTATTTTTGTGCAGGAAAGGATACCCTCATGCACCAAAAAAATTCTCACAGCATTGTCCTTTTTCCATGTCAACTGCAGAAACAAAGAAAGAGGAAATGTCAAGGAGAAAAAAAAGATTGTTCTCCTCACTACGCCAACCTCTGAGAGATGATGCGATTTCATGTAATCCCAGGTCTAAAAACCTTTGTAAATCTGGGATTGTGTGAAACCCATGGGTGGATGCACTAAAATGCCCAGGCTTCACCCATGCAACGCCTCCGAGACTGAAATGTAACGCAAGGCAGCATGTGTGGTTGCATTACATTTCTTTACAAAACCACTCAAGACGGTGCAAATGGCCACTTTTTAAAATATCTACTAGCATTTTGCAGCTTGGTTGCGCAACGCAAAATATTAGTAGATTTGTAGTAAAGTGTGTGAATGAGGGGGGAGCATTACATTTGGGTGTGGCTGCAAGGAAGAACGTCAACATGGACGTAAGTATAAAATGCTGAGAAAAGTGTTCATAGAATGAAAACGTGAACTGCTGTAGTTTACTTATTCGCTGACACGTATTACGACAGGAAAGCAAACACCGCCAGCAAACACCACTTAAACAATATCAACTGTCTGCGCTCTCCCGCATGCCCCTCAGTGATTGAATTCTCAGTGATGGGCCTGCTGCTTGACAGGTAATATTAACTGACAGAGATGTCAGTCTGATTCCTCCCTGGAATTTGCAAAATTAGTCTGGGTTTAGGCAGTGTTTGTACATTTTTTTGTGTAGTGCATTTCTTTAAGGCTTCTCCAGCTTGGCAATTCAACTGATCAATGGAAGAAAAAATTAACAATCATGAACCCAGCATCCTGTGGGGAGCAAAAAAGTTATTAAAATACCCACTCTACAGGGTCATGTTTTCCTTCATTTAAACTTGGCTCCAAACATTACATCGTCCTCTTTTGTATAACAGACGAGACACCCGACGTGGAGGCCTTCTGAACGTCAGCCTTGTTGATTTAAAGGTAGACACTGACCTTGCAAGGCTCCTGTCAACTTTCAATGATTGACGATTAAATAGTTTGTGAAGCACATGTTAACATTTCCATTTACTAATATTTATTTTGTGACAGAGGAGCCATCATAGCTCTCTTGGGGGCAGATTTACTAAGATTGTGCACTATGTTTTGTCACAAAAGTGACCCAAATCGGCTCAATATTCCCCCCCCCAATTTAGCGCTGGAAATAACCTAAAAGATGCCCTGTTTCACATTACTTTGCGCCGTGGTACCAAGGTTGGTGCATAGGCGTTTCCATGCAACTCTGCAAGGTTTCTCAGCTTAAACCCAATTTACTAAATAAAGTAAATTGGGTTTAGTATGATAAAACTGCACCCTTTTCAAGTGGGCACGAGGAAGGACAAAATGCTTTCATTTCTCCTTCCTTTTCCGACTTTGCATGTGTGCTGCACTTTAAGGATCACATACACATTGGCAAAGTGGTCAAAGTGAGTCTGTGCATAGTATCATTCACTGGAAGGGTTCCTTCCCATTCAAAACCTATGCTAGACTCCCTGAGACACCCTTAGACCATGGCGTAAAGGTGTCTCCTTGGCGCACAGCAGCTGATTTCAGCGCCGACGCTAGTGAGAGGGGAGGAGAGTGCCTTATTTTAGTAAATAGGGTGCTCTGCTCCTCTCTGCATTTCACGTACTGCAGCGCAGCATTTGTGGCTTCTGCAGACCGGTAAGTGAAAAATGTGTAAATCTGCCCCTTGGTGTCTCGAACAATGCAGTAGCAGTTTCTCCTTGTGGAGAGTGGTCCTCCTATAACGGGTGTGTTGGGGTGTACAGATCTTTCAGCCTTCCTTCCCAAAAAAGTGTGCAGGTCCCAGAAGCAGTGTGGGTCTT
This sequence comes from Triturus cristatus, assembly GCF_964204655.1. NCBI lineage: Eukaryota > Metazoa > Chordata > Amphibia > Caudata > Salamandridae > Triturus > Triturus cristatus. The sequence goes on along the minus strand of NC_140592.1, from coordinate 984,138,143 downwards.
GTTTCGATATACCTGCCTTAGGTATTTTACTTTTCTCTAAGTATAACTCTTTTCGCTTGGGTTGGTGTCATTGTAACTGTCAATAACTTCTCTGACTAAAGGCTGATTTTTCCAGTTTGTGGGTTATCCCAGTGGATGTCTTTAGTTGGGTCTTGTATACGTACACGAATGCATAGAGTTTGTGAGCAATGTTTCTTTAAATGGAAGAAAATGTATGGGTCTTTGAAAGGGGCACAGCCTGTGTAATTAGGGGCATGATTTAAACATCTCAACTACATTTCTGTGATTTGCATAATGTTCCACCCGATCGCTATTTTAATGCCTTTCTGAAGTTTCTGTTGTTCCATCCAGATATGTAAAACAGCAAGTGACATTTACCTAAAACCAAGCAGCACTATTGCTTTCGGCTGTTTGAGATAGATAAATGAGCAATATAACACTGCTTTTGTTTTAAATAGCTAATATTGAAAATATTTTAGTTCTGAAATTATGAGACTGTGAATTAAACTCTACTGAAGCCTGTTGAAAGCGTCAGGGTGGTCAAAGTGTCTCAATCTCTTATTGTCATGTTAAGTGTAGTCTAGACACGTACTCCCATTTCTCTCCACTTCTCCTCCATCTGCAGATCTTAATATCTTACACCTCATCTCTTTCCTCTTCAGCACCCTCTTTTCACTCTCTCTTGAATGCACTTCCTTGCATCTCCTTCACTTCACCACTAAATATACAACACATCAATTCAACTGTAAGCACTGCATTTTCTTTTAATTTCACCTTGTTAATATTTTTACAATTGTGTACCTCCTTTAAACTCATTTGTACAAAATTATAAATGCAACTGGCAATGTTCCCTCAATTTTTTTTCCTCTGTGTGCGGCAGTGTAGTGTAGTGCACTGTAGCCATGGCTATGTGCACCAGGAACCAGACCGCGCATGTGGGTGAAGCGCCAAATATCACTCCAAACTTTTGCTTCAAAAAGTGAAAAGACGGTGCATTTCCACAAATACAGCACCACTTTAAGGGTCTTATGGCAGGTTTGCAATTTGGATACACACGCCATGACATGAATTGGTTACACAGGCAAGTAGGCTTCGGGTTTAGAAAAGCACTAGACTCCAATGGTGGCACCATCATAGGATTTTACTGCTGTAGGTGTAATGTTACTTGTTGTATTATATATCTGGATGCAGAGACAGAAAGAAGCAGCAAAATACCTGCCGGGCGGCACACTATCTAAGCAGAGATTTCTTAACTTAGCTGTTACCTAAGAAATGCAGAAAGTCCAAAAGCACGATGTGTAAAGCGTGATGGTGCTCAAACCTGTCCAGGCTGCCCGCTCTGTCAAGGGGCACAGGAGCTAAATTATTGGCCATGCCAGCAAATTAGTTCTAAGCAGCCCAGGACGTCCGACTCGACTCCACTGGGCGAGGGAGACTGCACTGCTGCATCATGCAGTCAGGAGACAGCGCTGAGAGGGCCAGTTGTCACCAGTGGAGAGTCAAACTGCTGAGGGGAAGAAGAACTACAGAACGAACACAGTAAGTATAACCACCAGCCACTGCCAGTCACAGTATACCAGTCACAATCAAATTGATTTAATCTTAAGAAAGCACAGGATATTCTTTCTTTGGAAGTTCCCGGCTGCCTATTGAGGAACGTCAAAGCCATAAGCCATACACAGGGAACGGTAGTACGCCCAACTTGCTATCGCCACTGTGAACTTTAGAACACAAGTTGGTGAATTACCTGGTGTGTATTCAAGCACCAAATCTTAACATTTAGCCCAATAGATCTGCCTTTGACAGAAGTACTGAATAGCGTGATCCACAGTAAGAAGTGAGCTACAACTATTAACGAAGTGGTGGGCAAATTAAACATTGTTTTTCTTATTGTGGTGCTGGCTGAAGGCACAGGGAGACTGTGGGATTGGTGTCATATAGTCCACTTGGGGCCTCAGTGGCAATGTACTGTGTGCGTGCTAACCAGACTTCACAGTGCTGTCAGCGTTGGTGACTGAGACTATGCAGGATGTTTTCATTTTACTAGCCTCACCATAAAAGGCATTGCAGCTGCTTGGGCTGGAGGCTGAGCCCCCATAAAACAGCATGCATGGAGCCCTGTAAGAAGCGAAAACCGCTTTGAGTCAGGGTGAGAAACCATGAGGGTAACTGCCTGTGGCTCTCCATGCGCTCTGACACATCTTTAAATTGCAGCTATAGACTTTTTCCTTCCTCCCCGGCTGAAACACCAAAACACATCGCAGCTCAAGACTGATAACAAAGCTGCTCTCAGTCCCAAGTGGAAAGCAGCAATCAGGTAACTCGCCCTAGGGTTGATACCTTTTCCAGAGAAAAATTGGCCATTAGTTGTTATTCAAAGAGTCTGCAAAGGCCTGGACCTGATACTAAATAGGACTGAATACAAAATTGAATTTATTAATTGTAAAGTGCCATTTCTGTATATGTTTACTTTAAGTGTTAGTCACTCATAGATCACCTCAGAACACTTTTAAAACTGCTTTCTATTTATATTTGCTCTTTGTAGTATGTACAGATAAAATGTAAAAATTCCAGGTTTAAGTGATTTAATTTTGCTTATCATTGTACTGTCTGCTACATCATGATAACTGCCCTGTGTTCATTTGATTTCAGCAGGATGTGCTTAGCTGTATTATGGTGCAAGAAAGTGCAAGGGCATGGGGGTATGAGATGTTTTAGGATTACTTCTTTACTTTTATATCTTCTGGGCATACAAATCATATCAGTATCTCAACTTTCCATGTCAGGGGTTTTGAAGCAGTTTCAAGATATTGTAGGTCTTATTGATCAATAGGTTGCAATTTCCAAAATGTATCTCTTTTCATGTACTTCATCGCTTGGTTTCGGATGTATGACGTTACAACGCATGCTATTACAACGCCTACCATTACAGCGCATTTTTTACAACGCAAGCACTACTACAACGCACTACTTTACAACGAATACTTTTACAACGCTACACCTATTAAAATACTTAAAAGTGCTATTACAACGAAAACCATTACAACGCATACCATTACAACGCAAAAAAATTTTTTTTTATTAAAAAGTACAATAAAATCTGGCACGGGATGCAGGGAAATTAGGGGTTTTAGGGTGGGGAAGTGTATTAAAATGTGGAGAACAACTGTACGTAAATTAACTGAAATACATGACAAAATCAACGCGCGAGTATTAAAATTAATACTCGAGTATTAAAATTAATACTCGGGTATTAAAATTAATACTCCCATTTCCCCCCAAAATCCGTTTTCACACATTTCACAGTTTAAAACACATAACGAAAAATTAAACAACAGTTCATACACATTTTTATCATGAATATATCGGAAAATAAGTAAACAGAGTAAAACAGAAGACACATAAACATAGGCGCCATTTTATCCATCTCACTGGTAAATCTTGTCCTACAACACTTTCTATGAAAACAATAGTAAAAGACATGTTCCAAAATGGATGCCAAAACGGAGCAAATGAATGTAAACAATACATTTTTAAATGCTTTTTAAATTATCATTTTCCACAGAATATTAAAGTATACTAAAAACCACAACGAACGCAGTTTTTAAAAAAATTAATAGTGACACTGACTAAAACTTATAAATACCAGGAAGACACCATTTTGCAATCAGTTGATTATCAACTACCAGAGAGACCAGACATCAAAACCTGACCCTCTGAGACCTCCACTGCGACCTCCAACGTCAGAACACTAGAATCTTTTGGAAAAGCATTGATAGTTTGCAACTACTAGTAAGTTACTAATATAGTTTAACACCATGTTTTAGCGTAATTCACGTTTTCTTTCCATACAAACAATGTTTTAATAAAATTTAAATTAACTTATAAAATCAACTATTTATAATTTTTAAATCACTAAAAATATTTCACAACTTAAATCATCTACTTTCTTTTCCAAAAACAGAAACTTGATATTTTTCCTAATTCAAGAACTCTTCTACCTAATTGTCCTTCACCTCAACCTAATCGACACACCTTTTATATTGAGAAGGTAAATGTTTTTAAATTGCAATTGTTTTTTTATTATAATAAATTTTTTCCATAACAAAAAATGTTGTATGGTAAAGGAGATTATATTAATTATTCACACATTCACACTGCATCGTAAAAGCAATTATGATGTAGGGGTATCCCTTATTACTCTTATTTAATAATGCCTTGAAAGTGTATTATGTTTAGCATTACCGTTTGTTACTCATACTCATTTGTTATGCAGCAGCATTAAAAGTATATTATGTGATATAGAGTAAAATAAACTATCTGAATTACAACTATTTTTTTTTTTTTTTTTTTTTATGCAACGTAGCCCAAGTAAATTTTTTTATTTATTTATTTATATTTCCACAGTCATACCGTTGCATCTTTTTGCATTAAATCCATAAAAAAATAACTTAATCCAGCAGCCAGCAGAACCAAGAACCAAGAAAACAATCCGCCACAGAAAAAAGGTATTTTAAATTTTCAATGTAATAAATTCCACAATGGAATAGTCATTCCTTTTGTTATTGTTACTCCAGAAAGGTGCAGCAGTAGGGAAAGTGTTGGATTGTGTAGGGGTACAATTTACTATTCTTACTCCTGGAAGGTGCAGCAGTAGGCAAAGTGTTGGATGGTGTAGGGGTCCAATTTAGTAGTCCAACTCCATGCAGGTGCAGCATTACGGAAAGTGTTATGTACTACTAATTATATTCAATGTCTTAATTTACAAAAGTTAATCAAACTTTGCATTTATCAACTACGTTCGGTTATTTCATTTTCTATCTTTTTATTTTTCCAGACAATTATTTGTTACTCTGTTCAAGAATTCTGTCCTTCACATAAGTGACAACTGCAGCCACAGGCCAATTCCACTCTAGAAGCCTCCACAAGGAAACCGATTTCCAAAAAACAAGGTATTTTTAAGCATCATTGTATTTCAACCATCAATATGTTAGACAAACCATATTCTTCTATTTTGTTAATATAACACCAAAAGATATAAAATTTGAGTTGCAGTTAGACGATTTTTTTTTTCTTACTACAGGAAGCTACAACTATATGGAAAGTGTTGGATGGTGTAGGGGTGCAAATTTACTATTCTAACTCCAGGAAGGTGCTACAGTAGGGAAAGTGCTGGATGGTGTAGGGGTGCAATTTACTATTCTAACTCCAGGAAGGTGCTGCAGTAGAGAAAGTGTTGGATGGTGTAGGGGTGCCATTTACTATTCTAACTCCAGGAAGGTGCAGCTGTAGGGAAAGTGTTGGATGATGTAGGGGTGCAATTTACTATTGTAACTCCAGGAAGGTGCTGCAGTAGGGAAAGTCTTGGATGGTGTAGGGGTGCAATTTACTATTCTAACTCCAGGAAGGTGCAGAAGTAGGGAAAGTGTTGGATGGTGTAGGGGTGCAATTTACTATTCTAACTCCAGGAAGGTTCAGCAGTAGGGAAAGTGTTGGATGGTGTAGGGGTGCAATTTACTATTCTAACTCCTGGAAGGTGCTGCAGTAGGGAAAGTATTGGATGGTGTAGGGGTGCAATTTACTATTCTAACTCCAGGAAGGTGCTGCAGTAGGGAAAGTGTTGGATGGTGTAGGGGTGCAATTTACTATTCTAACTCCAGGAAGGTGCTGCAGTAGGGAAAGTGTTGGATGGTGTAGGGGTGCAATTTACTATTCTAACTCCAGGAAGGTTCAGCAGTAGGGAAAGTGTTGGATGGTGTAGGGGTGCAATTTACTATTCTAACTCCTGGAAGGTGCTGCAGTAGGGAAAGTATTGGATGGTGTAGGGGTGCAATTTACTATTCTAACTCCAGGAAGGTGCTGCAGTAGGGAAAGTGTTGGATGGTGTAGGGGTGCAATTTACTATTCTAACTCCAGGAAGGTGCTGCAGTAGGGAAAGTGTTGGATGGTGTAGGGGTGCAATTTACTATTCTAACTCCAGGATGGTGCTGCAGTAGGGAAAGTGCTGGATGGTGTAGGGGTGCAATTTACTATTCTAACTCCAGGAAGGTGCTGCAGTAGGGAAAGTGTTGGATGGTGTAGGGGTGCAATTTACTATTCTAACTCCAGGAAAGTGCTGCAGTAGGGAAAGTGTTTGAAGGTTGTAAGTGAAGATTAGAGGCATAGCATTTACTTTTTCATCCTAATTTATTTTTCTTCTCTTTTCTTTTCAGATAATGTCTAGTCTTGAAACAGCGAAGTACATCAAATCCAGGAAGGGAAAAAAATTATTAAAGCATGGAGGATACATATATAGTAAGGAAAGAGTAAGTTTTCCAAGAAATCATTGGAGGTGTGTGCAATACTACACTACCCATTGCAGTGGCAGAGCGGTTACTCTTGATAATTTAGTTGTTAAAACAACTGAGCATAACCACTCTGCCTCTGCAATGGAGGTAGAAATAAGAGAAACAGTGAACGAAATGAAGGCTATTGCAAGCACCTCCAATGATTCCACTGGTTCTATTTTAAGAGAGGTTGCACAGCATGTCCCCAGTCATGTTGCTAGTAACATGCCTATAATTCCTAATTTGAGAAGAATTATTCAAAGACAAAAGCAGGCAAGTAACATTCAATTATCTACACCACATTCTTTCTCTGACATTAGAATTCCACATGATCTTGCTATTTCTTTTTCTGATGAACCTTTCCTTCTGCATGACAACGAAAACCCTCAGAAACGAATTCTAATTTTTAGTACCCCACGTAACCTTGCCAAGTTAGAAAGTAGTGAAATTTGGATGATGGATGGGACGTTTAAAAGTACACCCCATCCTTTCACTCAAATTTACACTATACATGCCAAAATTAACAATAGTGTAATCCCCTTAGTATAAAGTTTGCTACCGGATAAGACTTCTGCAACATACACTGAACTTTTATCAGTAATTAAAAGTAAAACATCACAAAGTCCTAGGAAAATAATTATTGATTTTGAATTGAGCATGATCAATGTGATCAATAAAACGTACACGGATACCCAAATTCAGGGATGTTTTTTCCATTTTTCCCAGGCATTTTGGCGTAAATTACAGAAAACATCCCTAGTTGCAGAATATTCTCGTGATAGCAAACTACAATTTGAACTAAAAAAATTAGCAGCACTTTGTTTTGTTGCTCCCGATAGTGTGGACGAGTACTACACTGCAATTATAGAATCTGCTTATTATACTAGTAGCGAAGAGAAATTGGCACCCATTCTAAATTATTTCGAAGACACATGGATTGGGCACCTAAGCAGATCGGGTCGCAGGAGGAAGCCACGATTCCATGTGGAGTGGTGGAACTGCTACACGAGCTGTTTAGAGGGAGAAGCAAAAACAAACAATGCCATTGAGGGATGGCATAACTCCTTCAACCACACAATTGGCAAACCTCATCCAAACTTCTACTCTTTTTTGGAAACTTTGAAGAAGGAGCAAAGTTTTCAAGAAATGAGAATAGCCCAAACACTTGCAGGTAGTCTAAACCCACGAGTAACTGTCAAAACTAAGGAGATGTCTGAGAGACTATTGGCTATTGTACAACAATTTTCGTTGTGTGTGGCTATAGACTACCTGGAAAATCTTTCTAACATTCTTTCTTTCTAAAATTAGTTTTGTTCTTACTTTCTTGCTTTGCTTCAAATTTAATTATTTTTTAATTACAATTGGCATACAACATTTTTTACAAAAATGTGTCAAAATTTACAAGTCGGGTCTGTTTTTTTTTTTTTCCAAATCTTCATTTATTGCAAAAATACCAATGTGAAAAAAAGCACTATTCCATAGTATTGGACTAAAGATTCTAAAACCAAACGCCAGTTGATTAATTTTTGAAAACTTCTTTATTAATTACCGACCTTATAAATCACCAAAAGTCAAAATACTCCACTTTGTAAAAGTTAAGCCACTATCCAAAATGCACATTGCTGCATAAACACCAATTTGTAAACATTCACTTTCTTCCAAAATTTAACGCAAACTCCATTAATTTTCACATTGCAATGAAGATATAAATCAGTATTTTTGGTTCCGAAGTTTTAAAATAAACTTTGTGAGCAGTAACTAAAAATATTTTTAAAGTTACATACATTTTTTTAATGAAGCAATTCCTTTGCGCGACCCGACATAGGCATACATTAATAACATAAATGTGGACATGACTTAAAACAGTTACAACATCAATTAGTTTTTCCGCAACCTCTCCTTACTCCTTTCTGACTATATATGTATCACTATTATAGGTTTAATCTATAGTTTAAAGTGAAAACTGGTTCCTACCTGGGCGCAGATCAGCTTCCTGCTGCTTCCTCCACCGATGGTCTTCAAAATGGCGAATTACGTCGACGCTCACGTCATGACGTCATCGTGCGCATTGATGTTTATCGCGGACTACTTTATGTATATAATGTATTAATAAATGTTTATAAATGTAAATAAATTATTTCTAAGATTTCTAAATAATTTGCAATATTTTCAAAAATCAATAAAAATGTATTTATATTTTTTAAGTGTGTTGCAATAAAGAAAACATTTCTAATAATTATTTGTACACTGTTATTATTTAAAAAAAATGTTATTTTATCATGTAAAATGTTTATTTTTAAATGTAAAATTACTAAATATGTTCCTTACCTCGACTCTATATTCTTTTTCCATCCATACTTGCGCTTTCTGCTCTTTCTGCTCCTTCTTTTCATGTTCCGCGGGTTGTATATTCTGAAGCTGCCAACATAAATGAAGGACAAATAAGCTCATAGACTTCAATGCAAAAGCGTGGAAATTATTTTTAAAGTAAGTTATATTTTCTTAGGACTATTTTTTTATTGGTGTCCTTTTTTTTAAAAAACCATTTTTAATTACTCTTAATGTAATAAATATATTTTAGTTTTTTTCTAAAGTTATTTGTTTCAATTTCTCTTTTATTAAAGTTTATATTATTATTATATTTATTATAATACTACAAAAGTCCTCTAACTTTTTTAAATATATTTTTTATCAATCATTACACTTTATATAATAAGGTTAAAAATATTGTAGTATTAATCATTTTTATTACTAATTGTAAAATAAATTTTTTAATTACAATACACATAACATAAGAAGTTTTAAAAATACTAAAGTATTAATCTTTCTTTATCCTAATTTATATATATTTTTTTTAAAGTATTTAATATTATATGCTCTTATATTATTAATTTATAATAATTTAAATTTTTGGTTTTTTAACATATAGAAATGAATATAAAAATACTCAAGTATTAATTTCTCATAATACAATTCATTTACTATGTAATTAATATTTTTTTTATTTTATTTAAAAAATACTCTTTCATATCTTTAAAATACTCAAGTATTAATTTCTCACAATACACTTCCTTTTTTATTAATTTAATTTATTTTTAATTTTAAACAAAAAATACTCTTTCATATCTTTAAAATACTCAAGTATTAATTTCTCACAATACACTTCATTTCTTATTAATTTAATTTATTTTTAATTTATTTCACAAAAATACTCTTTGATATCTTAAAAATACTCAAGTATTAATTTCTCATAATACAAATCATTTATTATTAAATTATTATTAATTTCATATAAAATAAAAAAATACTCTTTGATATCTTAAAAATACTCAAGTATTAATATTTTGTTAAACTGCTAACATTTTTAAAATTTTCTTAATTAATAATTAATTTATAATCATTAATTACTCTTTCATATTCTCCAATATAGTATTTTTTTAATTAATGCAATATTAATTAAATTTTTAAAAAAACACAATTTTCTTTTTTTTAAAAAATGCGTTGTAATAGCATATGCGTTGTAACAGTACTTACCATATAACAGCATGCGTTGTAAATGCATGCGTTGTAAAAGCTTTTTCATAGTATACGTTGTAATGGTATGCGTTGTAAAAGTACTTACCATATAACAGCATGCGTTGTAAATGCATGCGTTGTAAAAGCTTTTGCGTTGTAAAAAATGCGTTGTAATAGCATAGCGTTGTAAAAGTTGCGTTGTAAAGGTTGTTTCCCCTTGGTTTCACTCCCGAGAACATGTCACACTAAGGGGGAGATTTACTAAGATTTGCACTGAGTTTTCTCTGTATTCAGAGGAATAACTGAAAAACTGAAGTACCATTTCCAGCATCTGTATGTTCCCACAATTCATACATATAGAACAAAGGTTGCATTTTCAAAGTCAGACAACCAATTTAGAAAAAGCATTTTCTTAACCAATGTATTCTTTGTTGTGGGCGAATACATGCCTCCCGCAGAGCCGTTTCCCTCCAAAGGAAGGCCGGGATCCGCTACCCTGATCGTCATCCTCCGGGCCAGCTATAGGCAATGGAAGCTGGTTACATCCACAACTGGCATCGAGACAAACTGGACAGAAACAACGGTTTCACTATTCAATGCTCTGAGTGCAGGTAGTGCATCAGTATATAAAGGAAGACACATCGGAAAGGGGCCATCCCCCTCTATGAGCAAAAGTAGGTGCCGTCTGGCAGAGTCACAGCATAGGATAAAAAAGTGTGCATGGACAAAAACAATCTGCAAACTGTTAAAAAGTTGCACAAAAAAACTATCTGGCAGCTGAAACAGAATCACATAGAAGAGAAATGGAAACATATCTACACCCTAATAGGGCCCAATAAAAACAGGGGAATTTGGAGATATGTCAGCAGTCTCCAAGGCATAGTCCACACAGAGAATGCTGTACCTGCCAATGAATGGGCAGCCCATGCAACAAAACTCTATGTCGACCCGCAAAAAACATTGGATAATCCCATGGAGGTGGAGGGCAATCACCCAGGTAATCCCAAGGCAGCCCAAATAGTGACAGCATAAAAAAAAAACTCTTTATCCTTAAGGGCATCTTGAAGGATGGGGCTCCAGGAGCATATGGCCTACCGGGCAGCATCTTCAATGGGGGATGCATCACAACCAGAGAACTATAGACTGATTGCCTTAATTGACATTGATGGGAAAGCATTTGCAAAAGTAATCCTGGAAGTTCTAGAGGCCTGGATAAGCAAAAATCACATTATTCTCCAATACTAGACAGGATTCCGGTCCAATTCATCCATGCTGGAAAATGCCATCACCCTGTCATACCTGGCAACACCAGCCACAGAGGTCGCCTCCCTACCGCTCAATGCCTGCTTTGTCGATTACAGTGCAGCCTTTAACAGCATTAATTGCAACATTCTTTGGGCCAAGCTTGCAAAGTGGAGCATCCCAAGGAAGCTTTTGGCGGCCATTATGATGCTCCACATGGGCACATGGGTTTGCACCAAGCTCTCGCAGACTCATATGACGGCCAAGGTCTGTACCAACAAAGGACTAAAACAGGGTTGTGTGATTGCTCCCACGTTGTTTAACCTATACACTGCAGACTTGGGCGAGTCGCTATTGAAAAGTCAACATCTTTCCACCCGAATTAGACCATTGTAGACTCCCCATCATGCAAAACGTAGATGACCTGGTACTACTGGATCACACAAGAATTGGCATGAAAAGGGCACTGGAGGCATTACACCTGTATAATATGGAAAATAAACTCCGCGCCAGCCGCCCCAAAAACAAAGGTCCTGGTCTTCGGTCACAAACCTACAAAGTATCTGTTGGAATGGCACCTAGTACCGCTAAGGATCACCACTACCAACAAATACAATTACTTGGGAATACAATTCACAGACAACGGGAGACTGAACTTGCGGGCAAAGGCACTCGAAGCAAAGGAGGCCAAGGTTACATGTGGCCTATGCAAATTAAATCACAAGCTCCAAAGCCACTCTGTAGAGGGTATCCGACGGGGCATGCAAGCAAAACTGATTCCTACACTGAGCTACTGCCACCTCATCTTCCCAGGCCAACTCACTGAAAAACTGGAGCGACTACACATAACGGTCTACCGAAATGTATCTATTCTTCCCTACTCAACCAAGAGCACACTGATTCGGGTGGACCTTAACATTTCAATGATCGATATCGAATGTAAAAAAGATATAATTAAACTGCACTACAGGGTGTCCAAGGCAGGTCCTGACACACTCACGGAAGCATTAAAAGCAGTTTTCCAGGACAACAACAGCCTCTGGGCTAGGTACCTCTCAAAGGTGAATGAGACACTGGGATGGCCCTCAGAGACTATAATCGACAAACCTCCTGCAATGGCCAGCCTGAAAAACCTGCTAAAAAAAAAGGGCAATCACATCTCAAGGTTACAGGACCTCAAATGAATCAGGCACATCCCTGGCGCTGAGGGCTTAGCCTACTCACACGAAACTGCAGTAAGTCAACCATATCTGAAAGCAGGGCTGGAGAGAACAGCCTTACAGAATATACTGAGAACTAGGCTCCACACACTGCCAATTTGGGCCTCCAGGACCCACTGGAAACACACATTGCCTGGAAATAAGGGATGCCAGTTGTGCGAATATCACACAGAATCAGCCAAGCACATCATTTGCTGCTGCCCAGTTTTGCTGGGACAAAGGCGACTATATCTAAGAACTCTGCTTTTGCAAAATGGCGTGAGAACAAGTAAAGAGGCCATAATGCTTATTTTCACCATCACTGAATCGATGGCCCTCGCAAGAATTGGCAACTTCCACACAGAAGCAGTAAGGATCTTAAGGACAACCCAAGTAACTGAGACAAAAGTCTGCAACTTGCAAGCTGCTGTTCATCAAGAGTCACAGTAACATCAATTGGAGGAACTCCCTATGTGAACTGGTCACAACGATCTCACTCATGCACTGCGAACCTTTGATTTTCAAGGTGCACACTTGCACGCATGAAGGATGCACCACTCAACGGGCCTGCACACGCCATCCAGCACCCTATTTATCATTAGCCTTGACACTCGCCCATGCATAATTTAACCCCTGTACTCTCTAATCACTTTTGACTCCACATCCCGGGCGGCTGCCACTCTCGCTTGGCAATAAACGCTACAACACCTCAAATTTTTATTCTGCACCATTTTATGGCACAATTTATAAGGTCTTTCCTATTTTTATGTTCAGTGTTTTTCTTTTATGCCATTGCTCTTGTCAAATATTTTAAGAAATCATGCAATAAAGATCATTCATTCATTCATTAATTTAAATTGGATGGAATTAACATTCTAGGGTCAGGGTTATGCCCACTTTGTACAGTTGCTACTGCCTGATATTCTCCATAAAAGCCAATAAATTGAGTATTTAGGTGGCATCCCTAAACCCAAGAACTCATATTCAACGGATCAACAGAAGAAGGATGAGGAAAAGCCACTGCCTGGTGAGAACTGCAGCAAAACTTTGGTGCAAAACCCTGCTGTCCTCATCCCTCTCTCAACAATTACAACAGAGTGACTCATTTTGTGAGCTTCAGAACTACCAAAGCATTGGGTAGCTTGCCAGTATTTGGAAAATCATAGACAGTCTCTCTTGGAGTAGATGTGCTACTCCCCTGAAGTCCGCAGGTACCAACAAGCAGAGTCAGGCCCACCGCCTTGCAGCTCTCTGGCCCGAGCGAAACCGCAGATGACCAGGAGAAGGTACTCGCGCTCTGGAAGGTCAGATATGTCTCCCCACCACCTGTGAAGACACAGGCACCAACCCTTGGGGTAACAGAGGCCCTGCATCAAACACCAACAATGAGAGTCCAGTCTGGATTCACACTGCACAATGACCAAGCAGCCATCGAGGGACATCAGCATCACTGAGACCCACTTTGAGAGTGGCCCAACTGCTTAGCTTTTTCCCCTGACAGCTGTTTGTCCCTGACTGCGAGGTACATCTTTTTGCATCCAGCCCAGCTGACCTAACCTCTCTACAACCAGTAGTTCCTAAAGATCTACTGGTTGTCCTTTGGACTGTGAACCTCTACAACTCTGAACCTTGAAGGTGAACTCCTGAAACTGACTGTACCTACCTTTATACATCTTTGACTTTTCTTCCCATAGGATTGCATTGTGCATAAAAGTGCACAGGATTGAACGTTTTACTTACCTGTGAATATTTCTATTGAAAAAAGTACTTACCTTTGAACGAAGTTCCTGGTTTCCAAACATATATAAAAAGAAGTATTATTTTTCCATTTTGGTCTCAGATTTATTCTTTGAGTGTGTATCTTATTTATTGCCTCTATGAGTACAACAAATGCTTAACAGTACCCTCTCATAAGCCTAACTGTTCACCCACACTACCACAAAAGAGTGTGTTAGTATTATCTGTTTTTGCCTCTCTAAACCAATTGGGGAACCACTGGACTTTCTGCACAGATTACTTCATTTTAGTACACTATATAGAGAGCCAGCTTCCTACAGAAAGCCATTACTGTTTTCCACTTTGGACATGTTAATGTTAATGTTAATGTTATATGATATTTGTTAAGCGCTCGTACGCCCGGAGGCTTCATGGCGCTGTAGGAAGGAACAGGCGTGGCCATCGGTTGGTGAAGAAAAGGCAGCTTAGTGATGCGCCTGGGAGAAGAGCCAGGTCTTCAGAGAATGTCTGAAGCTGAGGATGTTGTCACTAAGTTTCAGATGAAGAGGGAGAGAGTTCCAGAAGGCAGCTGCAAGATGGTCAAAGCAGCTGCCTCCGAGACGCTTCTTCTTATACGAGGGGATAGTCAGAAGGGCTTTATGAGCAGACCGGAGGTTGCGGGAGGGGCTGTATTTTTTAAATAGGTCTCTGATGAAAATGGGGCCAATGTCATGTAAAGACTTGAAGAGGATACACCCAGCTTTGAAGGCCACGCGTTGCTCAACCGGGAGCCAATGCAGCTGTTTCAAGCCAGATCTGACTGATTGCCTTCTAGGGATGTTCAAGAAAAGTCTGGCTGCCTGGTTTTGAACCAGCTGGAGGCGTTTTAGCTCTCCAGTATGGAGCCCGAGGTAAAGACTGTTGGAAAAGTCCAATCTGGACAAAACCAGGGAGATGACGATCTGAGTGAGGGCAGCTTGGGAGAAGAAGCGGGCGATTTTTTTTATTTTCTTCAGCTGAAAAAAACTGGAGGAAACAACAGCTCCGACTTGTTTTTTCAGGGAGAGATCCTCACTAATGAAAATGCCAAGGCTCTTAACCGAGGATGATTTGGATGGGGGGGCACCCATGCAGGAGGGCCAGAAACTGGGGTTCCAGCTGAGGGTGCTCTGTCCAGGCAAGACCAATTCGGTCTTGCCTGGGTTAAGTTTCAGGTGATTGCAGCTCATCTAACTCAAAATGTGGGACATGGTGTTTTGGAATTCTACCACAGAGTCCTTGGTGTTCAGAGGAAAGATGAGCTGCAAATCATCGGCGTAGTTGAAAATGGTGACCTTAGCGTGCCTGAGGGAGTACAAAAGAGGGCGTAGATACAAATTAAAAAGCAGGGGAGACAACGAGGAGCCTTGGGGTACTCCACAGATGGTGGGTATGGTGGGAGCTGTGAAGGAGCCCAATCTGACCGATTGAGTTCGGTCAGTGATAAATGAACGGATCCAGCTCAGCGCAGGGCCCCTAAGGCCTGCCTGTTCGACACGGTCGACCAGGATGGTATAGTCGACCGTGTCGAAGGCAGCAGAAAGATCTAAAAGTACCAGAGCTTGATGGATCCCTTCATCCGCATTCCGCCTAAGGGTATTCTGCACCGAGAGGATGACCGCCTCAGTAGAATGGCAAGGGCGGAAACCGGCCTGATTAGGTGCTAGATATTCCGAATTTTCGAGGAATGTGGAAATGCTGTCACATACATGAGATTCCAAAAGTTTAGCGCAGTATGGCAGCAAAGATATAGGCCTGTAATTGAGTGGGTCTAATAGATTGGCTCCTGCCTTTTTTATGAGGGGAATAAGGAGGGCTTTCTTGAAGTTGTTAGGAACTTTACCCTGAGCAAGTGAGCCATTCAGCATGGGAAGTAGGCCCCCAGGGATGCTGGTACCCACTTCTTTAAGGATGTAAGGGGGGCAGATGTCATCAGGGGAGCCGGATTTAATTTTAGAAAGAAGTTTAGATAGATTAACGTTTTCAATGCGGGGGTAGGAGTCCAGAGTAGCAGGGTTGTAAAAGGTGTCTGCAAATAAAAGGGGAGACTGAGTGGTAGGAATGTTTTGTTTAATGGTGCAGATTTTGTCAAAGAAAAAGGAGTTTAATGAATTACAAAGTTCCTGAGTGGGAACTGTCGGGAGGGAGGTTCTGTCACTGGTGCTAAGATCTTCCACAATGTTAAACAGTTCCTTGGATTGATTATGAGCCTTAAGAATTTTTTCCGAAAAATAGTCGGTTTTGTGTTTTAGGATAAGCTTTTGGTAGTTTTTGCGAGCCTTGCAATAGTTAGCCCTATCTTGTTCTAAATAGGCTGTACGCCACTTGCGCTCCAATTGACGGACCTCAAGTTTGAGGGTTTTCAGAAGAGGTGTAAACCACCTGTGGGCGTCATTGGGGCGAGAGCGTGGAGAGTAGGTACAGGGGGCGTGAGCGTCCGCTGCCTGAAGTAGCCACCCTGAGAAAGCTTCTTCCATCTTTTCGATGTCCCGGTCAAACGGGGGAAGGGAAGAAGTTAATGAACCAATAAAAGCGGGGACATCAACATTCTTCCACCTTCTAGTTTTTCCTCCTGGCTTGGGCAGGGGGTTTCTACTTCTCCCGGTGGTCATAGTAAAATTGATCAGATAATGATCCGACCAAACACAGGGCGTGATAGACTGAATAGCCAAGGAAATGTTTTGGGACCAGATTTGATCTAGGCTGTGCCCTTTGACATGAGTAGGAAGGTGAATATGTTGAGAGAGGTTCATGTCGAGGAGGGTTTCTTTCAGCGTGGCTGCCTGAGAGTCAGACTCGGCGGAGTCCAGCCAAAGGTTGAAATCTCCTAGCAGCACAATTTTATTATGGGAGATTATCAGAGGAGCAAGTTGTTCAGCTAGGGAGGCCGAAAAAGAGGGCGTATTTTGGGGGGGGTGATATATAAGGATGAGAAGTAATGATCCAGTATTAGTATCCATTTTAAAGATCAAGTTGTCTGTTCCTGATATGTCAAAGGTAGAGAGGAGACTTTATGGGTGCTGCGAATAATCGCAGCAACTCCCCCGCCTCTTTTGCCGGCTGGTCTGTCGACGTGTAAAATATAGTAGTTTGAGGGAACTGCCGCTAAGATGTCGGGTAGGGAGCCCTCAGTAAGCCAAGTTTCAGAGAGAAACAAAAAATCAGGTTGTTCCTCCTGGAGCAGGAGAAAGATATCCAGATGATGTTTAACCATGGATCTAGTGTTTAGGTATAGGCATTTGAAAATGACCTCAGATTCATTGGGAGTAGGATGAAGTGCATAGGACCTGGGCTTAGGGGCCTTGCCGAGAGAGAATTCGGGCTTCAAAATGCCGTGAGTGGCGACACGCTTTAGAACAAAAGCGGGTGGGGCGGGTCCGGCGCTGTCAGTGGGCCTAAGTGACAGCAATGAGAGGGTGGAATATGTGTAAAAATGACCAGGGGTTATGGCCCCAGGCCCCGGTCTGCCGCGGACGGGCGCAGACGGGCTTGCCTTAGGCGCTCCCGCTGCGCTCGTCCGCTGCGCTGGGGGGGTCGGCACATTTGTAGAAGTTGTTGAGGGCGTGGCCTCGCAGTGGGCGTGGCTACACCTTTGCCGCGCTGGAGGTGAGGGCGTTTTCCTGATTCTGGAGGGTTTGTCTTAGCGCGTAACAGCAGCGCTTTCACACAGGTGAGCTAATATCACTTATTTTTAAAAACACAACACAAAGGTGACAGTTTTAAAAAGAAGAAATGCGAAGTAATTTGCAAAACCTCCGGCTTTCCGCCTCAGAGGGGTTCCAGTTAGTGGTGATCGTTGCGCTTTCGAGCGTTTAAGTACTAGGTCGGTGGGCGTGGCCTCGCAGTGGGCGTGGCTACACCTTTGCCGCGCTGGAGGTGAGGGCGTTTTCCTGATTCTGGAGGGTTTGTCTTAGCGCGTAACAGCAGCGCTTTCACACAGGTGAGCTAATATCACTTATTTTTAAAAACACAACACAAAGGTGACAGTTTTAAAAAGAAGAAATGCGAAGTAATTTGCAAAACCTCCGGCTTTCCGCCTCAGAGGGGTTCCAGTTCGACATCTGTGATTCAATCACATGTCAATGGGACATCTGATCCACTAAGGTTAATATGAGCACAGAGTGTTAGAGGAGTATAGTATGAGCAAAGAGGGAGAGAGAGAGAGAAAACATCCCTCCAAAGTTGGGTGTGGTGCTGTCTTGAAATCAAGGAAGAGAACAGAAGACACTTGGGTGTACGGGGTGACTTTTAAGCTTTCTATTAGGTGTCATCTGAGTACACCCGGACAACAGGAGTCTAGCAGGACACACAGCGCTATCTTAAGGATATTTTAGGCATCTGGCAAGACATGTTTTGTTACCTTCAATTGTGAAGAGTTGTCCATTTATGCCCATTTTAGCTAATTTAACCCTTGTGAAATACTGAATTATATGTTAAACTTCGAGAAATCAGGGTAAACAATAATAGCCCAAAACTCAAGATGCCCAGTGTACAGTCCAGTTAAGCAGTAGCACAATAAAACTTGAACAAGCATCAGTAAACCCATTCATTTTTTGGCCATGGATCTAGATTTTTTTTATTCTTGCCATCATAATATTGGTGTTGAATTAAAAAATATAATCAGCCTGTTCTTACAATTGTCGTAAAAACACAGGAAGGGTGATTTGTCAGTTAGTTAGTAGCCTAGTGCTTAATATTAAAATATGACAGCTGTTCAATGTGCTTGAGAATGAAGCTTTAGTTGCTGAATGTTTGTAAATATTTGTAATCATAAAAGAACACCATCAGAACTGAAAATATTCTCTGAAGCAGAGAGAATCAAAGCAGTGCTCCAAGGATTTCCATAATTCTACCAAATGAAATCTGGTCATTTTCTCCCAATTTATCTTTACCTGCCTTGCTCACCCTCTCCTCTTTCTATGTGTATAGTTCTCTGGCTAAGGCAAAAGGAACAGAGGATAGACAGAATGCTTCACATTTCAAACATTCATCCGCAGTCAAAGATCTGGGTTAAATCTATCATTTTGTTGCTCACAATGCCATTCCAGATCGCACCCAGTCATATGCAAATCAGTTTTGACTCACATCTGGGCATGCCCTTCCCACTTAGGGAAACAAATGCAAAAAGAACAGATGATGGGACAGAATGCTGAAGACCTCAAACATTCACCACCAGTCACAGATGTGAGTTAAATCTATTATTTTTTTATTCGCCATGCCTTTCCAGTTTGCACCCAACAATATGCAAACCAGTCTTGACCCTGCTCCCCATGGGAACAGTCCAGCCCAAACTGCCAAGCCAGGTCCTCCCTGGACTGGAAACAAGTCCTAGGACCGGTTTCGGGGTATCACCACTTATCAACTAGGCTGGCTTGATTCTAGTGGCATAGTGAGCACAGGACCTACGTCTGGGTATCCCCTTCCCACTTTGGGCAACAAATGCAAAAAAAACATGATGGACGGAATGCTGAACAAATCAAACATTTACCACCAGTCACACATCTGAGTTAAATCCATTGTTTTTTGCTCATCATGCCATTCCAGTTTGCACCCAGCCATATGTAAATCAATCTTGATCCTGCTCCTCATGGGAACACTCCTGCCCCAACTTCCAGGTTTTTACCAGGGCGAACATGCTTAATAAAAAAGAGGACATGGAGATGTTGGTGTGGTAAGCATCAACATCTGCAGTTTATGCCCAATTTCGACAGCAGTAATAGTAGTTGGGTGCTTATTGCACCCAAAACATATGCCACTCCCTGCAATATCAGAATATATTGGGTACAATAAATATTGTACCTTTTTCCGGGCTGGGTCGTAATCCAGGCCTTAGTGGCTGTGGCCAGGAGAGTAATTTAAGGGTTCCAGTAACATAGGGGGTTCCCAATGCTCTAGGGGCAATTTAACCCAAGGGTTATTTATATATATATATATATATATATATATATATATATATATATATATATATATATATATATATATATATATATATATATATATATATATATATATATATATATATATATTCACTGAAAAAACCATAAGTTTCACACATGTTATAGTTAGCTGTACATTTCACTCGTAAAAAACCAATGAAATTCCACGTTATAGTTAGATCAGGTAACTATAACTTGCGCGACCGCAATCCACTGCTGATGACGTCACATATTACATCACTCATGACATGGTCAGTGACATCACTCATCACATCAATGATGACATCTCAAATGACACATTGTGGATTGCGGTCGCGCAAGTTATAGTTACCTGATCTAACTATAACGTGGAATTTCATCGGTTTTTTACGAGTGAAATGTACAGCTAACTATAACATGTGTGAAACCTATGGTTTTTTCAGTGAATTTGCAAGGTTTTTTAAATGCTAATTCCTAACTATAACGTGTGTGAAACCTATGGTTTTTTCAGTGAATTCGTACGGTTTTTTAATTGCTAAGTTATGTATTTATTTTTAATTGTTGCACGGAGCGCAAATATATATATTGATTTAAATGCTATTTTCTCAGGAACTACTGAACAGATTTACACCAGACCTGCAAATGGCACTTCCTTGACCTTAGGGCTACCTCTCTGCCAAATTACAAGTAATTCTGTTCAGCCGTTCGGGCTGTAGCTGTGTCTAAAGGTCCTATGGAAAAATGCATGGGGAAAACGCGTTTTGGGACCCCCCTTTTTTCTCAGCCCCCGCTTGACGAATCACCCCGAGACTTTCAGAGTAGGAGCGGAGCGTAGTGCCCCATTAGTTTTGAAAATTTCGCGAGGATTCGTCAACCGGTGCCAAAGTTATTCAAAATAGAATTTTCAGATTTCCTATGGAAACACGGTCCTAACTATAACTATCTACTGGCGACCGCCAGTAGATAATATATATATATATATATATATATATATATATATATATATATATATATATATATATATTATCCAAAACTTCTCCAAGTTAAAGAAAAGCAATCGACGCCGTGTCTGTGCTGAAAGTTATTTATTGCCAGCCGAAAAAGCTAGACGCGTTTCGCCTGTCCTGCAGGCTTGTTCACTAGCAGTTTGGTAAAGTTTTCAAAGGCAATTTAAAACAGTGAGTGACGATCAACGCACGTGATGGACTACAAGTATAGAAATAAACAGAAGACTCGTAGTTCACTAAACTGCAATAGATAAGCGGTCCAGGCAAGTGCCACAAACTGTAAGACCAATTCATTACGGTCAGTCAAACATAATATGCACTCATAAATTTAGAGTATTTGATAACATTCATCAATTATGACGCAATTATTAACCAAGTGGTCCTATTATGAAACATTGAAAACCAAGTCACTATTTAGCTGGCAAGGTTAGTACATTACATGGGTGTTTAGATCAAGTGATCAGTCGCACTAGATATAATTTCAGCCATTGTGTCAAAACATGATTAAGCAGATCAAATTAGGAATGACAGTAAATACACGATACCTATGAAGTTACTGCCCAAGTGGGCTAATACAAACATCCACAGAGAGTCAATTACAGTTAATAGTAGCTGTTTTTAGTCCAAAACAGTGACGAGATCGCACAATAAACAAAATACAGATAAAACCAGGTAGAAAAAGGACGGGAGGATTCTATAAATGCGTGTGTAAGTCTTCTTCCATATTAAGACCATGTGGTGTTTTGGTATTGAGTCTGATAATATAGCAGGACTCTAGTTTGCGGAGCTTCTTTTCCCGGTTTCCACCTCGGCTGCCAGATGGAACTGCATCAATTACAAAATAGAGAAGACCTTCAGGGTCTTTGTTATGACATCTGTCAAAATGCCGGGCCACGGGATAGCTTTTGTCCCCATTTTTAATAGCCCGTAGATGTTGCAACACCCTTTTATGCACAGGCAAAATCGTAGAGCCCACATATTTAAGGCCACAAGGGCACTGTAATATGTAGACCGCATAGTCAGTCTTGCATGTGTAATGCCCCTTGATGTATTGGATGGCTTTATGAGAAAAACCTGCTGGGAAACAAGTTGTGTTTTTTCCATACATACAGGCCTTACATTTATGGCATTTAATAAAACCATCCTTTCTTTGGAGCCAAGAGCCTGCTGGTTTCGTTTGATTGCTAGGTAACACATTGCTGACTAATGCTTGGTGCAAAGATCTGGCCTTTCTAAATGTAAATTGGGGTCTTCTTTGAACAATTTTACCCAACACTGGATCACTCCTGATAATGTGCCAATGCTTATTAAAAATTGTTCTCAATTTGTCCTGTTGTTTGTTGTAAGTAGTGATGAACCTACACTGGTTAGTGTCTTGTGCTGAATTTTTTGCTAACTTAGTACCTTTGTTGAAAAGAATTTGTTCTCTCTTAATTTTTTCAATTTTGGTGACAGCTTGATTAAGACAGTTATCCGAGTAGCCTCTAGCTTGAAAACGAGATTTCCAACATGCAAGTTCTTTGTTAAAATCATGTTGGCTGCTACAATTACGCCTGGCTCTAAGACATTCCCCATAGGGGATGCTGTTGACTAGTTTGGTCGGATGGAAACTTGATGCATGTAATAATGTATTGCCATCCGTAGGCTTGCGGAACAATTTGGTGTGCAATTTACCCTCATTCACGTACAGTGTTAAATCTAAAAAATTGATTTCAGAATCACTGATAGTGCTAGTGAGTTTCAGGTTCAAGTTATTGCATTGCAGCTCTTTGACAAAATCTTGCGCACTTTTCATAGTGCCTTTCCAAATAATGAAAAGGTTGTTGATGTAACGACTCCAGTGCATTACATTATTGTGCCATTTGGCATGCCAGCGCGTCTGGACCACCTGCTCCTCCCACCAGCCCATATGCAAATTAGCATAGCTGGGGGCGAAGCAGGTGCCCATCGCTGTTCCGCAAATTTGTTGGTACAATTCTCCATTGAACAGAAAAAAATTGCTTTCTAGACAGATGGTAATCATTTGGAGTAGCATTTGAGTGTGGTGCCAGTATTTTGCTGGACGGGTACCCAGAAAATGCTTGCATGCATTAATACCATCTTTATGGCGAATACTGGTATATAGTGTAGTGGCATCTATGGTAAGTAGTAGGAAATCAGGTTCCCACGGGATGTCATACACTTTGCGTAGGAAATCACTAGTGTCCAAAATAAACGATGGTAGTGCTTGAACAAGAGGACATAAAAAAGAATCAACAAATTTGGAAGTGTTTTCAAAAGCACTGCCTATAGCCGAGATAATAGGACGACCCGGGGGATTAACCATATCTTTATGAACCTTAGGTATAAGGTATAAAACTGGAATAACGGGGCAATCAATTTTCAGGAAAGACATTTCATCTTTACTCAACGCACCTATTCGTACCCAATCAGCTAAGGAATTGTTAAAAGACAAATGACATTCTTCCATAACATTCTTATTGACCTTAATGTAATTTGACTTATTGTTGAGTTGTTTGTAAGCCTCAATTAGGTATTTTTGTTTACTCCAAAGGACAACATTGCCACCTTTGTCTGCATTACGAACAATACAGTCATTGTTACTGGTCAATTTTTCAACTAGATTGTAGTAGTCTTTGGACTGTTGGTTGAATGCATTTCTTTTACTGTTTAATGATGTACATAGGTTTTTGATTTCATTGGTAACCAAATCATTAAATAGGTCTACAGAGTCTCTTGCTGTGACAGGTGTAAATTTAGAACGAGGTTTAAAATCAGTCAATTTATCAATGTTCATATCAATCCCTTCCTTGTACGCCAGTGATGTCATCAACTCACTAGAACTAGTTGTTTCCAAAGGTCCACTTGGAGATGCATTGGCATCATCTTGGTTGACTAATTGCTGCAGCTCGAGCATAAGATTCATATCATCTACACCCAGATTGTCAAATTGAGTGTGTGAGGGCACATGGGCAGATGGAATTGGTTTATTAGGTGTTACTGCAAAGAATTTTTTTAGCTTCAAGGACCTGATGAATTTAAAAAGATCCACTCTTGTCGTAACATAGTCCATATCAATTTGGGGACAGTATGAGAGACCAAGTTTAAGGATGTTCATTTCTTCTTCAGAAAGCACAATGTCAGTTAGATTAACAATTGTGGCTTCGCTTGTAGCTTTTATTTCTTCGGATTGGATTTGAGATTCCTTTTGTCGTTGGTGTAGTTTGGAGCCTTTGCGCCTCTTCCGCCTCTGCCTCTTGCTCTTTGTGCTCCGCTGTTTATAGGAGGTCTTGGGCGTAAATTGAAGCGTCTCTCCTCCCTTAAAAAATCAAATTCATCCACAACCGATGGGATGGCTGCTCCCATCGGAACATTTGGTCCGTCTTCTGCATCCGTGTCAAGTTCTGAACTAGGAATGCTACTAAGGTCAGAAACACATGTATGGCCCATAGATGTAGTTGCACTCATCCTCAGATTTCTCATACTTTCAAACTTTTTGGCAAAAGTGTAAATTTGCCCTCTGTCGTAGTCGTTCTTGTCACGCAGAAACTTCTGCGCCTTCCTTTCCTTGATGGTCGTTTCTAGCTTGCCCAATCTTTCTTTCATTTCCACCAAGAATTTGTTCACCATCTCTTGGTCTGATTCCTTCTTGAGCATGTCCAGGATTTGATCTATTTCTTCAAGAATTTTTGTGCGATCAATTTCCGCATACTTTATAAGGATCGCTAACATCCTGCTGGAGGATTCCTGACTGTTGTCGGACCACTCTCTCAGCATATTGGGATTGGGGTCCTCGTAGGTGGGTGCTACTAAAATGCGTAGCCCTCTAGGTATTCTTTTGGCATCTAAATAACAACGTAAAGATTTGGCTTCCCACCATTTGGAAAGTTCTGTCCGCTTTAATTTTTCCAAACGTTTGAGTCTTGCTTGCACATCAGTAGTTTTAACTCCTGCAACGGGTGTAACAGGCTTGTGATGCTCGTGCTGTTTTCTCACAGAAGATAGACAAAGCAGCTTCCTCCCGTTCTTGTATCTCAGCAGCTGACATATTTGCAAAATTTAACTTGTGCGGCGTGAGTCACGCCGCACAAGTTAAATTTTGTGCTCACAAGCCTGTTACACCCGTTGCAGGAGTTAAAACTACTGATGTGCGTTGATCGTCACTCACTGTTTTAAATTGCCTTTGAAAACTTTACCAAACTGCTAGTGAACAAGCCTGCAGGACAGGCGAAACGCGTCTAGCTTTTTCGGCTGGCAATAAATAACTTTCAGCACAGACACGGCGTCGATTGCTTTTCTTTAACTTGGAGAAGTTTTGGATAATATTTGTGACCGCGTTTGGGAGGTCTCTTCATCGACGCGCCCTTCGTACTGGAGGCAACGGGTGTTCACATCCATTTGTGGACTATATATATATATATATATATATATATATATATATATATATATACTCAAAATCTCTTTGACCAAAGAGAAAGCAGGGTCGCACTCCGCAAATGTAAGAGATATTTTTTATTTTAGCCCAATTACTTTGTGCAATCAATCCATAAACAAAGCGACGCGTTTCGGTTTTGCCACAAGACCTTGCTCACGACACTGTGGCGTGGTTCACGTTTACAATAAATAAAAATTTTTTTTGATATATATAGAGAGAGAGAGAGAGAGATATATATATAAACAAAAATCCAGCTCCCACAAAGAAACGTCCATGGAAGAAGGCACAGACACGAAGTGGTTCAGGATTCGGCATCCATTTAATGAATCAAGTCGTCCTCAATCCCAGGTACAAGAGACGCGTTTCGGCCTACACGGAGGCCTTTGTCAATCTATTTTGGGGCCATTAATCAAGCACATTATATAGATCAGAATTTAAAGAAGGGGACACAGCAGAATCCTTCCCCTCTCCTTGGCAGCAAAGCAAAACAGCAAGCAGGCAGTCTTCTCCTCTTCAGTTCCTTCCAGCTTTCTCCTTGGCAGAGGTTCCTTCTTAGTTCCACAGTGATCTAACGTTTAGGTGTCTGGGGTCCTCTTCTTATACCCCTCCAAGTCTTTGTCTCTCTTTGTTTCAGTGGGGGGATTCCCCTGCTCAAACCGGTTCCTGGGTGTGCTCTGCCCTGGAGCACCTGGTTCCTTTCAGAGTGAGGGGCAGGGTCGTTAGATGCTCAGCAGGAGGTGGAGCATTCTTTGTGCTGGCAGAAGCAGAGTCCTCAGTCTGGCCAGCAGGGGGTGGAGCCGGCATTGTGCTGGCAGAGGCAGCCCTATTCAAACCCAGGGGACACTCCTCCCACCCATCTAGAGCAGATCTCCCTATTCACCCTGCTGCTGACTCATCCAGACTCCTGGAGCCACCTAGCCCATCACATGACACCAGTCAGACAATCTGCACACTGGCACACAGGAAGGTTAAACAGGAGAATAGCTACTTTCTAAAAAGTGCTATTCTCACACAGTGAATTTAAAAACCATCTTTCTAAAGAGATGTATAATTAAATTCTGAACACAAAGATACCAAACTTGGATTTTCTATCTTGCCTTTAGGGGAAGATAGGCATGTAAACAGCCTCCCCCATTCTGTCCTATGGGCAAGATAGCCTCTCAGCAGTGAAAAACGGCAATGGCTGTAATTCACTACCAGGGCATGTTACACACCTCAGTACATGCCCTGCCTTTCAGATACACTGAACCCAGCCCAGGGGGTACCTAGGGCCACCATAGGGATGCCTTACATGTACAGAAAGGGAAGGATAAGGCCTGGTCAGTGGGTGCACTGGCCAGGTCGACATGGCAGTCCTGGACTGCACATAGGCACTGCAAGCAGGCCTAAGACATCATTTTAGCGCTACTCCTGTGGGTGGCACAATCAGTGCTGCAGCCCACTAGTAGCATTTGTACTACCAGCCCTGGCACTCTCAGTGAACTTTACTAGGGCCTTACAGGTAGAAAAAATATGCCAAACATGTATAGCCAATTACATCACAATTTCCATAGGGAGCACTTGCACTTTGACACTGATCAGCAGTGGCAAAGTGCCCAAAGCATCTATACCAGAAAAAACGACATCCAGCATAGCATCAAAAATACAGGAGGTAGAGGCACAAAGTCAGGGGTAACCACGCCAAAAGATGCCAGGTCTAACAGGCACGATTAAAACACATTTTAAAACTCCCATTTTCTAGAATCGAGCCACTTCTCTTGTTGTAACCAAGATGTTATTTAAATCTGTGCAAACAATTGCCTATTGTGATAATTAGGAAAGTGCAAACTATCTGCCGACAGATAAACCATTATCAAAGTCAAGACTTTATATATATATATGATGTGGGGGCCTCTCATCACTTTACTGCCACTGTCTGATGCAGAGATCTGTTTCAAACCTGATAACAGCAGGGCTCACATCCTTTCATTTTATGAAAATAAATAACATGAGTACTACAAGACAATTGGGTCAGCGAAAGTTACAATATGAATTCATTATTTTATCATGTTGCCAGTTCTTAATAGTCATTAAAAAGTAATGGAATATTAACAATATAATTTTACACCTGCTGACACAGAGGGGATGGGCATTTTGTTTTCACCCCTGCAACTGACCTTTTCAGGGGAGCTTGAGAAATAAAAGTAAGATTCAGTTCAGAGTCACAATTACAGTGCAACCCATTTGGTAACACAGTGAAGCTCGGAGTCAATGAGCAGGATTAAGTTAGGATTTATTACAAATTCAAAGCCAGAGTAATATTAATCAGTCTCAGAAACATTGCATAGCAGTACAGAATTATCAAAGGGAAGCCGAAACGGCATGCAAAATCTATTCTCAATAGCAAGTGTCATGTGGCCCATGGGAACATTGTCATTTTTCGCTAACTTAGCATGAGCATGTTGCAGCTTGCCTCATCGCTGTGTTCGCTCTCTGCATGTTCCTAGGATTTTGACTGAACATTATGTGCAAGGCTGAACAACAATGCCCCTTGTTGTTTTGTTCTGGCTAGACCTTGGCCCTTCGACAAAATATACTGATGCAGGTTGTCTCCCTCCCCTTACCTGTCCCCGTCCTGAGGAAGATCCACCTGCAGAGGATACAAACTACCCTCCATGCGCCAGGGTCAAAATGTCAACATTTATCCCTAGTCGACCTGTACCCTACTTCACCCCAGCCCTGCCTTTTAACAGATGAATATACTCTGTTCACCATCAAGAAACAGCAAATAACTTGCGAATCTATGAGAGACAGGCCCCATTGTAAGACTGGTGCTATTGTAAACCACAACCAGTTTACTAAGGATATAACTATATCTAATTGAGTTTTCAAAATTAATCTTGGATTTCCCTCCCTATATATCTGTTCTATTCTCACGAGCACTCTCCTTCTTCAAACTGCCCCTGGAGCAACCCTCTTTCTGTTTTGAAGCATTGTCTACAGTGAGCTCTTATAATAACAGTGAAATTAAACAGTCACTATTGAAGCTATGTAAGTTGCTTGTGTGTCTCTTTGAGGATATACTTAATCAAATTGAGAAATAACTGGGGTACATTTATGGTGTGATTTGATCTCCATGTGTACCTTGTATATAGATTTTGATTTAAAGAATACTTTCCCAACAGTATTTCTCTAGGACCACTGTTTTTTTATACCAATCATTACCCAGGTCCGTGGACTAGTATGGGTCACCCCATTATAACTTAAAGGTTCTCTTGAGCAGATGTTTCCTGCAGTTGTTTGGACAGCGTACTTGGGTTTTTAGTGGGGTACAGAAATAGGTGACACACACTTGGAGAGGGACCTTTCCAGGCAGAAGAGCGAGATAGCACCTATGATGTAGATCTACCATCTATAGGCTAAGGTATGGGGTCTGCTGACAAAGCCCAGAGATCTTCTCTTATATAATAATTCTGAGCATGGAGAGGGAGGCTAGGCACTATAGTTCTTTCTCCATTGTCTGTTTATGATGACATCTACCTTCATGACATATGGACTAGCTGCTATGCTGACTGTATTTGTACTATGCATTCTTCTGCTTGTTGTGGCACGTATGCTGCATGTTGGGGCACTTTAGCTAAAATAAATATTTTAAACTATTCTGTGTCTCTGTCAGATCTTATTGTGGACAAGTACAAGAGAGTGGGCGAAAGGAGATCTGGGAGTATTGTGTTCTGGGGTGTCTAATCATTTGGTTCTCTGTGAGTGAGTAGCAGAGCAAGTGAGACACTATAGCTAGTCGGTCCTGGGTTTGTGGGTCCTAAGGTGGTAGGAAGACCCAGTCCCTATACCCCAAGGTCCCATACTCCTGCGCAACACAAGTAGCAGATGAGCTTCAGTAGCGATAGTGCAAAGTAAAAGGAAGACAGTATAGTGGTGGGATTGAAAGTTCCGGTCCTCCTGTTTAATGCATGAGGGATTCAAATTTCTCAGCTAACGTACACTAAAGATTGCTAAATGAAATCCCAATTACATCCCTAAGAATATAAAGGTGTCAGCACAGGAGAACTTCTGAAGAAGTTCTCTAAAGCAAATGTATTGTATAGCATAAAGCCACACAATGAGAGTAGCACATAGAGCTCTATACCTCTCCTAGTCTGAAAGGAATCTGTGAACAAAGTCAAACAGCATTGCCTAGATATACACACAAGATACCCCTCTAAATCATTATCAAAGGTCCAATTAGTGACCACCTTCAAGCAGTGCTCTCTTGGCAGACACACTCATAACCCTTCTTCCGTGATCCACATATTCAAAGCGACCTTGAATTCTATCTTCTCATTCCACACAGACAGTAGTCCTCCCTTCTGCTCGTTAATGTTTATTGCCCTCAACTTCCTTGACATGTTCCTATCTTTCTCACACAATGACCCTTTCTCCCTTCATTAGATAATTGTTACAGGCACCTGCAGAGGGAAGAAAAACACTGCACCCAAAAAATAAACATACACATTGAAGGTTAAACATTGCGAAACCTTTATGCTTAAGGCTTTGATCAAGTTAGCAAAGCCAAGACCTCAAAACACATTGTAACTGCATAAATACAGATACATAGTCATATTATAAGTATAAATGCAAATCTAATAGATACATGCTCCAGTATTTAATGAAAACAGAACACCTTTGTGCAACTAAATAAATATATGAAGATTAATCAATGTTATAAAAACGTACACGTATAAATATACATGAGACCTGCAATTCGTTGTTACTGTAAAAAATGTCAAGATTAACATAGAAAATGCACTGTCTATATGGCTTTAAGTGCACTTCAATCCATTGGTCACATTATAACACATAAATACATAAGGACATTTGGGCTGATCTGGTAATTAAATAGGGCTTAGGTTTCAAGTTACTGAATGAAGGGGGTTCCTTCAAATTGATGTACTGTCCTATAAGGAGCTCCATAAAAAGTGCAATACTGTGCAACGCAGTGTCAATGAAAACAACACAATTTTCAACTCCTTGCAACATTTAAACCCATATGTTTGAATACTGCAACGTTGCAAAGATTTGTTAAATATACTATTTCTATCAGGGGCAGCTTAGGGGATTTGTTGCTGGAATTGTCCAGTCAAATTGTTCATACTTAAACCCATTAAAAGAACTTTAACAGGCAGTACAAAGAGAGGGGCGTAGGCTATGCCCACAAGTTGATCAAGCTCTCCACAAACTTTTGATTGGACAGAAGGTGTGCATTTTCAGAGAAAATATTGTCTGTTTTACCTTTTGGGTGACAAGCCGATGATATCGGCTACATACCTGATTGGTTCATTTAGTAAGGTTCTGTTCTATGCTATACATCTAATGAGTTTATTATGAAGTGTGAAGTCAAAGGCATATGGCTGACAAACTGATTGTGGAAAGCATACTTTATAGCCAATAGGCCATAACAGGTATGTTATTATTTTACAGCTTTAAAAGTCTATAGACAGGCCTTTATTACATCAAATCTCACAGACTACCAGATTGGATAAGGACTTTGATGCTGATGACCTTTTCTGACACGCCATGGTGGTATACAATTTGCACTGTGAGGATCCTTGTGAGGCCCTCTTTGGAGAAGACTGAATATGTTTTGCCAAAACATATTTGTAATTGTTTTATTGTGTTCCTCATGCCTGCTTTGTGGGAAAGCGCATGCTCAGTACAGTAGGCTAAGGTGGTAATGGTGGCAACCCAATTATAAAGGCTATACAAATGACTAGTTAATTGGGAAAAGTTATGCAAGATCAGTTTATTATGAAAAACTATGAGACTATGGGCCAGACTTATGTGCCATGAAAATCAAATGGTAAAACAAATGGGCTGGTTTTTTTTTTTACATTATTTTAAAGCCTGCAGTAAGGTATTTTGTTATGTGGAAGCTCACAGGTTGTTGTAGAAGAAAGGGTTCTCGCACTGGATACACCATCTGACCATTCCTGAGTGCAAAATATTGTTTTTTATAGAGCCCCGGAGATTTCCTAACTAAACTGATTAATTGATGCTCATTTTCTCTACAGTGCACTGCATCCCTGATGGCTAATTGTTTATAATCCAGGTGGCTATCTTGGAATAGTACACAGTGTATCATTTCTTCCTGTTCCAAAATGTTATGTTATGTTATATTGATTTGTGTAGCGCACGAATCACCCACAAGGGTATTCAGGCACTTGGGTTTATGTGTAGGTTTCTGGGCTCCAAGGTGCTTATATAAAGAGCCAGGTCTTCAGCTTCTTGTAGAACTCCATAAGTGAGGAGGAGGCTTTAATGTGTTGAGGGAGATCATGTGTGTCTTGGGTGCGATATAGGAGAATGAGCGACCTCCAGTTTGGCTTTTGATGATTCGAGGAAAGTGTGCAAGTGAGTTTAAGGCATAGCATGGGTGTCTGGTGGGTTGGTGAAAGTGTGTGGCTGTTCAGGTATTCTGGTCCTGTGTTGTATAGGGCTTTGTATGTGTGTGTGAGAAGTCTGAATTGGCTGTGCTTGTGG
This sequence comes from Triturus cristatus, assembly GCF_964204655.1. NCBI lineage: Eukaryota > Metazoa > Chordata > Amphibia > Caudata > Salamandridae > Triturus > Triturus cristatus. Next base: position 984,106,232 of record NC_140592.1, on the reverse strand, counting down.
AAGGGAAGCCAGTAAAGCTTCCTGAGGTGTGATGTGGTTGCGGCATGGAAGGTCAAGTCTGAGTCTTGTAGTAGTGTTCTGGATGGCCTGAAGTCTGTGTAGGACTCGTTGTGCGATTCTGGCATAGAGAGTGTTGCCGTAGTCCAGTCTGCTGGTAATGCGTGCTTGCGTGGTGGTCCATCGTGTGTTTTGAGGCAACCATTTGAAGATTTTTTGCAGCAAGTGTAGGGTGTGAAAGCAGGAGTTGAAAACTGCATTGATTTGAGCCGTCATTTTGAACTTATTTTCTAGGATGATCCCTAGATTTCTTTTGTGGTCTGTGGGTGTTGGCACAAGCACTGACAGCCACCAGGTGGAGTGTTGATGCTGAAGACCTGTACTTCTGTCTTGTCAGACTTGAGCTGCAGGCAGTTGGTTCACCTCCAGTCTACTACCATGTCTATGGTTGATATCTTGTGATCGGACAATGTTGGCAAGCAGTGCCATGTATAAGTTGAAAAAAGGGAGCTAATGGCAATCCCTGTGGGACTTTGCATATCAATTTCTTGGTCTCTGATGTGGAGGGTGGCAGCCGTACCCTTTGGGTTCTTCCAGTGAGGAAGGAACAAATCCATTTGAGAGTGGATCCTTGTATGGCAATCTCGTGGAGTCTTTTGATGAGGGTGTCATGGCAGACTGTGTAGAACGCAACAAAGAGGTTAAGCAGGATGAGGGCCGCTGTTTCTCCTTGGTCCAGGATGATTCAAATGTCATCAGTGACTGTGATGAGTGCTGTTTAAGTGTTGCAGTTGTTTCTGAATCCTGATTGAGACTTGTGTAGAAGATTGTAAAGTTTGAGGTGGGTTGTAAGTTGCTTGTTGATGGCCTTCTCAATCATTTTGGCTGTATAGGGAAGCAGGGAGATGGATCAGAAGTTGCTCAGTTGATTTGGGTCAGTTGTAGGCTTCTTGATGAAGGTGTTGATTTCTGCAAGTCTTCATTCATCTAGAAAAGTGATGGGCATGATTGAGGTAATTATGATGTGGATTAGGGTGGCATTCATTGGTGAGGTCCCAGGTTGTAGATGTGGTGGGGGCATGGGTCCATTGGGTCCCCTGAATGGATGGCCCATATGACTGCCACTGTGTCATTTCTGGTGAGGGTTGTGCTTTCGGTCAGGTGGCCATCTTAGTTGGTGGTGGGTAGGTTAGTCATGACTTCTCTGGGGTTGAATTGTGCGAAGTTGCTGTAGATGTTTGTGATCTTTTGTGTACCAGCTGGACTGCTTGTATGATATACTATGCTTGTTGGTTTTGATGGGTGGGAGGGAGTCCGTGCATTTCTTGATCCAGCTATTGAAGGTCCTTGTGGAGGTTGTCTGTTGGGCTAGGTTGATCTGTGCTGAGGGCGCTGAACCAGTCTGCTTCTGTGATTTTGCCCCAGGTGCAGCTTAAAATGCGGAACCTGGTAGGGATGTTGACTTTAGATGTGTTGATTTGGAAGTGGATGATGAAGTGGTCGGGCCATGTGATGGGTGTGTTGAATTTGTATTTGATGTGGCAGCTTGTGGTGAAGATGGGGTCCAATTTGTGTCCTGCGGGTTATGTTGGTTCTGGGCAAGCTGGGTGAGTCCAATGTTGGTCAAGCTTTTGAAGAGTGCTGATGAGCAGGGGTCGTTTCGGTCTTCCAGGTGAAAGTTGAGGTCACCGAGGACAATGTAGGCTCTGGAATCGATGGTGAGTGGAGTAAGTAAGTTGGTGATGAGGTTTGGTAAAGGTGGCTCGGGTCTGGGTTGTCAGTAGGCAAGGGTTCCGTTCAGGATGAGGTTTTGGGAGATTATCAGCTTGAAGTGCAGGTGTTCCATGAATGGGATGGATGTTGTGCATTTCCTTGTAGATGATAGTGAGTCCTCCTCTTAGCTTGTGAAGGCTGTCCTGTCGAGTGATTCTGGACAGCCAGGGTGATGTAAGGAGCCGATGAGGAGTTCAGCCAAGTCTCTGTGATAAAGAGGATGCCGGGTTTAACGCAACTCAGCAGGTACCATATTTTGGCTGTGTGTTTGCTGAGTTATTGTGTGTTGAGATGCATGCACGTGAGTGGGTGTTGATGTGTGGCATGTGTGTTGGGAGGGAGAGTTAAGGACTTCATTAATTTTTGCATGGAGGTGTGGGTGTGTGGCTTCTGGAGAACTGGCAGTGGGTGCAGGTGAAAGCTCCTACCATGATGTGAGACACGGCATAGCAGCAGTTGAGGGAATGGCATCTGGGATCGAGCGACCTAAGGAGTGCTGCAGAGTATCTCTGGGTGGTGATCTTACCAGGGTTCCTGGTGCTGGATGCGTTCCATGAACGAAAGGGCTCAGACGGGCTTGTCTTTGGTACACCTTTGGCAAACCGGCGGTGTACCTGCTGCATGTCCGTGTTGCAGCTGCCATTACGTAGGTCCTGTGAGGGGAGAGAAGTACAGAGTGCCCTGATGTAATTTCCTGTGCTAATGGGTGATGGGAAATGCAGTTATGTCACTTCCTGTGCTGGTGGTTGATGGGGAATGAAGTCCTCTTGCTGGACTTCTTCTTTTAAAGATGGTTTTGGTGTGGAAACCAGTAATGCAACTTCCTGTCCAGATGGATGATGGGAAATGCAGTGATGTCACTTCTTGTGTAGGTGGATGATGGGAGATCCAGTTATGTCCCTTCTGTGCTGACAGGTGTTGGGAAATGAAGTCTTCTTGCTTGGCTTCTTCTTTTAAAGATGATGTTAAAATAACTGCCATTTAAAAGAAACATATCAGCCATTATGGACTGGTACACCAGTGATGCACTATGCACAATACTCTTCCAAAATGGCTGCCTGATGCAATGTTTAATAAGTGAACTTTTTGGGTTTGAATTGCACACCTTGAATTATTGTTTTACTGTTTCAAGATGGCAGCTGTGCTATTTCTAAGCAGGGAGACCATGCGGTACACAATGGGACACTATTCACAATACCATTCCAATTTGGCCTTTCACTGTCATGTTTAAGTTTATACTTGTTTTTTTAAAGCATACGTTAACAAATTATAAGTGGTGGCATACTTTCTTTTTCTTCTTTTCTTCTTACATCTATCTTGGGTAAGGTTGATGAGTTTGTATGTGTTTTACAATATCACACAGCAGCAGTGGTGGTTTCGACAGTCGCACATCAAATTCTATAGTTTACTTAGTCTTTGTTACTTCTAGTATATCATTTATTGAGATTACGGTGCCCTTCAAGGTAACAGGAACATCCCACTACCAAGGATGTTAGGTCAACAGGTGTTTCTAGAAAACCTGTTGTTTCACACGTTAAAAGACAGTTGTACCTGGGAACTAGTTTTTTGTATAGTAATTGAGTATAAACAAATGGCCTATTCGAGAGATCCTACGTCAGTGATTGCTTTTCTATCTCCAAGTGGGAGTACATAGGAAATGCATACATCATTTAGAGAGAAGAAAACATCAAATAAAAATATTTTTTTATACTCTGAAATGAGCTCACTTCAACAAGGTGATTACTGAAGTTCTGGACCAAGTTGCACCGCTCAAACTAAAACAACAAAGAGCAATCCAATCTAAATCTTGGTTTAACCTTGACCTAAACAATGAAAGAAAACAACTTAAACTACCTGAAAGGGCTTGGAGACAAAACCCCTCATCATTACATTTAGCTCTCCTTAGAACTGCTAGGTTAACTTACAAGAAGCACATTTTCAGAGAAAAAGCATCTTTCTTCCGTACCCAACTTCACCGTGTGAAAAATAGGCCTAGAGAATTCTGTAACATTGTCAGAAGACAAACCTCATCTGCCCCTCCTGACCTAACCACCTCCAAAGGAAGATGTGAGGAAATTGCCAGCTTCTTCACAGACAAAATTGCTAAAATCGATCAATCCATCCCTCAAGTCATGGCCTGTCCTACTCGTCAAATCTCTCTTAACTTTTCCCCTCTCCCCATGACAACCCGCCCTCCTGATCCTTTCTTCTGTCAATCAACTCAAATTGAAACCGAAGGCAACCTTTTCAACTCCCAATGAAAAAATGACGCCAATTGGACAGATTTCAAACCTATGACCGATCTAGAAGTCTTTAATATCATAGCGAAATTAAAGCCAACCTCACACACCAAAGACCCTCTCCCGACCAAACTAGCACATAACCTAAACCACATCATCACCCCATGTTGTACAAAAATCATTAACTCCTCTCTTATCTCTGGGTGTGTACCTGATTCCCTTTACCTTTGCCAAATCACTTCCATACTCAAAAACCACAAGGCTGACCCCAATGATCTCAACAACCTCCATCCCATCTCTAACCTCCCGCTCCTAGCCAAAACCATGGAGAAATGTGTCCTACAACAACTTGACAGACACATAGACAAATACAACCTGCTGCACTCCTTCCAATCTGGTTTCAGCAAAGGCTGCAGCACAGAAACCGCCATGCTTAGCATTGCTGACGACATACATCGTTCCTTATAGAACGGAGATGCCTGCCTTCTTATCCTGTTGGACCTCTCAGCAGCTTTTGATACAGTCAACCTTTCATCCTTACTGGAATCTCTGAAGTCTCGCTCTGGCCTCAATGGCACAGTCCTTAAATGGTTTACTTCCTACCTCCAACACCGAACACAACAAATTAAAATAAATTCCTGCCTCTCAAGTCCTACTCCTGTCTCTCTTGGTGTCCCACAGGGATCAATACTCTCCCCCTCTCTCTTCAACCTCTTCATGGAACCCATTACTATCTTCTTGAAACAAGCTGGGATCAATTATCACGTTTATGCGGATGACATGCAACTCTACTATAAAATCAAAATCTCACAGCGACATCCTTCTTAACATCACATTGAGCAAGATTCAATCGTACACTAAAGATTGCTAAATGAAATCCCAATTACATCCCTAAGAATATAAAGGTGTCAGCACAGGAGAACTTCTGAAGAAGTTCTCTAAAGCAAATGTATTGTATAGCATAAAGCCACACAATGAGAGTAGCACATAGAGCTCTATACCTCTCCTAGTCTGAAAGGAATCTGTGAACAAAGTCAAACAGCATTGCCTAGATATACACACAAGATACCCCTCTAAATCATTATCAAAGGTCCAATTAGTGACCACCTTCAAGCAGTGCTCTCTTGGCAGACACACTCATAACCCTTCTTCCGTGATCCACATATTCAAAGCGACCTTGAATTCTATCTTCTCATTCCACACAGACAGTAGTCCTCCCTTCTGCTCGTTAATGTTTATTGCCCTCAACTTCCTTGACATGTTCCTATCTTTCTCACACAATGACCCTTTCTCCCTTCATTAGATAATTGTTACAGGCACCTGCAGAGGGAAGAAAAACACTGCACCCAAAAAATAAACATACACATTGAAGGTTAAACATTGCGAAACCTTTATGCTTAAGGCTTTGATCAAGTTAGCAAAGCCAAGACCTCAAAACACATTGTAACTGCATAAATACAGATACATAGTCATATTATAAGTATAAATGCAAATCTAATAGATACATGCTCCAGTATTTAATGAAAACAGAACACCTTTGTGCAACTAAATAAATATATGAAGATTAATCAATGTTATAAAAACGTACACGTATAAATATACATGAGACCTGCAATTCGTTGTTACTGTAAAAAATGTCAAGATTAACATAGAAAATGCACTGTCTATATGGCTTTAAGTGCACTTCAATCCATTGGTCACATTATAACACATAAATACATAAGGACATTTGGGCTGATCTGGTAATTAAATAGGGCTTAGGTTTCAAGTTACTGAATGAAGGGGGTTCCTTCAAATTGATGTACTGTCCTATAAGGAGCTCCATAAAAAGTGCAATACTGTGCAACGCAGTGTCAATGAAAACAACACAATTTTCAACTCCTTGCAACATTTAAACCCATATGTTTGAATACTGCAACGTTGCAAAGATTTGTTAAATATACTATTTCTATCAGGGGCAGCTTAGGGGATTTGTTGCTGGAATTGTCCAGTCAAATTGTTCATACTTAAACCCATTAAAAGAACTTTAACAGGCAGTACAAAGAGAGGGGCGTAGGCTATGCCCACAAGTTGATCAAGCTCTCCACAAACTTTTGATTGGACAGAAGGTGTGCATTTTCAGAGAAAATATTGTCTGTTTTACCTTTTGGGTGACAAGCCGATGATATCGGCTACATACCTGATTGGTTCATTTAGTAAGGTTCTGTTCTATGCTATACATCTAATGAGTTTATTATGAAGTGTGAAGTCAAAGGCATATGGCTGACAAACTGATTGTGGAAAGCATACTTTATAGCCAATAGGCCATAACAGGTATGTTATTATTTTACAGCTTTAAAAGTCTATAGACAGGCCTTTATTACATCAAATCTCACAGACTACCAGATTGGATAAGGACTTTGATGCTGATGACCTTTTCTGACACGCCATGGTGGTATACAATTTGCACTGTGAGGATCCTTGTGAGGCCCTCTTTGGAGAAGACTGAATATGTTTTGCCAAAACATATTTGTAATTGTTTTATTGTGTTCCTCATGCCTGCTTTGTGGGAAAGCGCATGCTCAGTACAGTAGGCTAAGGTGGTAATGGTGGCAACCCAATTATAAAGGCTATACAAATGACTAGTTAATTGGGAAAAGTTATGCAAGATCAGTTTATTATGAAAAACTATGAGACTATGGGCCAGACTTATGTGCCATGAAAATCAAATGGTAAAACAAATGGGCTGGTTTTTTTTTTTACATTATTTTAAAGCCTGCAGTAAGGTATTTTGTTATGTGGAAGCTCACAGGTTGTTGTAGAAGAAAGGGTTCTCGCACTGGATACACCATCTGACCATTCCTGAGTGCAAAATATTGTTTTTTATAGAGCCCCGGAGATTTCCTAACTAAACTGATTAATTGATGCTCATTTTCTCTACAGTGCACTGCATCCCTGATGGCTAATTGTTTATAATCCAGGTGGCTATCTTGGAATAGTACACAGTGTATCATTTCTTCCTGTTCCAAAATGTTATGTTATGTTATATTGATTTGTGTAGCGCACGAATCACCCACAAGGGTATTCAGGCACTTGGGTTTATGTGTAGGTTTCTGGGCTCCAAGGTGCTTATATAAAGAGCCAGGTCTTCAGCTTCTTGTAGAACTCCATAAGTGAGGAGGAGGCTTTAATGTGTTGAGGGAGATCATGTGTGTCTTGGGTGCGATATAGGAGAATGAGCGACCTCCAGTTTGGCTTTTGATGATTCGAGGAAAGTGTGCAAGTGAGTTTAAGGCATAGCATGGGTGTCTGGTGGGTTGGTGAAAGTGTGTGGCTGTTCAGGTATTCTGGTCCTGTGTTGTATAGGGCTTTGTATGTGTGTGTGAGAAGTCTGAATTGGCTGTGCTTGTGGAAGGGAAGCCAGTAAAGCTTCCTGAGGTGTGATGTGGTTGCGGCATGGAAGGTCAAGTCTGAGTCTTGTAGTAGTGTTCTGGATGGCCTGAAGTCTGTGTAGGACTCGTTGTGCGATTCTGGCATAGAGAGTGTTGCCGTAGTCCAGTCTGCTGGTAATGCGTGCTTGCGTGGTGGTCCATCGTGTGTTTTGAGGCAACCATTTGAAGATTTTTTGCAGCAAGTGTAGGGTGTGAAAGCAGGAGTTGAAAACTGCATTGATTTGAGCCGTCATTTTGAACTTATTTTCTAGGATGATCCCTAGATTTCTTTTGTGGTCTGTGGGTGTTGGCACAAGCACTGACAGCCACCAGGTGGAGTGTTGATGCTGAAGACCTGTACTTCTGTCTTGTCAGACTTGAGCTGCAGGCAGTTGGTTCACCTCCAGTCTACTACCATGTCTATGGTTGATATCTTGTGATCGGACAATGTTGGCAAGCAGTGCCATGTATAAGTTGAAAAAAGGGAGCTAATGGCAATCCCTGTGGGACTTTGCATATCAATTTCTTGGTCTCTGATGTGGAGGGTGGCAGCCGTACCCTTTGGGTTCTTCCAGTGAGGAAGGAACAAATCCATTTGAGAGTGGATCCTTGTATGGCAATCTCGTGGAGTCTTTTGATGAGGGTGTCATGGCAGACTGTGTAGAACGCAACAAAGAGGTTAAGCAGGATGAGGGCCGCTGTTTCTCCTTGGTCCAGGATGATTCAAATGTCATCAGTGACTGTGATGAGTGCTGTTTAAGTGTTGCAGTTGTTTCTGAATCCTGATTGAGACTTGTGTAGAAGATTGTAAAGTTTGAGGTGGGTTGTAAGTTGCTTGTTGATGGCCTTCTCAATCATTTTGGCTGTATAGGGAAGCAGGGAGATGGATCAGAAGTTGCTCAGTTGATTTGGGTCAGTTGTAGGCTTCTTGATGAAGGTGTTGATTTCTGCAAGTCTTCATTCATCTAGAAAAGTGATGGGCATGATTGAGGTAATTATGATGTGGATTAGGGTGGCATTCATTGGTGAGGTCCCAGGTTGTAGATGTGGTGGGGGCATGGGTCCATTGGGTCCCCTGAATGGATGGCCCATATGACTGCCACTGTGTCATTTCTGGTGAGGGTTGTGCTTTCGGTCAGGTGGCCATCTTAGTTGGTGGTGGGTAGGTTAGTCATGACTTCTCTGGGGTTGAATTGTGCGAAGTTGCTGTAGATGTTTGTGATCTTTTGTGTACCAGCTGGACTGCTTGTATGATATACTATGCTTGTTGGTTTTGATGGGTGGGAGGGAGTCCGTGCATTTCTTGATCCAGCTATTGAAGGTCCTTGTGGAGGTTGTCTGTTGGGCTAGGTTGATCTGTGCTGAGGGCGCTGAACCAGTCTGCTTCTGTGATTTTGCCCCAGGTGCAGCTTAAAATGCGGAACCTGGTAGGGATGTTGACTTTAGATGTGTTGATTTGGAAGTGGATGATGAAGTGGTCGGGCCATGTGATGGGTGTGTTGAATTTGTATTTGATGTGGCAGCTTGTGGTGAAGATGGGGTCCAATTTGTGTCCTGCGGGTTATGTTGGTTCTGGGCAAGCTGGGTGAGTCCAATGTTGGTCAAGCTTTTGAAGAGTGCTGATGAGCAGGGGTCGTTTCGGTCTTCCAGGTGAAAGTTGAGGTCACCGAGGACAATGTAGGCTCTGGAATCGATGGTGAGTGGAGTAAGTAAGTTGGTGATGAGGTTTGGTAAAGGTGGCTCGGGTCTGGGTTGTCAGTAGGCAAGGGTTCCGTTCAGGATGAGGTTTTGGGAGATTATCAGCTTGAAGTGCAGGTGTTCCATGAATGGGATGGATGTTGTGCATTTCCTTGTAGATGATAGTGAGTCCTCCTCTTAGCTTGTGAAGGCTGTCCTGTCGAGTGATTCTGGACAGCCAGGGTGATGTAAGGAGCCGATGAGGAGTTCAGCCAAGTCTCTGTGATAAAGAGGATGCCGGGTTTAACGCAACTCAGCAGGTACCATATTTTGGCTGTGTGTTTGCTGAGTTATTGTGTGTTGAGATGCATGCACGTGAGTGGGTGTTGATGTGTGGCATGTGTGTTGGGAGGGAGAGTTAAGGACTTCATTAATTTTTGCATGGAGGTGTGGGTGTGTGGCTTCTGGAGAACTGGCAGTGGGTGCAGGTGAAAGCTCCTACCATGATGTGAGACACGGCATAGCAGCAGTTGAGGGAATGGCATCTGGGATCGAGCGACCTAAGGAGTGCTGCAGAGTATCTCTGGGTGGTGATCTTACCAGGGTTCCTGGTGCTGGATGCGTTCCATGAACGAAAGGGCTCAGACGGGCTTGTCTTTGGTACACCTTTGGCAAACCGGCGGTGTACCTGCTGCATGTCCGTGTTGCAGCTGCCATTACGTAGGTCCTGTGAGGGGAGAGAAGTACAGAGTGCCCTGATGTAATTTCCTGTGCTAATGGGTGATGGGAAATGCAGTTATGTCACTTCCTGTGCTGGTGGTTGATGGGGAATGAAGTCCTCTTGCTGGACTTCTTCTTTTAAAGATGGTTTTGGTGTGGAAACCAGTAATGCAACTTCCTGTCCAGATGGATGATGGGAAATGCAGTGATGTCACTTCTTGTGTAGGTGGATGATGGGAGATCCAGTTATGTCCCTTCTGTGCTGACAGGTGTTGGGAAATGAAGTCTTCTTGCTTGGCTTCTTCTTTTAAAGATGATGTTAAAATAACTGCCATTTAAAAGAAACATATCAGCCATTATGGACTGGTACACCAGTGATGCACTATGCACAATACTCTTCCAAAATGGCTGCCTGATGCAATGTTTAATAAGTGAACTTTTTGGGTTTGAATTGCACACCTTGAATTATTGTTTTACTGTTTCAAGATGGCAGCTGTGCTATTTCTAAGCAGGGAGACCATGCGGTACACAATGGGACACTATTCACAATACCATTCCAATTTGGCCTTTCACTGTCATGTTTAAGTTTATACTTGTTTTTTTAAAGCATACGTTAACAAATTATAAGTGGTGGCATACTTTCTTTTTCTTCTTTTCTTCTTACATCTATCTTGCGTAAGGTTGATGAGTTTGTATGTGTTTTACAATATCACACAGCAGCAGTGGTGGTTTCGACAGTCGCACATCAAATTCTATAGTTTACTTAGTCTTTGTTACTTCTAGTATATCATTTATTGAGATTACGGTGCCCTTCAAGGTAACAGGAACATCCCACTACCAAGGATGTTAGGTCAACAGGTGTTTCTAGAAAACCTGTTGTTTCACACGTTAAAAGACAGTTGTACCTGGGAACTAGTTTTTTGTATAGTAATTGAGTATAAACAAATGGCCTATTCGAGAGATCCTACGTCAGTGATTGCTTTTCTATCTCCAAGTGGGAGTACATAGGAAATGCATACATCATTTAGAGAGAAGAAAACATCAAATAAAAATATTTTTTTATACTCTGAAATGAGCTCACTTCAACAAGGTGATTACTGAAGTTCTGGACCAAGTTGCACCGCTCAAACTAAAACAACAAAGAGCAATCCAATCTAAATCTTGGTTTAACCTTGACCTAAACAATGAAAGAAAACAACTTAAACTACCTGAAAGGGCTTGGAGACAAAACCCCTCATCATTACATTTAGCTCTCCTTAGAACTGCTAGGTTAACTTACAAGAAGCACATTTTCAGAGAAAAAGCATCTTTCTTCCGTACCCAACTTCACCGTGTGAAAAATAGGCCTAGAGAATTCTGTAACATTGTCAGAAGACAAACCTCATCTGCCCCTCCTGACCTAACCACCTCCAAAGGAAGATGTGAGGAAATTGCCAGCTTCTTCACAGACAAAATTGCTAAAATCGATCAATCCATCCCTCAAGTCATGGCCTGTCCTACTCGTCAAATCTCTCTTAACTTTTCCCCTCTCCCCATGACAACCCGCCCTCCTGATCCTTTCTTCTGTCAATCAACTCAAATTGAAACCGAAGGCAACCTTTTCAACTCCCAATGAAAAAATGACGCCAATTGGACAGATTTCAAACCTATGACCGATCTAGAAGTCTTTAATATCATAGCGAAATTAAAGCCAACCTCACACACCAAAGACCCTCTCCCGACCAAACTAGCACATAACCTAAACCACATCATCACCCCATGTTGTACAAAAATCATTAACTCCTCTCTTATCTCTGGGTGTGTACCTGATTCCCTTTACCTTTGCCAAATCACTTCCATACTCAAAAACCACAAGGCTGACCCCAATGATCTCAACAACCTCCATCCCATCTCTAACCTCCCGCTCCTAGCCAAAACCATGGAGAAATGTGTCCTACAACAACTTGACAGACACATAGACAAATACAACCTGCTGCACTCCTTCCAATCTGGTTTCAGCAAAGGCTGCAGCACAGAAACCGCCATGCTTAGCATTGCTGACGACATACATCGTTCCTTATAGAACGGAGATGCCTGCCTTCTTATCCTGTTGGACCTCTCAGCAGCTTTTGATACAGTCAACCTTTCATCCTTACTGGAATCTCTGAAGTCTCGCTCTGGCCTCAATGGCACAGTCCTTAAATGGTTTACTTCCTACCTCCAACACCGAACACAACAAATTAAAATAAATTCCTGCCTCTCAAGTCCTACTCCTGTCTCTCTTGGTGTCCCACAGGGATCAATACTCTCCCCCTCTCTCTTCAACCTCTTCATGGAACCCATTACTATCTTCTTGAAACAAGCTGGGATCAATTATCACGTTTATGCGGATGACATGCAACTCTACTATAAAATCAAAATCTCACAGCGACATCCTTCTTAACATCACATTGAGCAAGATTCAATCTTTTTTTTACTTCAACCATCTAAAATTAGACCCTAACAAAATGGAAATCATTCTATTCTCCCCCAAAAGTAACCATCTCTCTATCCAAGGCTGGATCTCTGACCTCAAAGCCCTCAATTGTCCGCTAACTTTATCCAACATGGCTAAATCCCTAGGTTTCACCCTGGACAAAGTTCTGTCTCTTAAGGACCATGTCAAAAACTCAGCCAAAGGAGCACTTTTCATACTTAAACACCTCAAAAAAAATCTAAACTTTCATCTCTTCTGATGACTTCAAATGGATCGTTCAATCGCTAGTCCTATCCAGACTTGACTGGGACCCCGAAAATTCCCCTTGCTCCTCTTAGATCGATACTGAACATGGCGGCCTGTCTCATAACTGACTGTAAATGGTATAAACACATCACGCTCGCCCTCAAGTCCCTCAACTGACTCCCCATTGAAGGTAGATGCATCTACAAGACTGCCTGCGTCACCCACAAAGAACTTCACTCTCAATCCCCGGACTATTTAAATGACAAACGCTCAAGAGCAGGATGTGCCAGACCAATGAGAAGCTCTAATGTTCTTCTTCTTGTACCCCAGTTACTAAAAAAGATCTCTACCCAGACACGCTCTTTCTCAGGCTATGCTCCCACCATATGGAATGCCCTCCCGAGGGACCTTTGCTGCAACCCTTCCTACACAGGCTTCAAAAGAGACCTGAAACACCATCTCCTCAATAAATACTGGAGCCCCTGAATAAAACCCCATTTATTTTTGTTCTAACTTCATTTCTGTAATTTTTCTGTTCATTACTCTGTTACCGCTGGCTCTTGCCGAGCCAACACTTTATATCCCCTAAATTGTTAATTGTTTAGACCTCATTTTCAGCAACTTCACCCCCCATGTCCCTACAAATTGTTCTTTGTGCTGATTTATGTGTGTTCTTTCCCTGTTGCACTTCCCTTATTTTAAGCGTATGTAACCATTGATCTTAAGATAATTGCCTTGCTCCAAAATCTGTCTTGATCTTTCACTTCCTTTGCCATTTCATATGTAACCTGTTCCATTGATTGTTGCCTTGCTCTCAATTCTGTAAAGCGCTCTGATACCACTGGGTCTAGCTACCGCTATATAAAACCTCTAAAATAAAACAAATTAAAAATGCCAAGCGGGTCATATCTGTCAAAACTTTTAACTTCTGACCTACTCTTTTTTATGGAAGTGGAAATCTTCCAGGCAGACAAGGCTGGTAACCATAGCAGGTAGGGCTTCATGCAGCTAGATACCTTTGCCAAGTTGAACCAGCTTTCAGAGGGGCAAAAAGCTCCAAGGAAAAGCCCTCCTTCACATCTCCAGGTAAAAAGAAATAGTACTAAAGCTGTCTTTTGTTCTGCCAATTTTTCTTGTGGTCTACCTGTATGAAATTGGATTACTGGTTGAGGTGGGCGAAACCCTACTCAGGCGACAACCACATTCTTGTCATGGTGAGGCACAAGCAAGCCCCAAATTAACCTGTGCTTAACCCTCTGATAGCCTGGCACAAAAGCAGTCATGCTTAACTTAGAGGCCATGTGTAAAGTATTTATGAAGTACTTCAAACAGTGATAAAACGAAAATACCACACAGGACAAATCCCTCACCAATTTAGAAAAATAGAGTTATTGTTAATAAATTATTTGAGACCAAAATAACAAAATTCCATTTGATAAAACTGGAGATATGCAATGTTAAAGATTTAGTTAAAAATAGTGCCTAGAAACACAAAGCTACACCTGTGGGTATCTGGTTGCGCAGTACTGGGACAAAGTCACAAGTTCAGGCTGACCATGATGGAATGCGGGCCGGATATAGGGACCAAGTTACGCCCAATGAACAAAGTATGTTATTTCTAGGTTGTAGAGAATTGGGAGATCCTTCATGGAGGATTCTTTGGTTAGCAGTGGGTCCGAAGGGCTGCTATGTGAGGTCCTGCATTGAAGATGCATCGCACAGCAGCTATTCTGGGGAAATGCGATGTGAGGTCCTGTGTCGAAATGCATCGCTTAGCGGCTGTTCCAAGGAATTAAAGGCCTGCGATGCGAGACCCTGCATCAAGGAGATGTTTCAGAGTGGTGGTTCCAAAGAGAAATACCTTATCACTTTGGCTCCTTTTTGGGAAGTTTTACACTGATTCGTCAAGCGGAAGACAAGAAAACCGTGGGAGTCCAAAAAACAGGGGTGAGCATAACCTGTGTAATTATGGTACAGTACAATTACACAAGATCATGCAGAATTACTCGAGGAGCGTAACCCACTATTTAGCTAATTTTTCAAAGTTGTCACAAGGATGTATTTTGCGCTCTGAGAATAGCACTAAATAAAACAGAAGAGGAACAGCAGTACCCACCAGCATCTCGGTTTCTGCTCCTGTGCTCTTGAAGTAGGCATTTGTGCCCTAAATTACTCTGAATTACAAAAGTGGGTGTACTATTATAAATTTCAGTAATTTTACATCACAAGAGTAACACAAATATACTAAAATTACTCTGATTACTTCTGGCATACTTCCCATTCTAATACCCATGGGAAACTACTTTCTCACGAAGAAAAAAAAAGCAAAATAGATTTTTACCAAACCTTTTTTTTAAAACATGTATTTATTAAGTTTACAATCAGCATGTAGGAAGCTGGCTCTCTATAAAGTGTAAGGAAAGCAATTTTCTGGGTTTCTCATGTTCCAAACGGGGCCATCCAAACCTCTTATTAAAAACACGTACAGGCGCGGACTTCATCAAAAGCAGTTTATTAAAAACCCAATGCATTTCAGGCCTCTAGGGCCCTTCGTCAGGGGCAACTGAAAATAACAATAAACAAGCATTGGCATAGCCAATAGGTCTCGCTTTTGGGACCTTATAAGTATTTAGTTATGCAACTGTTGCATAGTTAAACACTTATAAGGTCCCAAAAGCGAGACCTATTGGCTATGCCAATGCTTGTTTGCTCCTTGACCCATCTTGAATTCAATGCAGCCTTTCTAAATTTGCAAATCCTTGGGCGTAAAAGGATTTGCCGAGGCTTTTTCCTGAAAGGGCTCCAAAGTGTGCATTTTTAAACAGACTTGTGATAACAAAACTCTTAAGTATATGCAAGTAGCCCGAGACTCTTTCGTATTGGAACACCGAACTGGAAAATAAAACAGTCTTGGTGTAGGAAGGCTTCTGCAGACATGCGAGTATTAGGTTATAGCTTGTCCTTAATTAGCAAAGTGGTGCAAATCACTTTAATGACGTGAGTGATGGCCTGTGTTTTCTGGCATTCCCAATCTCTGAGATCTGTAGTGGCTGTGGGGAGGAAAAGGAGAGGGGAGGAGCGAAGGACATGAGTGGAGTTTGGGGGAGGGAGAGATTACATGTGAAGTTACAGGCACGTTTAATTAGGTAGAGCCCATCTCCCAGGTTAGTGGACAGCCTAATCACCATGGGGTAAAAGATTGCCTTCTCTTGTGTGCTGAGTAGGTGTGTTTACATCTGCTTAATGGTTACATTCCACTGGAACACAGTTGCAGAAAGACACCTTCCTTTCTAAAGCTGGATTCATGTTACTTTTGTTTTTTATGTGAGGTATTTTGTTCCGCGATGAACTACTATTTGGCTTTATTTTATATTGAACCGATGATTCCAAAATGTATCTATCATATCAACAAATAATTAAAAACATGCACATTTAAAGAACGCGAGACTGGTAGTTGCATCATGTCCCTGTCTTGTTTTACTTGCAAGCTTTATACATTTGTGCAAGCACCTCATTCGATTAGGCTACACTGAAATAGGGTCTGCTCCAGTAGTGCCGAGAAACTCGACTATCAATCAAACAGGTTCTAATCATTTACAGGACAAATGCACAAATAACATGAGCATATACTGTATTCGCCACTGAATACAACAAAACATTTCACTATAAAGTGGCTCTGCGTTAGTCATACCTTTTGTTTCCCTGAACTCACTCCCTGGAATTTCTTATTTTATTTCCATCAACCAACTCCAGTCGGCTAATCTTTTTAGGAACATTTATATGTATTTAAAAACATGGCGTCTTTAAAATAATCTAGCAGAATAACTTTATTTGCTTTTACAAAATGTACCTACTGCATTCCTTTATAGGCACATTAAGACCAGCCCACGCTGTGTATATATAATTTGTGGTTTCGAGAACATTACATTTGTAGTTTGCGGAAAACTGGCTAAATTAACATGCGATTTACTGATATGCTCCTTTCTCTCACCAAACGTCTAATTAGAGAAAGTTCCAGGATTATTTACCCCTGCAATTTTAAACTCTGACTGATTCTTTCTCAATGGCAACTTTTGAGCCTTCTCAGATCGGATCGATTCACAAGGCTGTGGGAAGAGAGAGTGGGAGGGGAGCTTTGAGGCGTTGGAGTTAGATCATCTGCCCTGCCACAAATAAAGAGCACGCAGCACGCTGAGAAAAATAAAGTGCTCAATATGGTGTGGCAAAAATGTACCCGCTTTCGGCCGGACCCAGCTACACTGAGCAATTCTGGAAGAATGCAAAAGGCGAATGAATCACTGCGGTACTAAGGAGAGACGGTGGTGCGAGTTATTCACATCAGCTGTTTGCGATGAAACAACACTACACAAAGGCAGCGCTGGGAACTATTTACTGCACCCTGGGATATTCCAACATGAAAGGAAGCCTCTGGAAGATGGAGGGCGATGCGCGCGCTAGCGACGGAGACTAAAGAGGTAACTCGCACATATTTTATCTACAAATGCGGTGTATTTGTAAGTGCTCGGCAGGACAGTTAGGTGCAATCTTTTGCCGTACATGTGATAACATGTCTGTAAACACGCTTTGACCTTCCGGCTTGCCTAGAGATCGCATCCCAACCAAGCTTAGAGGGGAACCTTAGATAGGACGGTTACATAAGGAGAGGAATACTAACCGCGGAGGACGGCTACCTGTGGCTGGCAAAGCCTTCAGTCTCTACGTGCAATAATATTAGTTTACAAGGCATGTGCGATTAGCACTTCAGTAGTCTACAAACATCCCCTGCAAACATTTCCGTAAGAGCTCGGCATCTGTCCAAGATTTCCAGAGGGTTACCAAACAATAATTTGAGTGCGTCACTGTGCACGTTTGACGCTGAAACCGCGCAGCAGAAAACAAACGGTCACGGGGGACACGCTGGGTTGTACGAAAAAGTAGGACACCGTCAAACGTGCCGTGCACCACACCCAGAGTACATGTACCTTCACCCGCAGGTCTCAAGAAGTGCTGTAAAGCCCGCTGCGATTTCCCGGAGTTTCTCGGAACGAGTAGCTTTTCGAACAAAAAAAAGAGAAACATTCACGATAGAAATGAAGTTTGTATCTCTGCGAGTATTTGTTTAAAAATGTGTTTACATGGAAATTTTAAACATTTAAGTAATTTTATCTTTCTGAAGATGTGTATACATTTTTCAACTGATATAACAATCCCGATAGAAATGTGCAGTTGAGTGAAATTTGCAGTTTGAATACATTTGAAAACTGAAACCTGCAAAAGCATTAACCATGCAGGATGGCTCTGTCTCCGCCGTCTCTGCGATGAGGTGGGGAGAGAAGGGAGGGGGAAGGTCAATCCAAGGAGCAGAAAGGAAACTGATTAGAAGGGAGGGGGTAGTGTGAAAAGAGCGGGGAGGGTGTAATAAAAAGCAAAGGAGCCAAAGCTATAGAGAAGGGAGGGGGGAGTGGGAGCAGCTGTGCACGTGCATGTGATCGTGCACTCAAGGTTTAGGCCAGCCAAAAGACTGTGGGTAGCACTTTGAAAATCCCACATACAAAATGTCTCTTCGAGCCTTTGGCTCAGCGAGACCTAAAAACGTGCATTAAATACTGTTCACCAATTTATATGCAACATCTAAATTAAATGCTTTTCACGTACATGACTCTTCGCTTCTCTGAGATTAATACAAATGAAGTTGTTTGCAATGTTACTATAAACCCCCTAATAACTCTGTCAACATTCTGTTTCTTAACATTTTGTGTTATCCTATGGGAGTAAGCATATACTGCATAAAATCACTTGTCTACCTCTGCTAACCTTATCTTAGGCGGGGCAACAGACAGCTTAGCTAAAGAGGTTATCCACAACTGAAGTGACCCCACCATGACCAACTGGGTCAAGGGGCCTAACTTGCAATTTGATATGGGGTCAGACCATCATGCCGAGGACAGTGCAGCCATAAAGGCTAACACCCCGAAGAGGCTACTGACAGCTGTCAGTGCCCACAACCACACCTTTAACTCTCCACTGACAGCTGGATGGGCTAACAAATAGGTTACTTTGGGTTCAGGGAGTCCTACTGCTCTTTTTGAGTGAGGGTTATTACATCTTGTAGCAAACACCCTCCTTCCCCTCTATCTTCAGTCAACTGAGGAGCAACAACCTTTTGCTGCCTGACCAATCATGACTTCTTGTGGGTCAGGTAGGGCTTCACCAGTGACAATTTTGGAGTTTTTCCTTTCTGGAGCAGAATCTCCTTGGCTCATTGGAACATTTTCTAAATGTTGCCTGCCTTTCCTACACTTTTTCTTCTTGCCTTTCTTCTGGGGCCTACTTTTAATAACTGTATGTTCAGCACATCCAGACAAATATTAGGGAGACAAGTGGCAAATAAAAGTGGAGTGGTGCACCCGCCAAGAGAGTCAATGAATCCTCAAGTACGTTTTTAGAAAATAATGTTCTCGTTTATTTGATTCAACTGTTTAAAATATGTATCATCCAGCAACCAAAAACACATACAGCCAACACATTTTGTTCAGTGAACATGTTTTAGAAAAACACTGCATATGTTTTTGGTATTGGTTCAGACTCTGTCCAAACATCTTGTACAAGGTCAAACAAGCCAGAAACTGGTCCCAGGATGCTTGTTTCTGGTCCAGGGAAGACATGGCTTGGCAGTTCGGACTGGACTGGTCCCATGAGGCACAGGGTCAAGACTGATTTTCATATCGCTGTGTCTGAACTGGGGTGGTGAGGTGAGCTAAAGAACGATGATGAATTCAACCCAGATCTGTGACTGGGGGTAACGTAAGTGTCTGAAAAGTTTCAGCGCTCTGTCCATCATCTCCTTATGTTTGCTTTGTTCACCATAAGTTGGTAGGGTATGCCCAGGCGTGGGTCCCTTGCTCACTTTGCCACTGGACTCACGCTAGCCTGGCTAATGAGGGCTCTCAGCCCGAAACCGGTCCCAGGATGCTTGTTTCTGGTCCAGGGAAGACATGGATTGGCAGTTTGGGCTGGACTGTTCCCATGAGGCACAGGGTCAAGACTGATTTGCATATAGCTGTGTCTGAACTGGGGTGGCGAAGTGAGCTAAAGAACGATGATGGATTCAACCCAGATCTGTGACTGGGGGTGAGTGTCTGAAAAGTTTCAGTGCTCTGTCCATCATCTCCTTGTGTTTGCAAACAGCACTGTTCCCAGTCTTTCTCTGATCGGTTAGCAAACATAGCTTGGCATTTATACACAAAATACACTTACACCTGCTTTTTTTTTCGAGAAGACACCTCTTAACATATAGACCAAGACATGCCATTTTGAAAACAGAGAAGACATTCTATCAGAGGAATGGTCCCGAGATGAAAGAGCTATGCCAGCTGTTTATGCATGACAGGTATGGGGTTCACCACTAATCCCAGAAATCTATAATATAACACTGTGTTTCCATTGTGAGGGTAGGTTGAGGCGGATATATAATTCACCATGGTAGGATTTCTTATTGCTTATAGTTTACTTGTAATGCTCCTCACTCTGCTAATAGAGCACAAACGTTTCAATACAAATTGTAAACTGTTCTTGTGTCTTTGTTTTTTTTATTATGGATAAGCATGAGTGAGAAAACAAAAGGTTGACAATCTGTTTCCACTGTTCCCTGAGGGTACTACAGTGCTGTGTTCTGGGGCGCTAACTTACCTGTCACTCAAGGAATGTTAAGAGGCCAGGTAAAGCACTATGAGCTAGTCTGAATTGGGGCTCATAGGTACTGAAATGGTATGGTGACTGAAGTTCTGTGGTCACTGCAAAATGGCGCAACCAACGCAACCAACGCATGGTCTGGTACTTATTGTACTGATCTCCTGACTAGTGCTTGTGTGTGTCCCTAATTCCCCTTACACCTACCACCTGGAGACATCCATGGTGTTAGGGATGAATCCTCAACAGTATTTAGAAAGCACCAAATTCTGTGGTGTTTCAAGCTGAAAGTTTAAAAGGAAAACCCATGTTTTTATTGCACAATTTTCCTTTCCTGTTTTATTAATGGCTGCACCCACTGTTGTCATTACTGTTAATTGCAGACCTGCTGTCCAAACACATGTGTTGCATCATGGACTTCCTAATGCAAGTGGTGCTATTATATTTGTCGAAAAGTTCCGTGCACACCATTGTTAATACTTTTATTTCTTTTAAACACATTTTTTCATTTTAAATCTGTAAGCGTGCTCGCTGGATAACGTGATCTGCCCTTTTATCACATGAAGTTAAACAACGTTCAAGATGGAGCGAAACTCCGCTCCAAATCCAGGGGCACTGCTGAATATCACATGTTAAATTGCTTTTTCATTTCTTTGCCATACAAATTAGTCCAAATTAATCCATGTACTCCAAGACTTTTTGATTTCATTCCGTTTTATTTACTTTGATCTTTCCACACGTGATTAGCATTTACGTTCCTTGAAAAACTTCTCATGCCGTGGATATGCAAATCCATGCCTTTTTCCAGGCACGCCAAAAGACATAAACATCCTCAATTGCTAGTGATCAAATTACCCAATGCATTTCGGGCTTTAACATAAGCTCTTCCTCAGGGGTTCACTACAAGATAAAAGAACGTAGCTGTTACAATTTAGCTTCAAACCACTATGCTTAACATGCCAAAACTATGACGTATACCAAATTGGCCAATATCTAGCGCTTTCCTTCTGAACCAGGAGCTGACAATATTACCATGATTGAACGTGAAAAAATCATCAAACCACCCTCTTTGCCACGCATTTTAAACCTCCCTGCACTTGACATAACATCCCCACTACTTCACTCATATTCTACTACTTCCTCCCCTTCCCGCAGGTTTTTCCCAAACGGCCTACACTCGGTCTCATACCTTTGCAACTTCATTTCTGGTTCTTACTCTTCGCCACGATTCCCTTTAAATGGCGCCGTTGTGTTGCGCGCCATCTTTTCCAACTGATTTAACTATTAGCTATTATATTTGTGGCAGAAGTCAATGATACTTATCATTTTGAATTATTTTATTTTTGGGTCAATTGTCCAGCTGTGGATGCTAATTCGAAAACATTTCATACATGTACTACTACTACTACAACACCAGCACAATACAGAGCATATGCACTCATTGAAGTAACACTGCCACACACTACTCCTTGGAGCCTTTCCACATGTGAATACACCCATATGCATGGGTCCCCTCAGTAATGATGCAGAGACCTGGGCAGCACTAGCTGTATACCCTGATATGGGAGCTCTTAATATTTTGCAAACACAAGCATTATACGAGGCTCTAGTTACATTATATAGATGCTTGACTCAATAGGTTTTGTGCACTTTGTTGACTGTGCCACCATGACATGGCCTACTGACTAGGACAAGCCCAGTTGCCTTCAGTGCCTACAATAAGTTCTGTAATTGTTCAATCAGTTATGGGCAAGATGCCCACTAATCGTGAGGACATTCCATTTTGGGTTGCCCAAAAGTAGATCAAATTGAAGCTGTGTTTCCCCATACGGGACCACAGGACAAGTACAGAAAATGAAGTATGTACATACCACATGAAATGGTTACCCGATTAGGTGACTGTCAAACTTGGGGGACAATCTTTGCCTCTGCCTATACCATCAGTCATGGCACACAATCCATGTCAGTCTTGCCAAACGAGATTAAAACAAATAAAGAACAAACATGGGGCAGTGACTGTCCTGGATTTGGAGTTGAAACTAATGGGAACATTTCCTGTGGTCTCCTCAATGATTCTCTCTATCATTAAAGGTGGAGCAGCCTCTCTGGATATACGCCAGAGGCACGCAGTGGTCACACAAGTTGACCATGAACGTAAGCTACCTATAATTATTGCTAATGTGTACACATCCTTAGGACACAATCATTTGGGAATCAGACCTACTAAGCCACCTCTTGGCAAACCTAGTACTGACCAGGAAGCCAAGAAAACCATGAGTTTGTTAAAAAACCATGGGATAAATCTAAAACACATAAAGGTAAACCTTGGGGTGGTTCTCCACCCCAGGAGCCCTCTGAGATATGCTACAATGCACTAAAATAAAGGCTCTGGACAGGTATCAGAGTTCTGATACATGTTCTCCTTGTTCCTTGCAGGACTTATCTGACAAGCAATATGAGAGAGGAGGATGATATGAGAGCAGACAAGAAGACTATGTGATGCCGAAAAGAGACTCGTCTGACGTAAAGATAAAGAAAGAGGAGAAATCTCCTCCATTTAAAACCCAATTTCAGAAAAAAAAGGTTATGACTATCACTGCAAAATATGTAACAGACACTAAGCACCCTCCCCTTGAACAGGAATTTGGCAGGGACTGTCCTCGACATTGCAGCAGAAGTCAATATTGTGCGCTGGAATCTCCAGTAGTTTCTGGCAGCGAAAGCAACTGATACCTTTATTACAGTTGAAACACCAGACAGACGTGTGACCCCTCCTGATAGATTATATGAGCTTGACATTCAAATTGAAGGTGACATACAGCACACCATCAAAGCAATATTCTGGGAAAATGTAACTTTGTCTTATGACATCCTTCTATCGGAGGTCAATTGGCCCCTACAGTTCATACAAACATCCTGAAGAATACTGGGTTTTTGTTGCAGTACCCCCCTCCACACTTTTTAACCTGTTTTTTGATGCAACTTTGACTGAAGAGTACTGGGTCCCTCCCGACCAGTTTCCTAGTACCAGTGTTCTTTCCCTAAAAATATACAATTGTTTACTCAATTGACAAAACCTTTAGCACCCTCTGAAAGTCCCTAGTACCTAGGGCCTGAGATACTAAAGAGGGTCCCTAAGGGCAGCAGCATGCATTGTGCCACCCTAAGGGACCCATCACCAAGCACATACAAGGCTGCCATTGCAGGCTGAGTGTCAGGCTGAGTGTCATGGTGCAGCCAACAGTGAAAAAACAACATAACACACATCCCTGTGTGGCATGTCTCCTACCATTGCATGTGATACTTGTAAGTCACCTCTAGAGCAGGCCTGAAAGCCCTATGGCTGGGTAATTAGTACTACATGTGAGGTCATACCTGCACACACAGAGATGTCCCTGTGCTGGCCAGTTCCACTACTGCCAGTACAAGTGACCAAGGAAACCATTTTAGAATATGTGCTGGACATTCGTGGAAATGAGTTCCCCAGCTACCGAAAGGGCCTCACTGAAAACGGGGAAGTTTGGTATCAAATGTATCATATTGGTAAACCCACACTGATACCAGTGTTGGATTTACCAATACATGCACCCTTATAGGTGCTCCCTGAAAACCTACCAGACACTGGTGTGCTTGCTGACTGGTTTCTGCCAGCTGCCACCCAAAATGCTATTTTGACCTTTTGGGGTGAGAGCCTTTGCTCTCAGGAGGCCCAGACAAAATATAACACCCCCTCCCACTGGATGACCTGCTGATTAGCCTCTTTGGACCGGTGAGCTTCAAAGAAGCTGCTGTCTTTGGAATGTGAGCCTGGCTCCTCTAAAAGGAGAGGAAGACAGCCCTTCTATCCTTTTGGACAGGTGGGAAGATTAGCTAGTCAGGTAGGCGTGCCACTTCCAGGCTAGTACCATACCTAAGGTGGGCTACTGTGAGGTGGATATGATTTTTCAGAAGCAGCCATCTTTGGGATGGCATACTTAGGAATTCTGGGACAGGGATACGCACACATCCCACAGGAAGTGGTCATACAGGGTGCGTAGTAACCCCAAGGATCAGCAGCTCATTGGCTACTACCCTGCACTCCCCTAACACCCCCAAATTCAGTATTTATGGAAGTTACTGGCACCAGAGAAGCAGATCCTGATGACCTACAAAGAAGGATGCAAAGATCCGTGAAAGCAGAAGACTGAAAAGAGTACCTGACTTGACCCCAGTGAAGCTGACCTGTCTGCTTATTCATTCTTAACCAGAGGTCTTCAAACTGTGGGGCGTGCCCCCCTGGGGGTGCATGGATGGGTTCCCAGGGGGGTGCAGATGCCTCTGCAAGTACATGTAAATGAAGATGGCCTGGAAGTGTGGCGATGTTTATTTGCTGCATTTCTGACTGTCTTCATTTACTCGGAAGCGCTGTGGGGCAAGAGGTTAGTGAGTGTTCTGTGGGCTCGGCTAGGCAGTGTCTGGAGTCTTATCTCCGGCACACCCCAGTTTTTCACAGGCCTTTAAAGACTATTTGAATACTTACATACCTTTGTAAACTGGTTACTGAGGCTTGTTTTTTTTCTGGTTCCAGTACCTCCTGGGCCCCCGCTCTGCCTATTCCTTACATTTGTATTTTACATTTACTGCTGTAGTGTGAAAATGCATTTCATGAAAAGGAATATAAAGTAGGGTTGCCAATAGAAAAATGCCAGCCATGTGTTGTTTAAAGAGCCTGCAAAGACCTTGTCTTGACACTAAATAGGGTTATAAATAAAAAACTATGGGCCCGATTCACAGAATTAACTTAAGACAAAATCCTAAGCTTACTACTTTTGGTATTCACAGAATGCACTTACTACTTTTGGTATTCACAGAATGCACTTACTACTTTTCGTATTCACAGAATGGATTTACGACTACTAACTTTACGTCCGCACTCGGGCCGGAAATTCCGGCATGGAGGCGGAGCTTCCGGCCTGGAGGCGGGGCTTCCGGGCCAGAGGCGGGGCTTCCGGGCCGGAGGCGGAGCTTCCGGCCCGGAGGTGGAGATTTTGGCCATGGCTAAATCTCCGCCACTGGCCGGAATCCCCACCTCCGGGCCGGAGCTTCCGGCCCGAGTGCGGACGTAAAGTTAGTAGTCGTAAATCCATTCTGTGAATACCAAAAGTAGTAAGTGCATTCTGTGAATACCAAAAGTAGTAAGTGCATTCTGTGAATACCAAAAGTAGTATGTTTAGGATTTTGTCTTAAGTTAATTCTGTGAATCGGGCCCTATGTATTCATTTGTAATGTGACTTTTCTGTCTTTGTTCTCTTTAATTATTAATCATGAATCATTCAGGCCGCCCTAGAACACAATTAAAAGTGTTTTCTATTTATATTTTCTGTTCGTAGTACGCACAGATAAGTCCTGAAAATACGGCTTTAGGTGACTGTTTATTTTTGTTTCGTCTGCGACTTCAAAATAATGAGCAGGCACTCCTAATCATAAGACTGGTAGTTTGTTGCAGGATCAGCACATTATTTATTTCTTCCACCCTCGATCCCCAAATAATGCCATAATAGCAATAGTTTAACTTATATCTGAAATCATACTCCCCAGTCAATAACAAGCTGTGTTATTTCAAGTGTCTGGGAATGCACCCTGTATTCAGATAACTCACTCCTCATTCTCACCCTTCACTTTTACGCTCACTCTGCACTCACAGCGCATGGTTATGGATTTCCTGCATTTGCCACATAATCCATCATCTGTTGTATAATTTGCAGATTAAAAAAAACAAAAACTTGTTTCTAGCTCAAACGGTTCAAAAGTTACTAAAAATGCAGCAACGCATGTTATCTCGCAGTGGAAAGTCCTTTCTAAAGGTTGACTAGTCACCTTTGGGTTGCTTATTTCTATATATGTGGTTGTTAATGTGGTACTTATGAGGGACAATAAAGGCCAAACAGTGTTAATAAGTCTAAAAATTGCAAACTAATGCAGTAATGCTATAACAAAAATATGCAGCATTATGCAGCATAATTTGCCTTGGCTTATGCAGAATTTCGTCAACCATGCTGCATAATTTGGCCTTCTCCTGCCGCATAATTCCAGTGGCCCTGTTTATAGTGCTATAAGGTCGCAGTCTATGTCAGAAAGCACTGTGAACATGTAAATCATTATCTTAAAACAGTATTTACATACTAGGCTGCTGAAAAATGATGCAGTGATTGAGATAAAACAAGTTCTTACAAAATATACTTTTTAGTAATAAGTGATCAAACTGTATATAATTTTGTAAGTGTCTCCACTATTCCAGATCTCAGCTGATAGCACCCTTACATTACATCTCAAAAAGAATAAATCTTTGCCACCATGAAGCCACTGGAATTATTCAGCAGAAGAGTACCACATTATGCGGCCGGTTAGACTAAATTATGCTGCATGAAAAGGTAAATTATGCCGCACATTGCGCCACATTTTGTGGTTAGCATTACTTCATTATTTTGTCATTTTAACTTAAAGGTAACTCTGTCAGGGGAAATATTTCAACTCATTAGTACCAGTTTAACACCCAAATACAGCAGTACGCAACTACAAGATTACCATTCAATCTTTGCAAAGGGCCTTCCACTGCACCAGAACACTTTGTCTCGCTTTAAGTAACTTTTGAGCTAGAGTCACATTTTTTGTTGTTGAAATCTGCAGATTATTTACCAAATGCAGTAAACTGATAATTATGTGGAAAACGCCGCTGCTGCAGAAACTCATAATTCCAGTGGCCCTGACTTTAAGTGTCTCAATCAATTAATGGCTTGTATGAAGGCGGGTTTATTTTTTAACTGTCTGCACTACCACCATACCATTCAATTTCAGGCAGAGGCACCTCAAAGTCAGTGTTAACCATTCAGGGGCTGTATTTTTGTGAAAGCTGAGTCCATGGAGTGGCAGGTAGAAGGCCAGCAGGGTTGCATTCAGATCAAGAGCCCTAATCCTCTTGATCCCTGGGGCTTCACAGCAATTGCTAGATATTGTCAAAGAGAAGGCCCAGAATAGGGAGCGCTGCATGGGAACATATTTTTATGTTTACAAATGGCCAGAGACAGCTTCCTCAGAGAGATACCCCAAAGAAGGGGACAATATAAGTGTTTTTTTTAAGGGACATTCATTAGTGAAGCTGGTACTGCTGCCAAGAGTGCAAGTGGCCACTGCTGGTTATCATTAAGGAAGCAGATGCAGCAGGACTGGGGCCCAGGGATTTGAGGGGCCCACTGCATCCTAGTTATAACTGTATACCTTTAAAAAAAAGGGGCATCTGAGCTTATTTTCCTTTCAAGCCTTAGAACCAAGGTGATAATCTGTCATGGTGGGGAAGAGGTAAAAGATGCAGGGGAGATAGCCTGCTACTCAGCACTGCAGTTATCATTAGTGCAGCAGGTGTAGTTGCTTTGGGGTCAAAAAGTGTGAAGGGCTCACAACATCCCAATTATGGGGAGCAGCTTGTTTGGGATAATATCTGTTTTTGTTTGATGCAATTGCTGTTTTATAAGTCTCATATTTAATGTGGTTCATAAGCTATAGAAAAGTATTCCTGATATCATCTCATAAGCCCTGCTCCCTGCACGCATGCATGTCCCTCCCACTACCCGAATCCTTGCTATAAAGTTTTGGAGGGGGACCTGACCTCAAACAATTTTGCTTGGGGGGGGCTCAGAGTAAAAATGTTTGAAGACCTCTGGTCTAAACTGTGCCAAGGATGACTCACCCTGCAACTGTGTGCCTTCAAAACCAGGGAAGAGAGACTGCCTTCAATAAAGACCAACACATCCCATGAGCAGTGGACCTGTTCAGGAGAAACTTCAAAGAAAATAATCCAAGGCCTCCGGAACCTCCAAGCAAGTCACCTGAAGCAACCACTACACTTGATGCCTCTGGCCCAATTTGAAGTGGGCCACCAGTACCAACAAGGTTCCCCAACCCCCAGAGCAGGAGTCCATCTTGGTTTCACCCCTCGTGGACTCCCTGATGTCACCTGCAGGCTCTGCAATCAGGCCCCCTAAACCGCGACTGCTCCCGGTAAGAAAACCCATTGCCTAAGGACACCTCTGCATTTGTCACTTCCAGGCATGGAGAAGAGGAACCCAGTTGTTCCTACGTCCCCGAGCTTTGCAAATCTTGAACCCCCCTGGTGGTTCACCCTGACTGGTCTCCCAGTCAGAGCCTGCTGCCACTTTGCGCAGAGTCCCATCTCCATAGAAACCTATTGGGCTCCGACACTGTTTTGCACCCTGCAACCCGCCACCCTCATGCTGCTGGTGGTGCACTGTTGGTGTTGACTTGGAACTTGCCCACCACTCACCTTAACTTTTAGAGTTGGGCCTGTAAGTTGATGTATTGTATCTGTTTGCAGAACGTGTTCTTCCTTCCATAGGATACAATTGCAGAACTCAAAAATTGCAGTGTGTCCACTTTGTAAACTGAAAAGAATATATATTTAAAAACATACATACCTACATTAGTTTTCTTTGCTGCCTAAACATATATAAAGGTGCTTGCTATTTTTATAAATTTGTGTGGATCTCCTTCTTGAGCCGTGCTGTCATTTATTGATCATTGTGGGTATTTGCAAATTTCTTGCACTCCTCTATGTTCGGCTTAAGACTGCTTGACCACACTACCTTCTAACAGAGCACTTTGGGATTGCATAGCAAGCCCTGTTTACTCACAAGGGACTCTTTACACAATATACCAGATTTTTGATATATCAGATATAGAGCCAGCGTCCTACACATTCCTGCAGGATGAGGATGTCATACTTCCTTACTTCTCTGCTCTTGTCCCTGAACAAGTCAAACAAGCATATGCATCAGAATGGGCTCTTGCACTAGCCCCTGCGCTATATTGCAATCATGTTGACCGGGATAAGGATGATCCTTATCATATAATACCCATAAGGACCAGCCCTCAAGTGCATCAACAATATCCCATTAAAAAAAATACTCTCGCAATTGGAGTACCAGGAAGTAACTGAACCCTGTGTCTCTTAGATGAATAATCCTCCTTTACTTGTTTTGAAACTGGGTCATTAATATCGAATAGTCTTAGACTACAGACATTTAAACAGTCATAAACGCAAATTTCCAACACAAAATACACACAGTATGGTACTAATTAACAATATCGTCTGTAAAAGATTTTTTTATTTTTTTAAATTTGGATAGTTCCAACGGATTGTTCAGCCACAATCTAGCACCTGAAAGAAGAGATTGGACAGCATTTTCAGCCCTTGGCTTCCAGCTTCGCTTTCCCCACTTATCTATGGGCCATAGAAACAGTCCAGGATTATTTACTGCCCACATAGTGTTAATTCTACATAATTTTGACCCAGACGCATTGTATTATGTAGATGACATTTACCTGACGGATGATGAGTTAAACCCGCACTTGGCGAGAGTGGATCACAACATTTTTTGATTCACTGCATATGGCTACAAATTCAACTTTCAGAAATCGTATATCACATTTCTAAGTGTCCTTTTCTTATGATATGAACTTACACATGAGGGTAACAGTCGTACCGCTCACTTTTTGGAGAAGTGTGCACAATTGCAACCTCCAAAAACTTTAAAGAAACTACAATCCTTATTAGGATTACTCAATTTTGGGAGAACATACATTCCGGATTATGCCCAATGCATTGAATCACTATATAAATTAATTTGTCCTGATTTTCCAATACACTTCGGACATCAGAATACACAGATACACTTAGATCATTACAATCTGACCTGCTTGCCACATTTCACTTACTACAAACCTAGTCACCCGGATTTTACGGGGTAACATTGGATTCACCTATATCACTTTTAATAAAGATGAGACAGTGCTGATAGCATGTACATTTCATTTCTATTCCAATGTGGTAATGCGTTTTGCCTCCACCGAAAAATACTGACTTTAGTACAGATGGTTATTCTTAGGGAGCAGCCACTTGCAACAAGGGAAACGCATTAGTGTTGTTACTCCAATGCCAGACTTATAGGCTGTCACAAAGCCTAGCATTCCTAGCCATAAAGCTCTCCATCCTAGTTGAATACAATGGGCAACACCCTTAACAGCTGTTGGTGTAGAATTTGTCTTTGACCCTTCTTTACAGACACATGCATTTTTGCAATATCAGCATGATTATCTCATGCCCAATTCGGTCTTACCTCTTGAACAGTATAAACAGATAGTTTACACTGATGGTTCAGTCCAGCATGCTATAGGCTCTAAACAGCAGAATATTGCTGTGTGTACTACTGTTGCTGGTGTGAATTTTGGCTGAAATTCCAACCACAAAAAACATGCACTCAGTGCTTAGGGGACTGCACTGCACAGTACTCTTAACTAAAAGCTTTGCTATTTGTACTTGAGAATACGAATCCTGAATTCCCCCACACTTCTTGTGTGTAATTCGTATTATTGATAGTTTACATTATTGGTGGCAGAATGTATTTAAAGACTCTAAAAGCAACACAATAAAGCATAAAATGCTTTGAGTTAAAGTGGGTGACCTTGGAAATAGGTTGCCTCAGGCTCATGTTAAACATACATTGAGTCATCAGCGTGTGGGAGCACATGTTGTAGGGAATTTGTTGGCTGATGAAGCGGACAAATCTGCAGTTGCAAGTGCCGCTGTTGCTGCAATTACTTATTCTATAACGAGAATAGACTGACATTTTAACTGCCGTTAATGCTCATAAAGAAGGCACCCTCTTACCTAAGAAATTTCCATCTAAATATACCTATCATTTGAGTGAACAAAACATTCCTTTTGTAACTATTCCAAGAGTTTGTGATCGATTGATTTCTAACCAAAATCACAGATTAGCTTTAGTGATAGCTGTGCATGAAGGTGTTACTTCTGGACATCCAGGTGTGGCGGCCACAATTTCACTGCTAAAGCAAATTTATTGTGGGCATGGATTATATCAATGGGCCAAAATATCCTTTGGTGTGACATTTGTCGACAAATTAAAGCTTACACCATGGCTCATCCACCGCAGACACACCAATTAATTTTTAACCGACCTTTCGGACGCATTTATTTGGACCACTGTGGTCCTCTTATTTTGGAAACAGCATTTAAATGTTTCCTAGTTGCAGTTAATTCTTGCTCCAGGTTCATCTGGATTTGGTCACAGCGTTTGGCTGTCACTCACACTTTTATTAAAGACATGCAAGTCTTTATTGGGACATGCATGCAGTACATTCCACTTGGACTAGGGCACAGTTTTTGCTTCTAAAGCATACCGGGATACTATGGCATCCTTGGATGTACAGGTGCTTTATTCTTCTCCATATAGACTTAACGGCATATTTGTTGTGGAGAGGATGAACCTTGAATTAAAGTAGTTCTTCTCATCTACACTGTTGAGCACTGGGCCTAGTTGGATCCCCCACCTATATGGGGTTCAGCAGGCTCCTAATAACCTCCCTGAAAGATCTCTGGGTGGGTAGACCCCATATGAAGTACTGTTTGGCATCAAAATGTGTGTTCCAGACCTTGATGGTCCAGACATTGTGGTGGCAGCCAGGCCCTTTGACATAAATGATTGTTGTGCTGTTTTACAGGACCTACAAAAGTTCTGTGACACCCAAGCAGTTGAGGAAGTCTGCCTCTGCAAGAATCAAGGAGAAACAAGAACCTTTTGGTTGGATTCCACATGTTGGGAATCTCGTGCGAGAAAAGGTGTCGGTAAAGGAGTTTGGCCCATCATACTGAGCACCGGTGCCTGTCCTTGGCACTCAAGATGCAAGAACTGTAACTTGCCATCACTTCCAGGTTCAATCAATCAGGGAATTGTACGCGCGCTACTCACCCGTGAGGGTCTCAAGACGCTGAGGGGGGGGGGGGGGGGGTCTGCAGATCTGTTTAGCCGAAGAGCCAGGTCTTGAGGGTCTTCCTGAAGGTATTCAGGGAGGGGGCGCGTCTGATGTCTGCTAGTAGCTCGTTTCAGGTCTTGGCTGCAATGTGAGATCAGGATCTTCCACCTGCTCTGGCTCTGTGGATGCGCGGGGTTTCGGCCAGTGCGAGGTTGGAAGATCGGAGGTTTCTTTTGTGTGCGTGGAAGTTGATTCTGTCGTTGAGGTATTTGGGTCCGTTGTTGTGTAGGCATTTGTAGGCATCAGTGAGGATTTTGAACAGGACTCTTTTCTCCACGGGGAGCCAGTGGAAAGTTCGTAGGTGTTGGATGATGTGTTCGTGTCGGGGATTCCGAGGACAAGTCTAGCGGCGGTGTTCTATATTGTCTGGAGTTTGCAGAGTAGGGACTTGTTGATGCCGGCGTAGAGTTGGTTTCCATAGGCCAGTCTGCTGGTGATGATTGTGTGGGTGACTGTTCCAAAGACAATCGTTTTGTCTGCATTGATAACATCAAGTTACATCATGTGACCGATTCTTAACAGTAGGCCATGAGGAGTCCTTGGTAGTTCCCTAACTCCTCTTGCTACCATGCAGGACATTCCTCTACAGCTAGTGAGCACCACCTCCCTGGCTGGGAGGGGGGTGAGGGGCAGAGAATGCACTTCAGTCTATACCTGCCTCACCTACAACTGCCAGCAACTTGACTGAAGTGAGCACTAAACTTACTACTGCATCTTCTGCAGCTGATGTTCATACAGATCCACCTCTCCTGAATGTTACTGATTCTTGAAATTTACCGGCGGCACCAGGTTTCTGACGAACTGCTTCTGGGTATTATGTGAGTTGAGATGATTTTTCTTCAGATTATTTTGATGATTCTTCCATTTTAGACACTCCTCCTGCATCTGTGTATTATTTTCATGGCTGAAACACACTTTTCTTGTCCCACCATTGATATATGTTTGGACAACAAACAAACAAATTGTCCAGAGGTAAAGCCCTGCATCAAATCTCCTCTGCTCACAACTAGAGGCTGTGAGCAGAGAGAATCAGGTTGGAGGCTTGCATAAAGGTTGGGTCAAAGGTCTGGCTGGATGCCAGGCCTTCTGCCTAACCCTCACTGTGCATGGCTGAAGACGTTTTACAGATCTTACATTTAGTAAATGATTTTAAAAAATCCAGAAATTCACTGAAAAACAAAGATTAAAGTGACATTATACTTAGACCTGGCTATAAGATCTTAACTTACATAAATAAAACGCTAGAAATCCACTGAAAAAACAAAAGCTTAAAGTAAAGTTATATTTAGGTGAAGGAATGAAATAAGAACTCACATTTAAAATCCCCCAAACTGTTAAAATCGGAAGTTCAGCAGTTATAGCTTAATCAACTAGCTATAACTGGTGCCCTAATCATGCACTGATTATGACCTCGCATATTACATCACTTATGACATGCTAAATCGCATCATTTATGACATCCATTGGCTGGAAAATGTCCATGATGTCTCCTGATGAAAAGTAATTACCTTGCATGTACATGTCGTACACTTTGTGTGATGTGAAGTTGAACAGAGTGAACTAAGGAAAAAACAGCATGAGATAATCCTGAATTCGTGAGAACCTAAATGATTGGTATAAACAGCACTTCAATGCTACAAAAAGGAGAAGGGATTCAGAAGAGAGGACTACATCTTCTTCAGTACAACAACACATCGGAACCATAATTCAGTTTCTAAATGTATTTTTTTCAGTGAATTTAATTTATTATTTTTTTTAAAGTATGATGGTCAAAAAATGTTTTACATTTAGTATCAATTTGCAATACGTACATTTAAACCAATATTGTTTTTACCTTTTGTCTTTTTTTTGCCATACTTCTCGTTGAATGCTTCTTCTTTCTACAAAACCTGACACTTATAAGGGCTCGAAAGATGCTTAATAAAAATAATAAGTAGTTTAATTTACAAGTTTCCATTTTCTTTGACCCCCTTGATCAGATGTCACAATATTTGGCATTAGTGTGGCATAGCCAGCTCAAGTCTGGCATGTCACTTTTAATGCAGATCCATGCAGGGGAAAAAATACAACAGGGATAAAAAAAGATGTTCTTTACTATTTTTACATTACTTCTGGTGAAGAATTCTTATGAGCTCTTTCACTTTGGTCTCCATATGAGATGACCTTGTGGAACATAAAACAATGAAAGCCTAAAGTTGCAAAGCAAGGACCAATCTTGCAACTCCTGCTGGACATATTCAGGCAACATCTGTCCAGGAGTGTGTTGTGCTTTTGATATCAGAAGAAATGTCAACAATGATATCACTTATGATGGCATCAGTGATGTCATTTTTGATGCACTGCAAATCATAACTGGCGAATTTCAGTGGGTTGACACATTTTCCGAAAGTACAAGTTTGAACCTTTTTTCTGTGAATATGTGTAGATGTATATTGATTGTTTGGATGCCTGCATCTTCTGTCCTGAAAAAAAGAAAGGAGACATCTGACCCCCCTGTCTGAGGAGGTAGCCCCCAAAGCTACGTACCTGTGAATGAAATGTAAAAGAAAAATGCTGATGTGGACGGTTTCAAGGCCACTGTGTGGCTCACATGGATCTGAACGTCTGTACAGGGACCAAAAAGAAATCCAGTGATCATGTTGGGATAGAGAACACATGGCAAGCTTCATGGGCCTGTGATGGATTTTCTGTTGGGTTTGCAGACTGAGAACAAGGTACACAGACATACAAATGACCCATAAATGACTTACAAGTCAGCAAGTGTTTGTTTACAATAGGGTCCATGGTAAAAAAACAGAGCCTGCCCCTATTGAGGCTCTGCTTTTTTATTAGAAAAACTAAGGGTCTGATTTAGATCTTGGCGTATGGGTTACTC
Organism: Triturus cristatus; assembly: GCF_964204655.1. NCBI lineage: Eukaryota > Metazoa > Chordata > Amphibia > Caudata > Salamandridae > Triturus > Triturus cristatus. The sequence goes on along the minus strand of NC_140592.1, from coordinate 984,071,264 downwards.
CTTCAAAATGTTGATGGGTATCCTGTCTGCTGAAGTATAAATCCACTAATATCCTATTTATATTTTGGCAGACGGATATCCATCACTGTTGTGCTGAAGTAATCTGTTCTCAAAGATATAACTCAGGCCCTAAGTCTTAAAGTGAAGATGTGGTTACATCCCCAAACATAAGGGAAGGGAAACATTAGAAACTCATTGAAAATAACACAGGCAAAGTGAAGTTATAGTGGTGAATTAAAACCAAAAAAACGTAATGGCCATAAGTGATCTCAATGCATAACTCATACAGTTGGCATGCATAACATACCTCGGACCACCATTACCACACTACTGCAGTTGAAATAACTATATTTGGTCTAGATAGACCATAAAAGTATAAAAGCAATCACAAAATATGTGTGTACAGTGATCCAGTAATAAAACATCACATAAGAAGAGTGGCCCTCTGCTTTATTGCACCATCAATGTATACAGCAGCAAGATTACAGATCTTAATGGTGGGCAAAGTTTTCAAATATGTAAAAGCCACTCTGCAGTAGCGAATATTTGCCTCCCTAAGAATGTGCAATAGCAGCAAGTAAAATGTGCAAATAACATGAAATGTAAAGTAGTTTGTGGTAATTGATCATCACAGGGACACAGAGGTAGTTTGGAAAAATAGGAACCTTGTGACAGAAAAGCAGCAACATAGTGCACGGTGCATAATCTAAAACTAACCAGTAAAAATTAATAATGCTTATTGACCACCTATATTAAGTATGGTGTGGGACTAATGCTCAAACAAATCCCCATAAAAGCATGGACTGTTGGCTTATCTACAGCCCTCCACCTTCTGCCATCCAAACATCCCCCTAGAAACTCGTTCTTCAAGGTAACAATAGAGCTGGCTGACGCACTACTGGGAGAGGTAAATAAATCCTCCCACCTGAGCTGTGACAGATGTTCTCAATATACTGCATCCAAGGAATTCTCAGACAATGGTCGAGTTTCAGGCAGTCTGAAAGTTCAGCCCTATTGAAAGAGGTCCAGCATTTAGTCCAAATTCTAAGCCACAGATGGAGGGGTTGAATTTTAATAAGATTGTTAATGTATCCAATCTCTGCCTCTGTGTAGCATATAAAGTAGCTAGTGCTCTAGGGGAGAGCTAAGAGCCTCTTAAAAAAGCCATTCTCAATTGTTTCAAGGCCCCCCTGATTGTCAATGTACCACATGCCTGCCCCGTAAGAAGCAATAGCACAGCACTTGGCTTTGTAAACAATTGAAAGTTCCTTAATGGGCTACTGGCCTAGTCTGCGGGCAAGGTAGAGGACAGCCTCCACTGATTTAGAAAAGGCAATAGCTCTAGTGGTCTGTATCAAATGGGATGCCTGAATAAGAAGAAGTGGGAACAGTACCAACTTTGTTGCTGTTAACTAAGAAGGATACACTATCCTTCTTACTGCCCCAAAAGATCATTATGTGAGTCTTTCTTTGGTTGACCATAAAATCTAGACTGGCCATGAACTCACAAAAGTGGTCCCTCAGGCGTTGCAGGCCATTCGCAGTCCTGACAATTAGTACAGTGTTGTCTGCATAGATTCAATTAGGATGCTACAGTCACCTACATGAGGACAGTCCGCCCTTATATTCTACAAACTTGTCCTCTAGACAGTTTACATAAATAGAAAAAAGTAAGGGGGCCCAGACACAGCCCTGGTGTACGCCCCTAGAAAGGGTAAAGGCTGAAGTAGTTTCCTCCCCGCCGAGCCATACCTTGTGCTGGCAGTGACGTCATTGTGTTGTTCTCTGAGAAAATCAACAATATACAAGTCAACCCCCATATTGGTCATAATACCCCACATTTTGGACCTGCTGACAGAGGCAAAAGCAGAACTGAAACTTGCCATGCTTAGCCACAGTATATTTGGCAATTCGCAAATACAGCCTTAAGGACTCCTCAGCTGTTCCTAGGCTGGAGCAGAAACCAAAGTGGAGTTCCGAAAGTATTTATGCTCCACGGCCTATAACTGCAAACAGTCAAACAGGATTCGTCCAATGATCTTTGCAGTAGAATTAATCAGTAAAATGGGACAATAGCAGTGGAGATCATTTTATGAGCCCTTTTTTGAAAATCGGAACAATGGTCGCATTAGATCAATTTTTGGTGGGGCCAGTATCAAGGGCAGCATTAAAGACGTTTGTCAGGAGTGGGCCCACAATTAATTATAAGCTTTGAACATAACAGATGGAAGCCTATCTGGACCAGGGGCTCGACAAACCGGACAACTTGCCACTGCCCACAAAACCTCACCCAATCCAATAGCTGGACCAACAGGGAACTTAGGAGGTGACTGAGAGGAAGTAGAAGTGCTGGTCAGCGACTGAAGTAAAATTGAAAGAGTATGATAAGGGGTAGCATACTGCCCTGAGCAAGCGACAGCATAGAGTTTGATGGAATGGGCAACCCAAATGTCAGGTGGAATAACGGTATCAATAACAGGAACTTTTTTTTCCTCAAAATAGCTGCAATTCACTGTCACCCAAAAAGCCTTGCAGTCCCTTAACTTGCTGGCCTGCACCAGTGAGGAAAAGGCTGCCTAATTACCCTTCCTGGTTCTAAGGGCATCTCAATACAAAGATGTGGGGAACAACCTTTACAACGCAACTTTTACAACGCACTACCTTTACAACGCATTTTTACAACGCAAAATCCACTACAACGCATTCCATTACAACGCATGACACTACAACGCATTTTTAAAAACTACCTTTACAACGCATTCCATTACATCGCATACTACCTTTACAACGCATACCATTACAACGCATAAAATTACACTACACTATCCAACACTTACCCTACTGTTGCACCCTCTGGAGTTAGAATAGTAATTTTTACCCCTATACTATCCAACACTTACCCTACTGTTGCACCCCCTGGAGTTAGAATAGTAATTTTTACCCCTATACTATCCAACACTTACCCTACTGTTGCACCCCCTGGAGTTAGAATAGTAATTTTTACCCCTATACTATCCAACACTTTCCCTACTGTTGCACCCCCTGGAGTTAGAATAGTAATTTTTACCCCTATACTATCCAACACTTACCCTACTGTTGCACCCCCTGGAGTTAGAATAGTAATTTTTACCCCTATACTATCCAACACTTTCCCTACTGTTGCACCCCCTGGAGTTAGAATAGTAATTTTTACCCCTATACTATCCAACACTTACCCTACTGTTGCACCCCCTGGAGTTAGAATAGTAATTTTTACCCCTATACTATCCAACACTTACCCTACTGTTGCACCCCCTGGAGTTAGAATAGTAATTTTTACCCCTATACTATCCAACACTTACCCTACTGTTGCACCCCCTGGAGTTAGAATAGTAATTTTTACCCCTATACTATCCAACACTTTCCCTACTGTTGCACCCCCTGGAGTTTGAATAGTAATTTTTACCCCTATACTATCCAACACTTTCCCTACTGTTGCACCCCCTGGAGTTAGAATAGTAATTTTTACCCCTATTCTATCCAACAATTACCCTACTGTTGCACCCCCTGGAGTTAGAATAGTAATTTTTAACCCTATACTATCTAATACTTACCTTAAATGCAATTTAATATTATGCGCTGTAATGGTATGCGTTGTAAAGGTAGTATGCGATGTAATGGAATGCGTTGTAAAGGTAGTTTTTAAAAATGCGTTGTAGTGTCATGCCTTGTAATGGAATGCGTTGTTGTGGATTTTGCGTTGTAAAAAATGCGTTGTAAGTGCATGCGTTGTAAAAGTGTGCGTTGTAACGACGTACATCCCTGCACTTTGCAGGAGGCCTACACCCCATTTTACTTGGAACCAGAAAGAGGTCATATGTTACTCTTCAGATCTTATCAAAACTGTTAAGAAGCACAGAACCACAAACCTGAATATCATCAGCTGATAAACAAACCAAAGAATCAGGGAATGTGGAGGCCACTAAGTTCTCTAAAAAGGAAGGTTCATCAACCTTGAACCATGCCCTCAACACACCACGATTCCTGGAAAGTGATAAACGGGAAGGGGGGACCACTATGGACATTCTAGAAAACAGTGAGCCATGCAGGGAGAGAGAGACACAGTCTATGGTCGCTAAGGGGGGAATCAGAAAGATTAGAATCTAATACCCAACCCCTTAATGATTTAGAAAAAAGAAAAAAATCAATGTGGCTTGGGGTACCATCAGCGGTGGCCGGTGGGTGGCGGGGTGTGGTGGGGTGGTGCGGGGCAGGGCTTGGCGGGGAAGCCGTCAGAAGACAGAATAGGTCTTAATCTATCTAATTATGCCAATTCTGTTGTCTGTCGACTTCCTAGCACTCCCACGCTGCCTTGGCCCCACCCTGCCCCACCTCGTTTACCTGTGACGGCCACCACTGGGTACCTTGCCCCACAAAAGTGGGCGTAATATTTGGTTTTGAACTAAGGGCATCAAAAGAGAATATGAGGTTAAATTTAGCCAGCAGCAGATTAAGTTCATCCCCAAGAGGACAATGTACACATTGAGTGAGAGGAATCCCAGTATCATTCTCCAACCCACAAATATATTCCTGGGAAAACTGGCACACTTTTAGGTTAGAATACCCCAACAATACCACCACACTGCCCCCTTGGATGTTACAAGTACATTTCTCAATATCAGTATGCAGAGAGCACACTAGGCCAACCTTGGAATGATCAAATACATTATTATATAAGTTTATCAGCTGCAACCTTGTTACAAAACACTGAAGCAATCATCTGGTAGTATATTGAATCACAGTTTAACCATGTCACCTGTGCCGGAAATGCAAATGAGATGAGCATGGTAAGACCACCCTTGGCCCTACCCATGGTGCCAGCCACAGCTGGGGTATTGTAAGTAGCATACCCATCCACAAAAATAGGCTTTGTAAGGCAAGTCTCTTGAAGACAGATAACAGCATGGCATTCAATAAACCTCAACCAGCCATGACTATCCCATGTGCTAGCTAGACCAGCAATGTTGCATGAGGCTATTGCAAATGATTGCTTTATTCGGCTTTCAGTGTCCTGGATAGAAATAGGCCTGCAGCTAGAGGGCACAAATGGCGTAGATTCAATATTGATCCTAGCTGCACACACTCTACCATTACATCACTTAGACCCTGGGGAGTAATAGCACCAGGGAGTCAGTCCTGTTGATTTAGTTGTGAAAGAGAGTTAAACCTATTGGAGATTAGGAAAATAAACCCGAATGACAGAGGAATGGGCAAACAATCCCGAGGCTTATAAAAATAGCCAAGCAGGAGGGCCTTGATAGCAGTTGGAGCAGGGCGGGCAAAGCTTAACTTGGCTAAGATGTCCTTAGGCACTCTTCTGCCTCTGAAGTTAATAATAATGCAGCCAGTGTCATCTGGTTTTGAAGAATTGCCCAGCCAAGGAACTCTGCTCAAAAGATTGATCTGGCTGTGACATAACTCGGGACAACCTAATTGGGTGTAAGCCCATTGAATGACCTTATTGTCCAGTTGGTCTTGATCTTCATGTGAGCTGCTACTTAGTGGGGGTACATATCTTAGAACCAAAACAAAAGGGGTCGCTTGAGGAGGTGGATGAAGTGTGAGGGTCCTTGAAAGTCCAGTACACTGGGTAGGGCCAACGCTCATACTTCCAAGACCACAAGATCCACCATCCTGAATCCGATCCTTACTAGTACCTCCGGAAAGGTTTCGCCGACATACCCATGATGCATGATTTCACAATTTATATCAGGAGCCTGGGTAGGAGACATAGTAGGTGGTTCTGGATGTAGTCTTTCTTGATTTAGCACTCCTTTCCAATCTCTTCCTCTTAGCTTCTCTTCTGTTGGCCACCTCAGAATTAGTTACATTTGTCAGGCACACAGGTGATTGCCTTGCCCAGTATTATCATCACACTCCACAGTGATAACGGCGTCCAAAATTTTGGTAGTGGTAGAAATGGCTGGTTAAACATGGTCCAAGTCTTGCAGGGGGGAATCTGTGCTGGGGGAACCATGCTGGCAGTCACATGGGGCTCAGGGAAAGCTTATGGTGGCTCACAGATCAGCTCAGGCCAAGATGTCAAAGACAGGCGTTGTTCCGCCAAATCAATTTCCCTACTGATGACCCCCACAGCAAGCTGCAGAAAACCATCTAGGGTGGTGCCTGGTGTGGTTTTAGTTTGAGCAGCCCTCCTTTTCCCCATTAGTGGTCAAGAAAGTAGTGCTGGAAAATCTTGATGGGCAAATCAAAATGCAATAACTCATTGAGTCAGTAGCTCAATAGAATGGAAGTGGTAGCATAAAGGTCCATACAATTAATTAGCAGAATTAAAGAGGGATGACTTCGGCTCCTCCTGGCACTGACAGGCGCAGGACAGACCCACCCTTGGTCCGGGCTTAACCCCTGTCGCAGGAGTAGTCCTGCACCCTTGAAGCACGATGCAGCGTTTGTGTCCCCTCCTCCTGGAGGCCTCGGCAGGTTGTGGTGGGCTGGGACAGCAAGTCCTACAGCAGCCAAATCCCCAGGGCTTCCAGCATCACGAGATCAGTCCTGCACTCTTGAAGCGCAATATGGCATTGGCGGCCCCCCTCCTGGTGGTCACAGCAGGCCGAGACATCAAGTTTCACAGCGGCCGAATCCCCTGGTCGTCCCCACTCAAAAACTGGGTTCTGCAGAGTGTAGATTGAGCCTGCCTGTCTCCACACTACACAAATCCCTGCTCCCAAGCTTTGGCACAGCCAATAGGTCAAGCTTTAATATTTTAGTACATGGAACCATCATTTCTGTTTGTGTTTACTTGCGTTGTCACAATAAATCGAAAACTACTGACTTTCTAGTATTTATTATAATCAAATCAAACAAAAACATCATGCAACGCTATTGTGCCGATAGAATATTCCAAGGTGTCAATATTTAACACAATGTACAAAGCCAGTGAAGTGACATTTTGTTGTGCTTATCATGTGATTCATCGAAACTCATTAAGCTTCATGCTATCACATTTGAAGATGCTTCTCAAGCCATCCGTACACATTCTGAGATGGAATATACCCATGTGACGCAAAATGGACACCAGAAGGGCAGAACACAGCAGCAATTTCAAAGAAAAACAACAGTTTAATGAAGCGAACAGCTGTGGAGCAAAATACTGACAAGCAAGTGGCAATGTTTAGCAATCTCAAATTCTATTACCAGTTGGCATACGGATGGTGGAACACATCAGCAGGGTAGGTACACAAAGAAACGCGCTCACCCTAATGTGAAATATAAGTGATTTGTAGCAGGTGGAACATTTGTGGTTCTGCAAACCAGCGTGATTGTCAACAAGCTGCAGCATGAAATCCTATTTAGTGATTTCTTCAGTGACACTGCAGTTCAATTTCATGCTTAACTCCCTCCCATTACACAAATGCCAACTCGTGTCAGTTTCTTGCAAACAGTCACCGGTTATTGCTTTTTTTCTGGAGAGATGCATTGTGAAAATGTCGCCTCCTTTTTACCCCATTAGCGTTCCCTGAACAGCTGCACAACCAATGTTCCCAGCAATCTTAGAACAACACCTTTTGCTTAAAACAAACCTTCTGCTGTAAAGATTGTGGTGTTTACTCGAATAGAAAATCAGGAATTGCAAGAACCACGTAAATACAAATGAGCAAACATGTTTGGGTGCGCACCGATTTCTGATCGTTTGGCAGTCTACGCGGCACCCCATTACACTCACCTACTCCCTGCTGACGAGAGGCAACTACCTCGAAACACGTGTCCAGGGATGGCTAATGCTATATTTACTTCTTTTCAACACTGTGGCACAGGCGTACTCGCCGTCGCCACTACATGGGCCATAGTTCCTTGGGGCAACTTGCTGGTAAGACGAGCAGTGTGCGGCCAATTGGATGTGTTGTCCAAAGGTTATGCAGTGTGGGTTCACCCTCCTCAGTGGCCTCTGAAGAATCTGCATTACCATATGAACAGATGCATATGCACCATATGCAATACATGCAAGATTAAAGGACTTTCAGTAACAATTTTACTGTTTGATGGAAGGGGCAGATCCAACTTAGATCTTGAGTAATATGGAACTTCTTGTACAGTTCCTATCAGATACGACCCTTGACAATCGATGGTTGGTGGCAACATCGGCTGGGGCTTCGATACTGTCAAAAAGGCAACTTTGAATGAATCCTTGGAACTCAATTCAAGTTAAAGGACTCTGAAACATTGTCTTACATTTTAAAGATTTAAACTGTTTGGCTCGCGACGCGTGCGCGGCACTATTCAAGATGGCCGCCTGAGCTCGGAGCTCCGCAATATGCTGAGAGATCTCCAGGGTTTTTTTTGAGGTTCCAGTGCAGCTTTCTGGGTTAAATGGGGAGTTCCCTAAAGTGGAACTTCCCCTGCATATGAGGCTGTGCTCTGGACCCCTTTCCCTAAAGCTGCTGAGGTGAGACATCATGGGACACCTTTTCCTGCTTTCCGGCCTCCCTTTTGCCTCATCTCCTGACTGGATTTTTTTCTTTCAGCTCCGCTCATTGCATAAGGTACTGTTCCTACACATTTGCCTTTGGGTTTTGCATATTTAATCCACAACATCTTGCTCCAGCCGTTTTTAAGGGGCATTTTTCTCGCCACTGGTATTTTTGTTTTTATCTGTATTAAAGTGAAAACAAGCTTATTTAGTTATTTCTCACACTGAAATGACTGTAACTTCTTATTTCATGGGCAGTTTCAAACATCTGTTACACTCTACCAAAAAGGCTACTACTGGTCTGCCTGTGACGCACTAAGCTTCTGTGGCACCTCCTATGGATAACTTACACAACTCTGTCAGTAGGGCAGCTTCTCCCTCCATTGTGCCTTCAAAATTAAACTCGCCCTCATCTACTATTAAAAGACTCAAACAAGATCCACCTTCTCCACTGAAGCCTGCTTCGCCTGTGTCCTTAGAGACTGTTTTCGAGGAAATACGTGCTTTACGCCCATTCATAGAGATAACCAATACACGCCTACATGTATTGGACTCTGAATGGTTTACAATTGATTCCAGGCTTTCTACGGTGGAACAGCACGTCAGCGACCTTCAAGATTCTTCTACAAAAATGTTAACTATGGAGAAAGAGGTGACCCTCTTGAAGGAAGCTGCTGAGTATTTGGAGAAAAGAAACAGGTGCAATAATCTGCATCTGTATGGTCTTCCTGAAGGTATCGAGGGATATGACCCTGTGGCCTTTTTCACTTCCTTTCTTCCGAAGCTCTTGGTCCTTCCTGCTTCAACCTCTCTGAATATTCAGCATGCCCACAGGCTTGGCCCTCGCCTCTTTTCTGCACCCGCTCTCTCAAGATCCCGTGGCCCGATTCTTCTTTTCTTACAATTCACAGACCTTCTGCAAGTCCTAAATGCGGCCAAACTTAAGAAACATTCAACATGGTTAGGTTCTAAGGTGTTCATATCCCAGGACGTATCTACAGCAACAGCTAAATGGTGGAAAGAATTTTTGGATCTCAGACCAGCCTTGCATTCCATGGGTGCCCGCTATGGTTTGTCCCATCCATGCATGTTCATAGTAACTTTTCAAAACACCACCTCTACTTTTGAAGGCCCTGCAGACCTTTGGAAGTTCCTTCACATACATTCCACATCCACCATGGATACAGCTCGTCCTCCTTCAATAACATGACTCTTATATGAAAGTCTCTCTGGTTTTTCTAATGACTCTGTAAAGTTCATTCTAACCCTCATTAATCATTTCCATTGCAGATTATATTCTGGTAGTTTTATCTGTTTATAATTGTCTTGTTTGTAACTTTTTGTTCTTTATCATTATCACAGATCGTTTGAACTCCCTCATACCCATTTCCATAACCTTGTCTCATTTTTTGATCTCCCGATGTGGTTCGTCTCCCTTGTTGGTTGTGCTGTCTTTGTCGCCTGACGCCTGTCCCAGTTTTTCACTATTTCCCCTTCAGGTATGTACTACAGTTGTCCTTGTTTTTTGTATAATATGTACTGTCTTCTCTTATTTTCAATCTTATTCCTTCTCCTTCTTCCCTTCTCTTCTAGTCTCCCCTTTCTCTTATTCTTTTCATTGGAGACTTTATTCTATAACCTTAATTTTTCTTTCTCTTTGTTTGCATCAATGATGATCGTGTGATTCTATATTTAATTTGTTCTATTTACATTCAAAGTTATCTCATGGAATGTAAAAGGTTTTATTAATCCCCTAAAGTGGTAGAGAATACTATCCCATTTAGCTACATATAATCCTGACTTAGTTTTATTGCAAGAGACTCATTTGATAGAGTAGGAAGCTTTGAAACTTAAAAAGGCAATGGTTGGGTTAAGTCTTAGTATTTCCTACGACCACGAAGAAAAATGGGGTAATTATTCTAGTTCATAAACGTTTGAAATGTTCTGTTATTTCTAAGGAAAAGGATTCAGAAGGTGGATGGTTATTAGTTAAGTGGCTCATTAACGATATTTCTCTTACAGTTTTTAATATTTATTGTCCAACTCAACCAGATTCTACCTTTTGGCCTAATATCACAAAAAAATGCATTCAACATAAAGATGATTTTTTTAATTTTGGGTGGTGATTGAATCCAAGTTATGGACCCTTTCATTGATCGACAATACCAAGTCTGTTTCATCCCCCACAAGACCGACAAACAATTTCAAAACACAATATCTCAGACTCATCTTGTAGATGCCTAGAGACTCTGTAAGCCTGACAACTCAGAATTCTCTTCTTTCTCTCCCCCACATGGCACTCTAAAACGATTGGACTATATTTTTCTTTCTTCTCCCTAAACACAGAAACTTATTTCCTCCTCAATTGAACCCATTGTAATTTCTGATCATACCCCGGTTGTTGCTGATTTCGACTTGCTCCGCTCACATCCCATATCTTCTAGTTGGAGGTTTAATAATTCCCTTTTGAAGGATCCACTTTTGTCTTCCTCTTTCATTTCTTTTACAGAAGTATTTTTTGCTTTGAATTAATCTCCTGATAACTCTCCTTCACTGCTTTGGGATTCTTTTAAAGCAACTGATCGTGGCTTTATTATAGATTATGTATCACAAAAAAAAAAAAGTAACATTTACTTAATCAGCAAAATATTTTGCTAGCTAATATTAAATGTCTAGAGCATCATTTCTAAACATCCTCATCCTATTCTTTCTTACAGGAACGTGTTTGTGCTAAACTCGACTTTAATAAAACAACTACTTATAACGCCTCATCTGTTCTCATCCGATCGAGTGCTCGGTATTATGGCGGACATAATAAAGTTGGCAAACTGCTGGCGAAGTATCTTAAATCTCCGAAAGAACATGTTTTGATAGATTCTATTCATTCATCGGATGGGAAAACCCTTTTCAAAGACCAAGACATCTTAAATGAATTCATGGAATTTTACAAAACTTTATGTACCACAGAATCCTCCTCATCTCCCTCTTCTATCGACTCATATCTTATTCATGTTCCACCCTCATCTCATGTGGACCTTGACTTTATCTCTCCAGAATCTGATCTGTCTATCCAAGAAATATCTCATCCTTAAATTAAACCACAGGTCCTGATGGATTTACGGTAGAATTTTTTTCTACATTTCTCACATCTTCTTTTTCCAAAACTTCTACAACTTTTTCAATTTTTCCACACTAATGGTAAAGCGCAGGGTACTTTCTTAGATGCTACAATCTGTTTAAACCATATAGATGGCCGCGTTCCCTAACAGTGTAAAAATTAACGTGCTATTTCCCTTGTAAACGTAGATGATAACATTTTTGCCAAACTGCTCGCACTACGTCTTGAGCCTCTTTTACCGAAACTAATTGGTTTAGAGCAATGTGGTTTCGTTAAAAGTAGATTAACATCTGACAACTCTTGTTTATTTTATTAATGTTTTAAATAAGACCTCATCTCTTTCATACCCTCTTGCTGCATTCTCTATCGATGCAGAGAAGGCTTTTGACAGAGTTAATTGGTCTTTTTTATTTAAAGCCCTCCATTGGCCTCCATGGTTTTGGTCCAAAATTCATTTCTTTGATAGCTTTGTTATTTTCAGCTCCTGAAGCTTCCGTAGGAGTTAATGGTCTTGTTTCCCAATCTTTTTACTTACCCCGCGGTGTACGTCAATGTTGCCCTCTATCGCCCCTCCCTTTTATTTTATCACTTGAACCCTTTCTATCGCATATTTACCAGAATGTGTCAATTTCTGGTTATATATATGGTGATCAACATTTGAAATTATCTGCCTATGTGGATGATATCTTACTCTTCATATTTCATCCCGAAACTTCTATCCCTCCTCTTTTGCAAGAAATTTCAGATTTCTCCCTTGTTTCAGGTTATAAAATTAACTCTGACAAAACAGAAATTCTCCCCATCACCAAATTTTGTTTTAAATATCACTTTTATGCCATTGGTTTCCGTTGGAACAGCTCTAAAATCAAATACCTAGGCATTTGGTTTAACAACTCCATATTAGATTCTGTTAAAATTACCATGAAGGATGTGCTAGATCATATCTCTAAACTTCTCTCCTCCTGGAACACTCTTTCTTTCTTGGTGGGGACGGCTTGATTCTATTAAAATGATGATTACTCCTATTTAATTATATATTTTTTCTATGATTCCCATTCACATCCCAAATATCTCTTTTTTTTTTAATTGACTCCCTCCTCTTTAAATTTTTATGGAACAATAAAAAATCTAGACTTTCCTTGACACATCTTCGTAAGCCTAAATCTACGGGAGGAGTGAATTTTCTCGATTTTTGACGGTATCATAAGGCCTTTTGTCTTCGATTAGCTTCTAAATGGCTCCTTTCCAAAGTCTCCCCCTTTACACCTTTATGGGTCACAATTGAATTTCCACCCTTTTCTTTTAAGGAAGTCCTTGCTTTCTCAACAAAGGTCAGTATTACCTCTCTTCCGTTATTTAAACTACCTTGTTCATTATTAAAGCCTCATTATCGATTGGCAATTATCTCTAGGAATACTTTCCTTCACTCTCCCCTTTGGTACAATTGTCTCATTACCTTTAACAACAGACCTCTTTTTTTGGAAATTCTGGAGACTTAAGGGATTTTATGGGTTCAGGATATGTTTGATGGCTTATCTCCATGCTCCTTCCCTCAATTTCAAGACACCTTTATATGCCCTTGCTCATTCTGGCACAAATTTTCTACTCTTATCGTGATAATACTAGATGTTTTTATTCTCTACCCTCTACTGAACCCATTGCCATAGCAGATCCACTTCTCAAAATATTAACTACGTTTCCTAAAACTTCCTTGATCTATAAACTTCTTCTTTGCCCTGATCTTGTTCGTCCTAAATCTAAAATAGAGGCTGCCTGGGAGGCAGATTTGGGCTGTGATTGGAGCATAGAGTTTTGGAACAATCTATAGGATAGGTCATTGAAGATCTCTAGATCTGTCTCCACTACTCAGTCCATGTTCTTTCTTTATCACAGATTATACTATACACCCTCATCTAGCTAAGTTTACACAATCTAATGATAAGGTTTGCTGGTCCTGTCAATCTCCTTTGGCTGATCTGATGCACCCTCTTTTTCTTGCCCCAGTGTTGCTTCCTTTTGGAAAGATGTTTGGAAGCACCTCTCAATTAATTTTAATCTACAGACTCCTTTATGAAACATGAATCTCTTTATAGGCAGTTTATCATTGGGATTGTCTTTACATGAGAAGGGTTTATTTGATTTGAAGTTGGCCTTAGCTTTCCAGCAGATCTCACTTAATTGGAAATGTTGAACTAAACTTTCAGTGAAATCCTGGTAGAACAACGTTTGTAATTACCACAGATTAGGCCTTGCATTTGCTTCTTCTGTTAAACAATAAGTAAATAGAGATTTATTTTGGTTATCATTAACCAATTATTTAACTAAGATTTCAATTCATGTATCATGTAATTGTTCTGAGAATTTCCAGCCTCCATAGATCATTTGGTCACTGTTTTCTCCCCTACACTACTTTTCCCCTTTTCTTTATTGCATTTCTTATGTTTTGAGTGTTTGCCTGCCTCTTGGATAAGTTTATTAAGTATAATCAGTTTAATACGTTGAATAGGTTTAATAAGTCTATAATTTACTCTCATGATCTTTAATTATAGAATTGTATTATATACCCCCTCCTTTCCTTTCTTCCCTTCCCCCATTTTCCTTTATTATTGCTAAAATGTAAACAGCTTTCTACTCTGCTTTATTGTCTGTTTTTATATTTCTATTATACTATAGATATTTTGTTTTTTTTATGGCCTATTCTTATGTAATTGTTTCTTACCTAATAAAGCTTATTAAACATAAAATGAAAAAAACCTGTTTGGCTCACAGCTAACCCAGTTGATCTAGAAATCATCAGAGGAGAGGAAGATCGTGTTCGAACACTAGTGTCTAGAAGATCTTTTATGCAGAGGTGTATTCTTCAGGGTAAAGTAAAAGATGACCCTTTATGGCACTGTGCTGGCAGAAAAATCTTGACTACAACCAACTAAAACACCGCCTCAACCTCTAAGTCCCTGGCTATAATGCTCAGAAATTAAGAGCAAGATTCAAAATCATTTATATATAGGGCAGTCAAACAATCCCAGACATATTCTATCCATTATAAAGAACTATTCCTCTTGCCAAAATGGAAACAGGAAACAATGTCACAAGTAGTTCAGTCTCTTTGCAAGAAGGAACCCATAATTCCAGTCCCACGTTCTCAAATTCTAAGATAATTGTTTTTCTGGTGAGGAAACCAGCCAGGACAGTTTTAGATTTCGATCAGCTATAAAAGTATTTCCTGCACACGTCTTTCAGGGTGGTAACTCTAAAATTGTTCAATCTTCTAGTGTTGAAAAGGGAATTTTTTGTGACTCGGGACTTGAGCCCTACTTTCATATGCCAGTCAATACAAAAACCATACAACTATAAAGGGTTTGGACCCTAATCAGTAAGACTGAGCCCCAATAAATCAATAAAGAAACAAATGCCAATACTGATCCGTTGTTCACTATTCACAACCCGTACATTGAAGACAACAATGTCACCACAGAAAGTCAATTTCTATCTGAGTTAATCAAAGTTTTATTTTAAGCCATAGACAAAATTAGTTTTAAATAACACAATATCATCTCATTAAAACCTTTAACATATACTCATCATCCTCATATCACAAGCAAATATTCATCTTACATCACAAAATATCACTCCCATTTGCATCACTTTCAGCAGCCTTTCACACTTGCTTATTCACCACATTTTACAAACTCAGCTCAAAATCACACTTCCCATACATTCCAGCAACCCACACACAGCCCACTTTCCACAAACAATTTTTTCCAATATTCCCCTATATTGATGACTGGCTAATCCCTACTTCTTTTTTGAATTTCAAAGTCAGCGTTAAGAAAGTCTGCTACTTTATAGAAAATCTGGGTTTTAGATGAACCATCAAAAATCCCATCTAAAATCATCTAAACAGAAACTGCTCATCTGGGTCCTTTTTGTGTCTACCTTCCAGATTCAAGAAGGGTAGCACTACAAACTTGTAAGTAATTGGGTTGACCGTAGTGTGAGCTCTGGTCAAGCAGCAACCACAATCATTGTCAGGGTGAGGAACAAGTCATCTCTAAATTAGCATATTTTTCTTTTTATTATTTTTTAAAGGGAGAAGTTCATGCTGTTTAATACTTCCTTGCAAGAAACAAAAAACAGCTCTAGCAGGAATGATTACAATTTGCTTTTAAGAGGAACAACTTACAGTTCAGTTCATAAACTTTATTCGACAGTTTAAAAAACGTCATAAAAGTACACAGATAAAATCATACATGTGACATTACACAGGGATAGTACATATCATCATGGGTTGTTTTCAGGACATACAGAAGTCAGCAGTACAAAAAAAAAAAAAAAAAAAAAAAAAAAACAGAAAAAAATAGCTAAAAAACCATACTTTTTCTTGCAGCAACAGATTTCAGGATAAAAGTTGCTATAAAAAAACACAAATCCGGGCTAGCAAGTGAAAATAACAATTTCATGGCATTTGAAGTAGAAGACACGGAATATTTTTTAAATAACGGTTTCAAGTAAACAATACGTAGGGCTTTATAAAGGGGGCAGATTAACATAAAATGAAGGGTACTTTGCTTGGTTAGTTCATCACATGGACAGGCAGATGTTGTATAATTTTTCATTTTTGGAAAGGCCACAAGGTTGTGGACAATACCAAGTCTAAGTCTGGATAGGACGAATTGGTGAGATTGCCTGTAGATTATTTTGAGATAGATAGGCAAACCAGGACCCTCGTTTGCATTGGAGGAATAGAAAGCATGGGTTGAGTAGTTACTTGTGTCTGCTTTCCGTTTAACGAATTTTACCCTCATAAATTCCTCTTTCACCTCCTTTTTGGATAAAGTGGTTACAATCTCGGGATCTTTGCGTACATCCAAATCAAAGAGTTCTCTAAAGGTAGTGGTCACATACTTTATCCATGGTATATTCTTGAAATTATCTTTGATAATGCTCTTTGTGAAACTTGTTTCGTCCTTCAGCCAAATAGACCTCCATACCAGGAGGGGTCTCAATTCGATTAAATCGGCTATATGGTCCAACCTTAGTTCCTCGTGGACCAGGTAGTTAGATGCCGATGAGGGTAAACAAAGTAGCCGTTTCAAAAACAAATTTTCCAGAATTTGTAAGTCTTTGTTACACCCGTACCCCCATACCCCTGAACCATAAAGTGCTATTGATGAACATCTGTGTCTATAAATATTTAGCATTGCTGGAATCCGTCGGCTGCCCAGTTTGTTGGCAAATCGGAAGACACCTAGTGTAGCCTTCCCCAACCTGGCTTTTATGTTAATGTGTTCAGGTGTCCATGAGCCCCGACTGTTAAAAGTAATGCCCAGATAACAGAAGTTATCTACAACCTCAATTCTGTTATCTTTAAAATAGAAAGACTTGGGGTGATTCACCTTTTTGCCACAGACCATAATGAATGTTTTAGAATTGTTAATTTTGAGTTTCTTGCCCTGGATAAAATCATAAAAACAGTTTATTAGCCGCTGAAGGCCGATTGGGGTTCTAAATAATAAAACGGTGTCGTCCGCATATAACAACACTGGAATTGGTAGGCCACCTGCTTGTGGTGCATCTGCTTGGACCTGTTTTAATTCTTGTTCCATAGAATTAATAAAAAGGGAGAAAAGCAAGGGGGCCAATACGCACCCCTGCCTAATGCCTGATTTTACCATAATCTTTCTCGTACACTCTCCTGCTGGTCCATATCGTATCTGAGTGGTAAGGTTGGAATATAACCTAGCTAAGAAATGGATAATAGCTGAGGGAGCTCCCATATCGAGAAGGGTTGTCCACAACAGGGAATGGTTCACCAGGTCGAAGGCACTAGAGAGGTCCGCAAAGCAAAGAAATAAGGAGCCCGATTTGACCTTGGTATATTTACCTATTAAAAGGTTGAGGTTAATGCACTGGTCAATGGTCCCCAAACCCTTTCTAAAGCCATATTGGGATTGTGCCAGGATATTGTTATTGGTCGCCCACTCCTCCAGGCGTAGTAGTAGTACCCGGCTCATGATTTTAAGGGAGGAGTCTAAAAGGGAGATGGGACGGTAGTTTTTGGCCTCCCCTCTATCTCCCTTCTTATAAATCGGGATAATAACGGATTCACTCCAGGTTGCCGGGGTGGAGAGATCAGTGGCAGCATTAAAGACCTGGGTCAATAGGGGGCTCCAAAGGGCCAGATCATGTTTGTAAAGATCTATCGGGACCCCGTCAGGTCCCGGGGCTTTACCTCCTTTACTAGAATTAATTGCCGTGACTACTTCTCGGATGGTGATTCCCAAAGTCTGCGGGGTCAGCTGGGGATTCATACAGATTTTATCATAAGACTCCTCAGGGGGGTCAAATATTCCTGAAAAATATCGGACCCAGCTATCTTCGCTTACTAATGCGGTAAGTACTGGGAAATCTTCTTTCTGGAGGAATGGGGCATTAATCGTACTCCAAAACAATTTACAATCCCGGAGAGCTGCGGCACAATCCAGATTGTCCCAGGCTTGTTCCCGGAGTTCGTTTTTCCTGCGTTTAAGTTCAATGTTATAATTGGACCGCAAGGTTTTAATCACTTCCCTGTCTCTTGGAAGATTGGATAGTGCTTGCTTAAGGGTTTTTAGCGCTGTTGTACAGGCTTGGTCGAACCAGCCAACCTTATCCCGTCTAGAATTCATCTTATTGTTAGTAAAAATTCTATTAATAATAGTGCCTAGATCCTCAAAATCCGCTATAATACCCTTAGGGAGGGCATTGACTTCCAGACAGCGAAATATCTGCCTGGAACCACCTACCACAACTGCACTATGTAGTTTTTCTGATTTTTCTGTGCACCACTTTATCCGGGTTCCATTAGGCCTACTTGGGACAATATTGTCAACAACCCTGCCTGTAGGCGTAATTCTGGGGCCCCAGATAAGAATGAATGTCTAAAGTGGACCATGTTTCCTGTAAACATAGAATATCAAACCCAAGGATAAGTTCCCTCCACCCTAGAGCCGAAGCTCTCTGACGCCAGCCAGCTATATTCCAGCTCGCCATGGAATACCCTTGATCACTTGGGGTAGATATCTCTTCCAAGGGAGAAATCATTGTACATCCCCTATCAGCAATAGCCCCATCGAGTGGTGGAAGGTGGACTTCAGTTGGTTTATCGAGAGTTAAGGGGGTCAGATCGAGTAGATCAGAAGTTATTTTGCCAACCGTTACTGGTAAGGTATGATACTCCACAGTAGCCCCGCTATCGACAGGATTAGTCTCGATGGGTAGAGGGGGAACAGTGGTGGAAGCACTGGGTAGTCAGTCGACTCCCTCTAGCCCATCGAGACAACTATATCGATTATAATCCCAGAAGGTGTTCTGCGGGGGCTGAAATGGGGGCAATCTGGGGTATCTTGGGCGAAAAGGCCTTCCCCTACGTTCAACCCTAGTCCATTCATTGCTTTCATCATAGTACATGGGGTTAATGGGTGGGGGGAAGAAAAAGGAGACAGGGAGAGTCTGGATAGTGGAATCTAATGACCTATTAACACCCGCACATATGTAAGACACAGTACGTGGGTCTCTAAAACTGACAGTGATACAGTCTCCCTTAATGGATTTAGGGGTTTTACCAATCCATGGTACCCTCCTCACCATGATGACTTCATTGTGCAGGTGTGCCGTTAAGGGTCGGTTCCAATTAAGCCATTTTATGACTTGGTTTTTAAGGGAGTTAAAGGTTTCGGTTTCACCCCTATCTAATGGAGGTGCTCCAGCCAGAATTACCATGAACCGGTTGGCCTCCGGTGGTAGGTCAGGCCGTCTAATTCTTGGAGTTTTGAGGTCTTCAGGTGGGGGCCCTTGGGTATCGATAGACAAAAGTGCGGGTGGGATATGCGAACCTGGGGGGGGGGCTTAGATATTCTGAGAGGCAACTAGGCTAACAGAGCTAGGAACTTGGGGATCATGTTGGATGCTTGTGGACGTTGAAACAGGAATTTGGGGCACAGTAGTAGGAGGGATAATTTGGGGGGCAGGCATGCTAGGTGAGAGACCAGAACTATTAGGCTTGGAGGAGTTAGCTAAAAGTATAGCGGTTGATTTCTCTATATTAGACATTCTAAAATCAAGCCTATCTAGTTTGGCCTCTAAAGGAAAAATAATCGATTTTAATAGGGTTGCTATTTTATCCATGGAGATATCGTTACTAGGTAAACTCCCTCCACCTTCGGAATTCAACAATGCAGATACTCCATCTATTCTAGCTGTTTTAGATGCCCTCCCGTTATTTTTACCTTTATTGTAATACTGTCTCTTCCGTTTCTTAATAGCCCCTTCTTTTCCCCCCTGAGTTGTAAGAAGGGTAGAATTTCCATCATTTACAGAGGTAAGGGAAACATTTGCACAAAGACATGGCTAGAATCAGCAATGACGATGGAGGGATTAGATATAACAACAGAGTCTACACTTAGCTGGGGGGCAGAATCGGGAAGTAAAAGTTGGGCATCCACCACAGGCAAGCAGTCAGTAGGTCTTTCAGGAGTTTTGGCCTTAGCAAAAGGGCCCATACTGGAACGTTTGAGAGACATTAGTTCCTTGGACAATCGTTTCTCCAGGGTGACAATTTCTTTGTCAATAATATTGTTAGCCCTAGTAAGAAACTTCTCCATACCTCCTACGGCAGATTGTGATCCTCCAGCCAACAGGGATTTGCTCCTGGTTTCGCGTCCGACCATGATCCACAGGAAATCAGGCAGCAGGAGGATTCAGGGGGGTAGCCCGGTCCGGTCACTACCGGTCACGAACGGGCACAAACGGGCCCGCTCTTGGCCCGGTCTTCGCCCGCTTCTTCGTCCGCGCGCGTCCCGCGTACGCGTTCCAGGAGTGGTTGAAATAGAGGCGGAGAGAAGGGGGCGGGAAGAGGAACCAGGTGCGCGCTGTGGACGGCGCTAGCACTTCTGGACCTCGCAGTCCCGCTCCCACGGCAGATTGTAGTCCAGGCTCTCCCCCTGCCGAGTTGACCGAGCCGATGTGCTCCCAGGTCTCAGGATATGCTAATGAAGATGCTCCGCAGCAGTACTAGCCCCCAATGCGTCCACGAGTGAGCAGAGCAGCAATTCACACACAGCGCGAGCGGCACCCGCGCCAGCGGGGGCCGCGAGGAGTTATGAAGGTTGTCAAGCAGGTCGGAGGGAGAAGGGGGCGGGAAGAGGAACCAGGTGCGCGCGGTGGACGGCGCTAGCACTTCTGGACCTCGCAGTCCCGCTCCCACGGCAGATTGTAGTCCAGGCTCTCCCCCTGCCGAGGTGACCGAGCCGATGTGCTCCCAGGTCTCAGGATATGCTAATGAAGATGCTCCGCAGCAGTACTAGCCCCCAATGCGTCCACGAGTGAGCAGAGCAGCAATTCACACACAGCGCGAGCGGCTCCCGTGCCAGCGGGGGCCGCGAGGAGTTATGAAGGTTGTCAAGCAGGTCGGAGGGAGAAGGGGGCGGGAAGAGGAACCAGGTGCGCGCGGTGGACGGCGCTAGCACTTCTGGACCTCGCAGTCCCGCTCCCACGGCAGATTGTAGTCCAGGCTCTCCCCCTGCCGAGGTGACCGAGCCGATGTGCTCCCAGGTCTCAGGATATGCTAATGAAGATGCTCCGCAGCAGTACTAGCCCCCAATGCGTCCACGAGTGAGCAGAGCAGCAATTCACACACAGCGCGAGCGGCACTTACTATTTGTCGCCTCGGGCGGGAGAAAAATCGGACTCAATTAGTGCACACATTTTTAATAATACACCTAAGAAAGTTTTGAATCTCTTAGCTGAGACAGGGCATTATTTTACAACAAGTCACAGCACAGCTATTTCTTTATTCTCTTTTTTACATATATTTTTAATGATCAAAATATTTTAACAAAGTGTAACTAAAAGACCATCACATATATACACAGTATTAACACAGTACACAGAAAACTTCACATTAGATTAAAAATATAGGTGAACACGAGTAGCCGCAATGGCGGATTATCTACCCTTAATATATAGAAGGCAATATGGAAATACCACCATCAGGTATAAACTTCTAATTGATTTATGACCATTTAATATATGTTTAGGGAAATTGCCTCAACTACCAACTCAATGGTCACAAACTCAATGAGTTACATAAATGTTTCCAAAGGTATTGATGTTGATCCTGGAGAATAGGAATAGGGATCGACGTGTTCCAGCCTACCATTTAAGGCCTCCTCAGGACACAGCAGGACCAGGGTCACCCAAACTCAATATGGTTCGGTTTTCAGTGACACACTGCATGCACAAGTTTTTTTTTTATATGTACTCGAGAGCCAATGAAATTGATGAAATCGTGAGGCCACACTGATAATGCAGGTTTTATTTTTTGACACAAAAATGCTCTAATAGACCAGAGCTTTTTTTCCATTTTTTGCAAATATATACGATGCGGCCTAGGCTCTAGTAGGCTATATGGGCTCCATCCCATCTTTGTTTTTGTTAAATACTTCCATATCAGTTCTCTTAAGAATACATGACATTTTGAGCTATACCTACCTCACTTCTACATGCTAATAGCAGGTGTTTGTTTCATTGTCACATGTATTTATATTCTCATAGTTGCTCTACCGAATTAGAATTACAAAATATGTCTCTATTCTCTCTCTTACAGATTGCACCAGTGTTCCTGTATGTACTGTAACTGATTCATAGTGAAAGAGGGAAATTAAGAGGGGGTTAAGAAGGTAAGCATATACATTTAAATAGAACTGTAAAGCCGTAATATAAAACTAGTACATACACTAATCATCCTTCACTGCTCTTTACATACGGGGAACACATATACTGCATTGAACCATACCTGCTTCACTGGGTACGCTGTGGGACATTTATTAATTTCTCTTCCTTTGTTTCCCCTCTTCCCCCATTACAACAATTTTTCTTTACACTTCAGATGCTTGGTGGTTAAGGGAAGTTGGGGCCTTTTCTTCTGAACTTGCATATCGCTCCTGCAGAAACAACAGGTGAGAGTTAACAGGTGTGTCTGAATACTCATCTACATTCTGGTGGCTCTTCATGGAAGGAAGGGAGGGATGGGCTTAAACTTACACCTAAATAGGCAAGTACAATGTTCCCACACAAAGGGCTGATTACCCCCTACTGATAGCCTGGAGCCAGGGCTGGGAAGAAAGGGCTTTTGTGCACTTTGAAAACCGTTGTTTGACATCATCACTGCTTCAAAGGCACAAATGGGTATATACACTGGGTCCTGACTCCACCAAATCAGACACTTCTGGATCTGGGAAGAACCCTGCCAGAAGGGAGGACTGCTGTGCTGCTACAAGTACTGCCACTCTGCCGGACAGCTGCTCTGGAACAAATGCTTTTCTGCTCTGCTGTGCTGCTGCCTGCTACCATCTGCCCTGCTGAGGAAAGGACTGGACCCATTTCACTTGAACCCGGAGTGACTCCAAGGGCATTCTGGCTTTTCCCCTGTTCTGAAGTCTCAGGAACATTAAAGACTTCCAACATACCTGCGACAGCACCTGGACTCTGCCATGTGTGAGTCCTGCCCTGTCAAGTGGTGGCAACCCAGTCCTGGGATCTTAGAAGTGAGGTTTTCTTTGCTGCAACTCTCTACACTGATGCATCGCTACCATTTTGCCAATAGGAATGGGCGCATTTCACCTGAAAATGACACATCGCTCATCTTCAGCCCTGCTAAAGGCAGAAAATTCCTCGAGTGTGCGGCTCGATGATGACGCATCACCAATGAATCCCGTGGATCGTCAACGACACACCGCCTCCCTGCTCCTCATATCCCATCCTTGATGCAGCTCCCATGCAAAGGTACTGTTTCAGCAGGCCAAGGTTGGTCTCTGTATTCAACTCACACTGCATTGCGGTCGGCCTGACCTTCTGGATTTACCCCAGTCAAGCACGACCAGGTTCGTGGTTTATGATTTTAAGCACAATATGTTCAAATTTTTAAAAATTCATAACTCCGGTACAACTTACTGGATTCTTGCCATTTTGGCCTTGACTTATTTATAAAATTATTGTCTATTTTTCAAAACCTGTGTGGAGGCTTTATGTGGAGTTTCAATTGTGTTACTCTGTGTGTGTGTGTGTGTGTGTGTGTGTGCGCGTTTGCGTGTGTTGCATAAATGCTTTATACATTGCATCTTTAGATAAGCCTGACTGCTCTGTGCCAAGCTACTAGAGGGTGAGCACAGGTTACCTTTTAGTGTGTATCTAGCTTACCCTGATTAGAGTGATGGTTTCTGCTAGAACAGGGTACATACCGCTTCCAACCAGAAACCCCTTTTCTAATAGGTACTGCACAAACACAATTCCTAATCGTCAACGCTGATCAGCAGGATGTGTTGCACAGTCAGAATGATGCTTTGATTCTGAGGAGCGTGGAAGCTGGAATGGAGAGTTCAGCATCATCGTCGAGGCTGCCATCGATGACGGATGTGAAGGCCTGTGTGGAGGATGCATTGTGCAGCGGAAGTTCCCTTGAGGCTTGTGTTTGCAGCAGACAAGATGCAGTGATTCTGCTGGATCCACAGATGCTGCCAGAGCACTGTAGGCCCACTTCCAAGTGTCCAGTACTGGGATACCAACACTTGGCAGGGTAGACTCACGTATGGCAGAGTCCAGGTGTTGGGATCGAGGTTGTTGGAGCCTTCTGCCACTGAGGCTCAAGTTAGGATGCCTGCCAACTAGGCCTGGGAGTCACTCTGGGGTCCGAGGTTCAACAGATGCAGGTCCAGGACTACTCACCCAGGAAAGAGGGCAGCACGTCAGCAAAACAGGGCAGAAGTGCTTCAGAGCAACAATCCTACAGAGTGGCAGTCCTTCCACTAGTACAGCAGTCCTTCTTCCTGGCAGAGTATCCAAAGGTCCAGAAGTATACTGTAGAGGTGGTGTCTCATGTCCAATATTTATACTTGGTACCATTCTTCTAAAAGGTAGGAGAAGTTTCTAGAAATTCCATTTGAAGTACCCAGACATCCAGGCTTCCCTGTTCAGGCTCCAGATTAACTACAGGGGTGTGCAGCCCTTTGTGTGGAGGCAGGACACAGCCTCTTCAAGTGTAAGTGGGGCTGTGCCCAGCTCCGCCATCCCATCCTGCCAGTGATGGCCCATCCAGGCACATCTAAGCTCTCTATTATGTGTGGCCACACCATAACATGTCATGTGATTCAGAAACAGGCTGCAGGTAACAAATGGCTAAAGCAGTTTTCTAAAAGTGGCATTTTCAAAATTGCAATTAAAAAATACTTCACAATAAGTTAGAATTTTAAATTGTGATTCCAAAGGCACCAAACATGAACCGGTAACCTGTCCCCATTTGGAAATTACAGCTTATTAAATGTAACAAGGCACCTTTAATGTAATCCTATAGGAGAGGTAGGCCTTTCAGTAGTGAAAATGACTTTAAGTATTTTTACCTACCAGGACATGCAAAATAAAAAGGTACATGTTCTACTTTTTAAGGACATTGCACCCAACCCTCTAGGCTGTCCAGGACCTACCTTAGGGGAGACTAAATATATTAAAAATGGAGGTTGGACCTGGCAAAAGGTTTGCCTTGTCAGGTTGACATTGCAGGTTAAAACTGCATGCACAGGCTGCAATGTGCTTCTTAAGTGGGTGGCACAAACAGTGCTTCAGGCCTACTAGTAATATTTAATTTACTCGTCCAGGGCACAGGCAGTGCCACTTTACTGGGAACTTACAAGTCAGTTAAATGTGCCACATGGGT
Source organism: Triturus cristatus (assembly GCF_964204655.1). Classification (NCBI taxonomy): domain Eukaryota; kingdom Metazoa; phylum Chordata; class Amphibia; order Caudata; family Salamandridae; genus Triturus; species Triturus cristatus. The sequence continues at coordinate 984,045,932 of NC_140592.1, read as the reverse complement.
ATAACCCAATTCTACCATGTTTTAAGGAGAAGCACAAGCACGTTAGCACTGGTTTCCAATGGTAAAGTACACAGAGTCCTAAAGACAGAAAAAATGATTTCCGAAAACAGGAAGGTGAAGGTAAACTGTTTGGAGGATGCAGTAAGGGCCAAATTCAACAAATTCAACGGACAAATTTGTTAGCTCTTCTAGAGGCATCCGCCAGGTCATAATTGAAGAGTCTAGGGTTGCTGTTGGCAACAACAACTATGGTGTTGTGGGTTTTGTATAATATTCATCACCTGTGCAAAAATTTAAAAAAAAATTGACCGCGCTATCCACAGAGGTAGCACAAAGGCATTCATGGTAACTAGTACCAGAGAACCTACAAGACCAATTTCCTTTTCAATTGCCACCCCTCCCGATACTAACAAGTAATGTGAGTCATTGGTGTTAGGGATGAAGGAGATGGGTAGCTGGTACCAGTCAGAGAAGGCAAATAATTGAGGGTGATCCTTTGCACTGGGGAACTTCCTGTAACATCTACAAGAGAAAGCAGTGGTAGTCAGAACAGACAACCAAGCGGCAGGAAGCTATATCAGGCACCAAGGAGGTACAAAAAACTGTGGACCAGTTAAGATAGTAAATATCATTTTCTCTTGAATAGACAGACACTTGATATCCCTCCCAGCAATATACATCCCAAGGAAGCAGGCCTACTACCTCTGTTTTCATGGAGCATTAGTGCCCAGAAGCCTGGGAAATAATTCTGTTATTAGTTCCATGGCCAGAAAGAATTTGTATATGCTTATACATCAATTTCCCTTCTCCTGAGGGTGTATCAGAAGATTCAGGAAGAAAAGGTAACAGCAATTTTAATGGCCCATTCTGGGCGTGTCTTCTTGGAAGTCTGTTACTAACCCCGGGATGATAGAGAATAATTTTTCTCCTCCTTTGCTTTTCCCATCTTCCACATAAATTGGAAGCGATTTCTCTTGTTTACTGCCAAAACCATTTTTAAAAGAAGAAGTCAAGCAAAAGATCTTAATTTTCTATCACCCATCTGTACAGGAGGTGACGTCACTGGATATCTCATCATCCATCTGCACAGAAAATGACCTCACTGGTTTCCCACTTTTGGAACTCAATGCTGCTCCCACCTCCCTGGACCTACTAAATGGCAGGTGCAGTATGCCGGCACAGTGGATGCATGCAATGGATGTGCCGCTGGCACACCAAAGGCAAACCAGAGTGCACTCATCCATATGGGGCCATGTCCAGCACCAGAAACCCTTGTTCTCCGACTATCCATCGCTACCCTGCGATGCTCATCCAGGCCCTTAACCCCGGCAGCCACTTGTCACTCTGCTGACACACCACACCACTCGGCACTGAAGGAGAGTTCACATGCCTACCCTGCAAGTTCTGATGCACTCTCCCACACCCTGCACACACCACGCCTGCACCAACAGCACCCGGCATCCTAATCACTCACACAAACATGCCACCCGCTCATACTCCCACAGATCAAACACCACCCACTGAAATGCATGCTCCTCAACAACCACTCACTCACAAAACATACCAAGGACATATAAAGCCTTACTGCAAGACCATTCTCAGTACCTGTTTTCCTCACAGAAAACCCAACCTCTGCATTAGACTTCCCTACAGCTGTCTCTGATGGCTACACGATCGCCAGTCAAGACTATCAACACAGGCATGGTGGTAGAGTTGCCATCAAATTAAAAGATACCATCAGCTCCACCACCTTCAAGAACACCTGCACAGCTATATGGAACACCTCATATTCAAGTTATGGATAAGTGCCAACGTCTTCCTCAGCTGAACCCTAGGCCACAGACCACCACAACATAGCACCGATTCCCCCAGTGACATCACAGACTTCATTTCACCCCTAATCATCAACGCCAGCATTTTCATCATCCACAGTGACCTTAACGATCTTCTTGAGGACAACATTGTCCCTTACCTCTATGGCCATTTTAGAAAACCTCAGAAACCTGGCCCTCACCCAGCCCATTACCGAACCTACCCACACCACTGGACACCTGTTGGAACCAATTTTCTCCACAATCATCAACATTGCAGTCGACAAGCCAGCAACTATAATCTGGACAGACCATGCCCTCATTTTCAGCAAACCTATCCCTCACCACTAGAAACCTACCACCATCAGAACCATGCACTGCAGCTGAAAAAGCATCACAGAAGAGGAGTGGGCTTCTGCCCTGTCTGTGCACCAGCCGATCACACAAGCAACTTGCAGAAAGCCATCAAGGACTCCAACAGCTAGATCCCCACATGCATCGATGCCCGGGCTCTCCTCTAGTGCAATTGAATGCAAATTGCCCAACCACAGGCTAATTGGTACACAGAGAAACTCAGGCAGATGAAATGCCAATGCAAGCAACCAGAGCGCAAATGGAGAAAAAGTCAAGACATCATAGATAAAGACATCTTTAAGTCAGCCCTAGGACGATACCACCAACAGGTATGGAACTTCAAGAGCACAGCAGTTGCAGACTCCATTGATCCCGCACTAACAGCAGCAATGAAATCTTCACCAGTATCAATGATTTCACCATGCCTCCTTCCGCCTCCAGCAGCTTTACCCCCTCACCTATGGAGACCTTTAAAGTAGGGGTGGGCGACAATTTCCGTTCCGCTCGCGATCCGCGAGGGAACGGAAATTAAATAAAGCAGGGCACGAGTTGAAGCTCAAATTCAGTAACGCATTAATCAGCCAAAACATTCGTGAGCGTGGAGGTGGCTTAGCAGATGTGCCTTCTCCCCATTTCCACCCTGAAATGTTAGCTGATATACTTGACGGTGGTGTTTGCATCCTTCATTTTCTCAAGCACAATCCTCGTGTATAATTCGTGAGCGTGGTTAAGCAGATGTGCCTTCTCCCCATTTCCACCCTGAAAAAATAGCTGTAATCCTTGATGGTGGTCGTCCATCCTTCATTTTCTCGAGCGCAATCCTCGAGTAGTTCCTGTGCCAAGGCGGTTCCTTCTCCTTGTCTGCCTCAGAGACACTGCTCTGACCCTTTATAAGCAAGAGGCATGTGAACTGCTGGAAGCCCCGTCCGTTTGGCCGTGCCCCACACACCAGCGGTGGGCAACGTCTTCCCACTATTTCCCCCACTATGATGGACAGCTGACTCGAGGGACCCCGGGGCCGTCGGCGCCGTGGCAACGTTACAGACACACATGGTCACTGTAGACAAACCTTCTGGCCCTATACGCAGCTGTAGTGTAGGAAAAGTACTATACATTTACCCAACGAGGTAGCACTTACTGATTAGCCAGGAGAAAGTACTCCAGTTGAGTAGAGGTATTGCACAAAACGGTGGCATCTTCTTGGGTGAATATGCAGGGCAGGATTCATTCTGGCACGATGCTCCTGTCACAAAAACTAAACCTCAACAGGAAGCACTTACAGATATAAATAAAGCAGGTGCCAGAGTTGATGCTCAAATTCAGTAAGGCATTAATCAGCCAAATAAATTCGTGTGCGTGGAGGTGGCTTAGCAGATGTGCCTTCTCCCCATTTCCACCCTGAAATGTTAGCTGATATACTTGACGGTGGTATTTGCATCCTTCATTTTCTCGAGCGCAATCCTCGTGTAGAATTCGTGAGCGTGGTTAAGCAGATGTGCCGTCTCCCCATTTCCACCCTGAAATGTTAGCTGTAATACTTGATGGTGGTCCTTGCATCCTTCATTTTCTCGAGCGCAATCCTCGTGTAGAATTCGTGAGCGTGGTTAAGCAGATGTGCCTTCTCCCCATTTCCACCCTGAAATGTTGGCTGATATACTTGATGGTGGTGTTTGCATCCTTCATTTTCTCGAGTGCAATCCTCGTGTATAATTCGTGAGCGTGGTTAAGCAGATGTGCCTTCTCCCTATTTCCACCCTGAAAAAATAGCTGTTATCCTTGATGGTGGCCGTGCATCCTTCATTTTCTCGAGCGCAATCCTCGTGTATAATTCGTGAGTGTGGTTAAGCAGATGTGCCTTCTCCCCATTTCCACCCTGAAATAATAGCTGTAATCCTTGATGGTGGTCGTGCATCCTTCATTTTCTCGAGCGCAATCCTCGAGTAGTTCCTGTGCCAAGGCAGTTCCTTCTCCTTGTCTGCCTCAGAGACACTGCTCTGACCCTTTATAAGCAAGAGGCATGTGAACTGCTGGAAGCCCCGTCCGTTTGGCCGCGCCCCACACACCAGCGGTGGGCAACGTCTTCCCGCCATTTCCCCCACTATGATGGACAGCTGACTCGAGGGAGCCCGGGGCCGTCGGCGCCGTGGCAATGTTACAGACACACATGGTCACTGTAGACAAACCTTCTGGCCCTATACGCAGCTGTAGTGTAGGAAAAGTACTATACATATACCCAACGAGGTAGCACTTACTGATTAGCCAGGAGAAAGTACTCCAGTTGAGTAGAGGTATTGCACAAAACGGTGTCATCTTCTCGGGTAAATATGCAGGGCAGGATTCATTCTGGCACAATGCTCCTGTCACAAACCCCAACCGGAAGCACTAATCTCCGCGATCACGCGAAATATCGCGAGATCACGGAGATTTTGTGCCGTTTCGCGATATTTTGCGAAAGGTACTTCCGCAACTTCCGCCCACCCCTACTTTAAAGCTAGCTCACAGAATTCTTCTGTAACAAAATCCCTTCCTTAGTCAGTAACGTCGACCCTTGACTGGACTCTGTTGCAACTCAACTTTGCATTACAGCTGATGAGCAAACCCTGACCTCATGGCATGCCATCACCACCATCGCAATCATTGCTACCAAGAAAACCATCCACTCAGGAGACCCATCTTTCCCTTGACCCACCACTTGTTCACCAAACAACTCCTACCAATCGGCAAAGCACTCACATCCATCCTGAATGCCTCTATCAGCTAACCCACATTCCCAGACACCTGTAAACACGCCATTGTCATGCCCCTGCTCTTGAAGCAATCCACTGACCCCTCCACGCTTTTCAACTACAGACACATTGCCCTTCTGACTTTAGGGGTTTTCACCTACCAGGACATGTAAAACTAAAAAGTACATGTTCCAATTGTTAAGTATGCACCCTGCCTTGTGGGCTGCCCAGGATCTACCCTAGGGGTGACTAACATTTATACCTGGCAAAGGTCTGAGAGAAATGAATCAACTGATGCCTAGTCAACCACCTCAGCAACTACCAGCACCTAGATGCAACACAGTCCGGATTTAGGTGCCACCACAGTTCAGAAACTGCGCTCAACACTGCCACAGAAGACATCCACATAATCTTGACAGGGGAGAGAAGGCAGCCTTCATTCTCCTGGACCTCTTTGCAGCATTTTACATCCCCATCAGCTGCCAGCACAAGAATTAAATTCAAGGACAAACTCTCTCCTGGCTCTGTTTCTTCTTAACTGAAAGAAGACAAGTTGTCAAACTCAAGTTTGATCACTGTGTCTCACCCTCCCCGATGCATGCATGATCCGTCTGACCAAACCATCCAAGGAGATGACATCAACATCCTCACCTATACCAATGACATGGAACTCATACTCTATCTCTCAGACAAGACCCCTAACACAACATAACAAGTTCACCACATGCATAACTAAAGTCACTAATTGGAAAAAGCCAACTCTCGCAAGCTCAACACAGATAGAAGTAGTGATCTTCAGCAAGAACATCTCACCATGGAACTTCAACTGGTGGCCGACCAATATCAGACCCACACCCAGTATCCACATCAGAAACCTCAGAATAATCATCAACAGCAAACTGGAAATGACTGCACAGGTCAACAACATCACTTTATGCTGCTTTTACACTCTGCAGATGTTGACAAATCTCTTGCACATCTCACACAGAACCAGATCAGGAGGACTGGTGTTAGCTTACTTCGCTCCTAACGCATGGAACAGCCTCCCACCCCACATCAAAGTCTCCTCCTCTCTGCTTGAATTCTGCAAGCAAATCTGAAGAGATGGCTTCCAATTAATGAACCAGCCATCTTCAGAGCTAGGCACATACACACATGCTCAGCACCAGCACCTTGCGGGTGCTGGTGCACTTTACAAAGAAACATTTCATAACATAGCATAGCATAACATAGCATAGCATAACATAGCATAGCAAAACATAACATAACATAACATAATTATACCTCAGAGACATCTAATTGTGCCTTGAAAACAGTGCCATGGGAATTGTGAGCCTTGGATTCCAACTAGGTTCCTCAAAAGAATTATCCATGTACATTCAGCCATTGAGGAAGCTGTTAATACTACCTTCCTATTCAGATCCTTGCAAGAATTTTGAGAGATGTTGAATAGAAAAGAATGAACTCCTATTTCTTGTGATCCTCTCTAAGTTTTGGAATTTTTGAGTGTGGGATTTCTGAATTGTTCAGCTCCATCTATGCCTTCTGCACAATGGGAAGACATTAGAGGTATAAGAAAATACTGGAGAGATCTCAAAAACAGTCCCTTTTGCTTTTAGACTGCTAAAAAAAGATTTAGGCTTAGGAAGCTTGTGGTCCCAACTCCCATTTAACCTTGTGATCTGCAAGTGGTCTCAAAGGGCCTAAACTTGAACCCCTATAACCGGAGGTTTCCTTGCTGTCAATAAAATTATCCTTACTAGTGGCGGTGACTTCAGCCTGATGGCTAGGTGAATTATATGTCTCGGCCCGGATTATGTGAATGGGTGATATTTATTGCACTTGAAAAATAATGATACCACGGGATATGCTATGTATTGGATGCAATACATAGCAGATATGAGTTTGTAGGGAATAATATGCAGATTTTGGTGTTTAATCCACCAAAATCTGCATTATACAGTGAATGCTGTGTACTTTTCCCCTGTTAAATGTTGGCAGTAAACTGGCTGAAATTTACAAAGGTTGAGGCATTTAATCCATCTGATAATTATTGGATACATTAAATATCTTCCAAGTCTTAATTCCAACCCCTGTTTTAGCATGGTTTGGAATGCGCTGACTTGTAATCAGGCCCTACGTCTATTCCTATATTTGTCATACTTTTTCCAAGAGAGTTGTTCTAGAGCCAAAATGACGGTCTTTGAATCCAATTCGAACAATTCCTTCCATTATCTCTAGACATAAGATGAGCCCTTATGTTCTAGTTAAAAATAACCAGAGACTTTCATGTTATAAATTCATTGGGCCCGATTCACAGAACTAACTTAAGACAACATCGAAAACTTACTAACATTTTGGTATTCACAGAAGGCACTTACTCATTTTGGTATTCACAGAAGGCACTTACTCTTTTTGGTCTTCACAGAAGGCACTTACTCATTGATGAGTAAGTGCCTTCTGTGAATACCAAAATGAGAAAGTGCACTTACTCATTTTGGTATTCACAGAAGGCACTTACTTATTTTGATATTCACAGAAGGTACTTACTCATTGATGGGCAGGGTGCAATGTAGGTAAAACCTAGGACATGTGCCTTAATTGTGTGGCATGTCCTTGTAGTGACAAACAGCCATTTTGGTTTCTCACTACTATGAGGCGGCCCTCTCATAGGATTGCATTGGGGATTCCCTGATAAGTATTTCAGTGGTAATTCTTGATCTGAGTAGAATGGTCCAGTTTGGTATGTTTGGAATAGTGATAATAAATGCTGTGTAATGGTGTTCGCTGATTTATTATCACTATTTTAGAAATGCCCCTTTTAGAACTGTCAGAAATTAAAGAAATGCCAATACTGATATTCCGTCCAAGATTATTCTATCAAATCACACGTTAAACTGATTGTGATCGGAAGAACAATTCAATTTTTTATTTTATGATATCAAAAAGATGTATTCAATCCATCAATTTTTAAAAATAATTTTTCAATGGTCAACACAACACCAAATAATTCAATTATTTTCATAGAGCACACAAAGCTACATATAATCATCCATGGACAATTACTTTACATATATTTGGACATCACACTTATTGGGCAATAAAAGACAACACTTGGACAACAAATTATACATCTTTACATCAATCATCAATAAACAAGCTCTGATTCCAGGACAAACAAATAAACACAAAACAATAAAAGGAAAAAAGAAGAAATAGGAAAAAAGACCAACATTGGTTTGTAGTGTTTTAACAAACTGTTACTTAATCAGGGCAAAGACCAAGCAGTGTACTGTCCAGGACAACCAGATACATCAAGCAATCCTTTTACAACTATTCCAAGATGTGACAACGAAGAAGAGTTGGCCTGACAGTCCGTTTTTAGTACTTGAAAGGTCGTATTATGGTCAACGCCTTTTGTACCCAGGCAAAGAATGTATAGGTTTCTCATCAGGACCTAAACCTGGAAAGAGCTCAATCTGAGATCAGCCGTGTTGATTTATATTTATATAGGTAATAGCTTTTTGTACCCTCTTAAAAGTTTTTCATTATGAATTTACGTTTCAAGAAACTTACACTCATGTGAAATAACCTGTGGCAGATTTGTTCAAATTGCAATACGTCAATTTAACTTCTCAAATAACTTGACGTAAGTTACTGGACAGTGCTTATGACCATTGTTTGCTTATAGATATTAGATTGAGCAAAAGGAAGTAAATCCCTTGTAGGGACATTTACCTGCTAATAAGTCATCCAGGAATGGACACCTGTTCTTGTGTATTGTTAGTTTTGGATTTGGGCCAGGAGGTCAATCAGCGTGTCATGAAAAGATAATCAAGAAATAATTGTAGCTGACGTGGGTAGACTAGTTTATTCATTTTCAGGTATCCCTTTCCCTGGTTACTGGGCACACAGACTGACTCTATAAAGGGTCAAAGTGAAAAAGGACTCACATAACCGTGACAAAGACCATCTCTTGGTCGAAATGTTTGGTGGTGGTAATTATGCTTTATTAAAAGCTTTTACAAACCTTACGACTTCTGGAGTGCAGTGGAATAATTGATTGATTTTGATTTGCTAATAATTTTGGCGTCGTTTGATGAATCTTTACGAAATTCTCCCCAAAAAAAGTCTATCCAGGTCAGCTCCTATCCTAAAAGTTTGGGGGTGATTCATCAAGCGGGGGCTGAGAAAAAGGGGGCTCCCAAAACACATTTTTTGTGTGTCAATTTCCATAGGAAAATTTGGGACAGGCTACAGCTGAACGGAATTACACCAAATTTGGTAGAAAGGTTGCTCTTGGTTCGGAAAGAGACTTTTTTTTTTAAAATGGTGTAAATCCGTTCAGTAGTTGCTGAGATATTAAAAAAATAAGAGTAAAAAATAAATTTCCCATAGGAAACTTTAGCCAAGGCTACAGCCCGAAGTGCTGAACGGAATTACACCAAATTTGGCAAAAAGGTAGAGCTTGATTCAAAAAGCGTTTTTTTTTTTTATTGGTGTAAATCCGTTCAGTAGTTGCAGAGAAATTTAAAAAATAAAAGTATCGATATCTGGGGCAGCGATGGGTTCTCGCACCCTCCCGACCACGCGCTTCACTGTGATTGGCTTCCAACAATCCAAACCAGTAAGTATTAACAGTCATCTTGTGACTCGGTAGAACCGAGTCACAAGAAAACAGTTGAAAAAGGATTGAAAGAGAAGAAAAGGGGGCAGGGTAGAAACACCCTGACCCCCTAGTTCTGCTCACGGGGGTCCCACAAGGACCCCCAGGACCAAAAATTATTTTTATTTAAAAATAAAAACTTCACAATGCGCTCTGGGTGCGCGAATCTGGACGGGAAAAAAAAAGTCAAGCGGGGGCTACCCCACTTCATTTAAATGAGCCCCTGGGTGGGCCAGGTTCCGGGGGCAATCCTATAATTATATTGCAGGGGCCTGTGGGGCCTCTGCAGCCCCGGGGACTGCCACCTCCCTGGGGCTTTGTAAATTAGGAGCGGGAGGGCACATGGCCCTCCCGCAGTCCCGGTGACCGCCACCTCCCCGGGGCTTGTTTTGTCATTTTTGGGGGGCTTCCGAGGCCCCCCAAACTCCGGGATGGCCACTCCCCGTAGCTTTAATTTAATATGCAGGGGGGGCTTCGTGGTCTCCCCGAAGCCCAGGGGAACACCCCCTCTCCAGGGTTTTGAAAATGAAGGGAGGGGTGCTGTGCGGCTCTCCTGCTGGAGCCCTTGATGACCCTGGGGACCACCACTCCACAGGGCCTGCTCTTGCAATGTCCTGGGGAGCTCACCCCTGGGATGTTGTTGTTTGGTATGAGAGGGTGGAAGCATGTTTTGCACACTGTCATAGCAAACCCTGGTTGCTTCGTTGAAGCGAGAGGAGGAAATTCTGCTCTTGGTTCAATGAAGCAAAGCAGGATTGCTTTTGGGCAAGGTGATCTGTATGTTAGCAGGTCCCATTGCCCAAAAGGAGTGCCGGCTCCCGCAGGAGGTGTGGAGCCGGCGGGATTGTGGGGGCATTGGGGCTCCCCCCACGGTGACCAACAGAGAGGCCAGGCCCCAGGGGATAGGTCAAGCGGCCACCCTCCCTTTGGAAAAATAAAATGTAGATGTGGGCATGCCTCGGGGGATGGGGTCCCCGAGGCAAATGTAAATTAATGAAAGTGAACACTTTTTATTTTTCAAAATAGTTTGGAGTTGGGACCCTACAGCGGCCCCCTAGTGTGAATACGAAGAGTGCGCGGCTCTCAGTGCGGCCCCCTAGTGTGAACGTGCTGGGTGTGCGGCTCTCAGCGCGGCACTCGAGTACTTCTCAGGTCTTAAAAACTCACCTAGAAGCATATTCTCAAGGACATATCGCCGTGTTAACAGCAATTTATCGCAGCCAAAATGGTGATAAATTTAGCGCACCATTCAGAAGCTGGTGCAAACAGCCCATATCACCAGTTAACCAGCGATAGCAGCCTCAAAAAGCATTGTCATGGATGACCCCGGCAAATATTGCTAATGAGATGCAGAGTAGGCATTCCCGTGCAAAAATCAGCGAACACACCACTTTGCAGCTTTCTCAACCAACAGAAAGATCGGCGAAGAGAGTACAAAACAGGCGACAAGGTGCGTTAGCACCAGGAAGTTTAGACGTGCTCTGACCTGGTGTAAAGTGGGACTACAGCCTGCAACATGAAAGGGAGCCCAGCCCACAGCCACACCTGAACAACAACAGATGCAATGGAGCCAACGATCTTGAAGCTCAGACACCCAACAGTGCCCCGACACCCCCCACCACCAGCCCCTTGTCCGCCATCACCCCTGACAAACAAATGTGACAGCAACCATCCGAAATCTGGAACGTAACAAATCGGGTGATGTTGCACAATTATAATAAAAAAGATGCATGTGAGGTTGGACAAATGAGAATCTCAGTCATCTATGGATTTACATATAGAACATCCTATTTAAACAAAACAACAAAATAAAAGTAGGTACAGCCATGTCGTGTCATCCTCGACAATCTGTGAATCACAGCCTGCAAGAGAAAAAGCAAGATAAGATTGTGCATCATGATCCCAGGCTGCTGCACCCCATCCACTCCCACTGGCCAGAGGTGTCTGCCCGCTCCTGCACACCCAGGCTGCTGCATACCATACACTTCCACCGCACAGAGGTGTCTGCCCGCCGCTGCGTAAACAAGCCTCTCTGCTCACCTTCTGCCACCAGCGTGTGTCCAAGAGGGCACACAACACGCCAAAGCAACCTCCTCATTCATGGCGTAAACGCAGTCCAGCCGAGCTCCATTTTCAGATCGGATCTTGATTGCCAGGATAGTGTATCAAGGCCATGCATCAGCGGAGGCTGCACACCCGCTCATCTCTGGTGGCACTAACTCAGTGGAACTCAAGTCACATAGCGGGAGGCCCGTGTCCAGGGGGATCAACAATCTGTGAATCACAGCCTGCAAGACAAAAAGCAAGATAAGATTGTGGATCATGCGCCCATCAAAGGAGAGAGAGAGAGAGAAAGAGAGTAAGAGTGAGAGAGAGGAAGAGAGAGAAAGAAAGAGTGAGAGAGGAAGACAGAGAGAAAGACAGAGAGAGTGAGAATTAGTGAGAGGGAGAGGAAGAGAGAGAGAAAGAGAGAAACAGTGTGAGAGAGAGAGGAAGAAAGAGTGAGAGAGAGAGGAAGAGAGAGAGAAAGAGAGAAAGAGTGTGAGAGAGAGAAAGGAAGAGATGGAGAAGGAGAGTGAGTACTGACACTGCGAACAAAACACTCACAGCTCACCTTTCCGCCACCGGTGTGTCTCCAACCATGTGCCAGTACATACTGCAGTCCTCAACCTCACTCAGTTCGGCCGCAAAGAGGTGTCTTCCCACCCCTACGTACCCAGGCTGCTGCACACCATCCACTCCCACCGCCCAGAGTTGACTGCCCGCCTCTGCGCAAACAAGCCTCTCTGCTCACATTCCGCCACCGGCGTGTGTCCAAAAGGGCCCACCACGTGCCAAAGCAACCTCCTCAGCCGTTGCGTACACGCGATCCAGCCGAGCTCACAATTGAAATCGGGTCTTGATTGCCAGGATGGTGTATGAAGGCCACGCATCATCGCAGTCTGCACACCCACTCAGCTCTGGTGGCACTAACTCAGTGGAACTCAAGTCATCGCCATGTGGCGGGAGGCCCGTGTCGGGGGGTTCTACAATCTGTGAATCACAGCCTGCAACACAAAAAGCAAGAGAAGATTGTGCATCATGCGCCTATCAAAGGAGAGAAAGAGAGAGAAAGAGAGTAAGAGTGAGAGAGAGGAAGAGAGAGAAAGAAAGAGTGAGAGAGAAAGACAGAGAGAAAGACAGAGAGAGTGAGAATAAGTGAGAGGGAGAGGAAGAGAGAGAGAAAGAGAGAGAGAAACAGTGTGAGAAAGAGGAAGAAAGAGTGAGAGAGAGAGGAAGAGAGAAAGAGTGTGAGAGAGAGAAAGGAAGAGATGGAGAGTGAGTACTGACACTGCGAACAAAACACTCACAGCTCACCTTTCCACCACCGGTGTGTCTCCAACCAGGTGCCGGGACATACTACAGCCTTCAAGCTCACTCATCTGAAAGATAGTATAGGATTAGTAATGGCAGAGTACATACAACTGCACACGCCTTCATCGCTGTCCCGCACCTGCGCACCCAGGCTGCTGCACCCCCTCCACTCCCACCACTCAGAGGTGTCTGCCCAGCCCTGTGCACCCAAGCTGCTGCACCCCATCCACTCCTGCCACCCAGAGGTGTCTGTGCGCACCCAGGCTGCTGCACACCATCCACTCCCACTGATCAGAGGTGACTGCCCTCCCCTGCGCACCCAGGCTGTTGCACCCAATCCACTCCCACCGCCCAGAGGTGTCTGCCCGCCCCTGCTCGTCCAGGCCTCGCTGCTCACCTTCTGCCACGTGTGTGTAGAAAAGAAGGCCCACCACATACCTCTGCAAGCCCCAAGCCCGTGGCCCGCGGACAGGGCACACTCCACATCATGCAGCCCCGCAACGCAGGCCACATTTGGTGCTGTGTCTTGATTTTACCATGGCAGAGGACATACCAGTGCACCCGCCATCATCGCAGGTTGCACACCCACTCAACCCTTGCGGTGCCACTAACTCTGTGACGAGTGAGGCCACGCGACATGGCGGTAGGCTCCCGCTGTTCAATGGCTCAGGCCTACACTGCAGTCCAGCAGGGCACACAAACCTGACCTGTCCAGACCGCCGGGACGGGGCATCATCGCAGGCTGCACACCCGCTCAGCACTTACAGTGCCCCTGCCTCAGTGCACCGAAAGTCACTGTCCCGTGGCGGGGTGCCTGTGCCGGCTGCAGTGCATCCGGTGCCACCAATTCTGAAATGGAAAAGGCGTGGAGCACGTGCGCCCGGTCCATTTTATTGGCAGGGTCACGAGTCCTGTGACGCCTGTGCTTGATGGATGTAGTGTGGGTATAAACCAGCCGTTAGGGAGTGGCTGTGGCATACTGACAGCTAGACCTGAGAGCAGCAGATCACTACAATGAAAATCTGGGCCATATTGCGTTGTTGTCCCTCCCTGTATGCGTAAGTGGAGTGGGCTGGCCTGGCATATGCCAGTCCTGCGTGAGGCTGTGAACAATGACACCGGAGCACTGGGAGTGGTTTCGTCCTGGGCTCTGTGAGGAATCAACTGATGCGGGTGTCCCTGTTTGTAGTGCTGCCGTCACCCGGGCCGCAAGCACCAATGTGTCACCTTGTGACACAAGTCCCAAAACATGGCCAACATGGAAGGTAGGGGGAATCACTGACATTACATTCATCTATACTTCCACACATGAAGGATCGAGCACATGACATATCTGTGTTGACATGAATGTTTATTGCCCATTCAGTGGAGTATTGCAGCTGTAGCAATACAGGGCCATGCAAAGCCCAAATTTCCGTTTTTGACACATGGAGGGCAGCCAATTAGAGCCAGGCTTGTGCTTGGGGGTTAGGCTCCGCCAACATATGTACTTATCCAATCACTCCGCCAATTCCGAAGCACTTACACTATACACTGTCCTTGCAGTACTCTAATGATCCAGTCTCTACCTATGTACTTATACAATGACCGAGAAAAAGTTACATAACCAAAGTTTTCCCCACTGCCAGAGGTAACATGGTTGCGAGCGCTGTCCACAGCAGAATGTAATGTGGTAGGGCCCAGGGGCAGCATCATGCATACATAATAAACACAAGGACACAGTTAGATAGATAGTGGAACTGGGTGCGGGCACGTGAGCTCAGCCCCTTTTTATTACCAGGGTCACATGTCCAGTGACGTCTGTGCTGGATGCGTGTGGGGTGAGTGTAAGCCAGCCCTCAGGGAATGGTTGGTGCTGGCAACAAGTACAACAGTAATCATCGGATCACACACAGAGATTCAATCATAGGGTCCATGACTTTTGCTGCACTAAGGTAGGGGCACCAGATGTGAAATAATATAAAAAAGATTCTATTGTAAAGGGTTCATGACTTGTGGTACACTGAGGTAGGGGCATCAGAAGCATTCCGCGTGTGCACAGCTAGCGATAATGCGTGGTCTGGGAGGGCCGCACTGATAGCAATGTCTGATGCCTACTGGACTGCGTCATCTGCAATCACAACTCGATCTGAAGTGTGAGCCCTGCTGTCCACAATGTAGATCGAAGGCAGTAGTCAGCGCAGACTTCCTCTTGACAAAATCCAAAGACATAGAGTACAATTCTGCCTGCAATTAATTAATCATGTCTCAATGTAAATTGTGCTCTCTGCTGACCGCAGTGTGGGCGTATGGAACAAAAGATGAAATGTGTATGGACTACATTGTCGAAATATGTGGACTTTATAGTTAGTTGCCTGCTGTACTCTGAAATTACTGAATCAAGACTGAATTTGAATTGTGAGCCCTGCTGACCAGAGTGTAGGCTGGAGGCAGCGGTCAGCAAAAGCCCACAGCCACGTGGCGTTGACTTTAGTTGCACAGATTGGGAGCATTTGGTCTTCTTAATCGATTATAGTCCCTTACACAATTTGCATCGATACTAATTTTGAATTGTGAGCCCTGCTGACCGCAGTGTGGGCCGGAGGCAGTGGTCAGGAAGGGCCCACAGCCGGTAAACGACCTTCACCCCGCATCCGTAACCCCGCATACTGTCACAACGCGGTTGTAACAACAACCACATTGTGACAACGAATACCATTACCCCGCAAGTCATTACAACGACTTGCGGAGGGGGGAGAAGGTGTTGGATTTAAAATCCGACACCTTCCCTACAGTCCGCACAGACTGGAGTTGGGATAGTAAATTTTACTATTCCAACATCCAGTGCCCCCCCCCCTCCGCAAGTCGTTGTAACGACTTGCGGGGTAATAGTATGCATTGTCACAACGCTGTCGTTACGACTGTGTTGTGACAACATGCGGGGTAATGGTATGTGGGGTGAAGAGACATATTCCCCACAGCCACGTGGCATTGACTTGAGCTGCACAGCCTTAGTGGCACCTCAAGCACTCAGCGTGTGCGCA
The DNA here is from genome assembly GCF_964204655.1 of Triturus cristatus. NCBI lineage: Eukaryota > Metazoa > Chordata > Amphibia > Caudata > Salamandridae > Triturus > Triturus cristatus. Next base: position 984,029,998 of record NC_140592.1, on the reverse strand, counting down.
GCCTAGGATGATGCATGGTCCAGGGGGCTGCACTGGTAGCAATGTCTGTTGCCTACTGCACTGTGTCATCTGCAATCGCGACTCTATCTGAACTGTTAGCCCTGCTGACCGCAGTTTACACCGGAGGCAGTGGTCAGCAAGGACAGACAGCCACGTGGCGTTGACTTGAGCTGCACAGTTAGTAGCACCAGAACCACTCAGCGTGTGTGCAGCCAGCGATGATGAGTGGTCTGGGAGGGCCACAGTGGGAGCAATGTCTGTTGCGTCATCTGCAATCACAACTCAATTTCAATTGTGAGCCCTGTTGTCCGCAGTGTAGATCGAAGGTAGTAGTCAGCACAGACATCGAGGAATGCTTTTTGTCACTTCCTCTTGACAAAATCCGAGGACATAGTGTACAATTCTGTCTGTAATTAATAAATCATGTCTCAATTTAAATTGTGAGCTCTGCTGTCCGCAGTGTAGACTGCCATTCAGTGTCCCTTTGGACTTACAAGATGAATTTGCTCATTGTAGTAAAGCTATAACTGATTTAAAATACGTTTTTGAAGCAAGGATACTAAAAGGATATTATGTAGGTTTTAGGAATGTTATACTTAGTTGCCTACTGGACTCTGCAATTAATGAATCAAGACTCAATTTTAATTGTGAGCCCTGCTGACCGCAGGGTAAGCTAGAGGGAGCAGTCAGCAAGGGCCCACAGCCAAGGGAAGACACGTTGGCCTTCCCAGAAGTGAACCACACCCAGAGTCCCAGCCTATTTATTCACACTCCTAGGCTGGAGTGGCGTACTTTGGACTAGCCCACTCCACTTCTGCTTCCCCTAAAGGGGGGGGACAACACAGCTACATGACTGAGATTTTCCCCACTGCCTGAGGTAACATGGTTGCGTCCACTGTCCACAACACTACAAGCACCAGCAGTGTATGTACACATGGAGAGGTTGTGCTCTGCATAGTGAGGTCTGTCCAGCACATCACCGCTCTACTTCGTATTGTGTGCATTATTATTGGTGGGCGACTTGCATCCTTCACACATGTTTGGTTGCTACATCTCCCAACATTCAGCTATTGTGTAGCTGAGGGGCCATGCCGTTTTTGGAAAGTCCGCTGTCCTGTTGTGCGCTTCCTCGGTGGTAGTAGAGGAGGTAGTCTGGGGGGGAAGGTCCTGAGGGTGGTGGCAGTGGGTTTTGCGGCCTTCTTGGGGGTCAGAAGTGCATGATCAGTAGCTCTATGACATGTGTTGGTCTTCAGATGGGATTCTGGGCTGGGCTCCTTTTCACACTGTAGGTAGTCGTCCTACTTTACACTAGTAAAAGGCAGATGTTACATTCCTACTGCTAACGCAGCTTATCGCCTGTTTTTGGATCACACCGCAGATTTGGCTGCTCGTTAAAATATCGGGAAGTGGTGTTTTCGTGTTATTTTTGCACAGGAATGCCTATGATGCATATTATTAGTGTTAGTTGTTGCTCTCATTTTTTTTTGCGGAAGCTATTGCTGGATAACTGGCGATATCGGCTATTTTCACCAGGTTTAGAATGGAATGATAATTTAAAATCACTGAAAAAACTATAGGTTTAATGAACATTATAATTAGAAATTAGCATTTAAAAAACCTTTAAAATTCACTGAAAAACCATAGGTTTCAGGGACGTTATAGTTAGAAATTCGCATTTAAAAACCTTAGAAATTCACTTAAAAAAACATACGTTTCAGGGACATTATAGTTAGAAATTAGCATTAAAAAAACCTTAGAAATTCACTGAAAAAAACATAGGTTTTAGGGATGTTATAGTTAGTTAGACATTTCACTCGTACAAAACTAGAGAAATTCGAACATTATAGTTAGTAGAGCTAACTATAACTCACGCCCCCGCAATGCACTGCTGATGACGTCACATATTACATCACTCATGACATTGTCAGTGAAATCACTCATGAAATCACTGATGACATCTCAAATGACATCACTCATAACATCATCCACGTGATAATCTGATGCACCTCCTCACACCCTAATATAACCATTGATACACCCACTCTAAAATACAGACTACCATTTTCGAAACCTTAGACAAATCAATAGCAGTTACTATATACCCACTGACTAATTCCTAGCTATACACACACATTCATTCATTCACCCATACAGTTACTCATACATGCAGTCACTCATTAATACAGCACTAGTATATGTACTCATACATCTATACAAACACTCATACACCGTCACTCATCCATAGAGTTATTGACACACCTAACTAGACATGTAAAGAATCAATAACACTGCCATTTACTCACCTATACAGTTATACATTCACTATCTAACCTATTCATACAGATACTAACATATACTTACTCTCTTATACAATCACTGACCCATGCACACACTCATTTATACTGCCACTCTGACAATTACTCACTCTCATATATAGTCGTTTATATACTCCAACACTCACATATTCTGCCTTTCACACATGTAGTTACTCACACATTTACCTGTGAGACATACATTCACTCACTAACACACTGATACACACACTCATTCACCTATACAGCTATTTCTACATGCACTAGTGAACCCATACACCCAGTAAATTATCCACTCACACATGTAGGCAGAAAGTCACACACCGCCCGCCCACCCACACACACAAACACTGAGGCACCCATACAGATACTCATGCAACCAATAAGTAACCCATATAGACAGTCATGTACCTAATCATCAACCCATGCAGCAGCTTACACAAAAACTGAGAGACTGATACAGACGTTCACACAGTTTAGTCACTAACCCATGCATTCAGTAAGACACATTTAATCTCTAACTTATACAGTCAGTCAAACACCTATTAAATCCTCCACCCCCACATTCTACACCAACTCATTCTTCAATAGACCTTGGCATTAACATATATGAAATATATTTTAATTTTACAGAAACACACATTCACTGGATGATGTCATCAGTGATTTCATCAGTAATGTCACTGACCATGTCATGAGTGATGTAATATGTAACGTCATCAGCAGTGCATTGCGGTTTGCGGGGGCGTGAATTATAGTTAGCTCTACTAACTATAAGGTTAGAATTTCTCTGGTTTTGTACGAGTGGAATATACAACTAAGTATAATGTCCCTGAAACCTATGGATTTTCAGTGAATTTCTAAGGTTTTTTAAATGCTAATTTCTAACTATAACGTCCCTGAAACCTATGTTTTTAACAGTTATTATATATATATATATACATATTACCTACTGGCGGTCGCCAGTAGGTAGTTATAGTTAGGACCACGTTTCCATAGGAAATCCGCAACATTCTATTTTAAATAACTTTGGCGCCGGTTGACGAATCCTCGTGAATTTTTCAAAATAGGTGGGGCGCTACGCTCCGCTCCTACCCTGAAAGTCTCGGGGGGATTCGTCAAGCGGGGGCTGAGATAAAAGGGGGGTCCCAAAACGCGTTTTTCCCATGCATTTTTCCATAGGACCTTTAGACACAGCTACAGCCCGAACGGCTGAACAGAATTACTAGAAATTTGGCAGAGAGGTAGTCCTCAGGTCAAGGAAGTGCCTTTTGTAGGTTTGGTGTAAATCTGTTCAGTAGATTCTGAGAAAATAGCCTTTAAATCAATATATATATCTGAGCCAGCTTACGGTGCGCTTACGGTGCGCTTACCGTACGCGGACGGTGGCGTGCGCGAGCGCGATTCTGATTGGCTCTTAGATCTTAGTAAACATTCGAATCGGTCGAAACCAGGAAGCGGCGGCCGCCATTTCGTGTGTTTCACTCATAAAAAAAAGAGTGATATCTTGAAAAGGGGGCAAGGAGGAGAGTTACAGACCCCCTAACATTTGTAAGGGGGTCAAAGAAGGACAGAAAAGTACAAAGAAAAAATTTATTGATTTTTAAAAAAATCGCGGGGTACGCGTACGGTAAGCTCAACGTACGCGTACGGTAGAAAAAAAATAAAATAAAAGAAATGAAATGCAGATTTAAGAGTTTAGATATTAGGGGGCTCTAAAAAGAGCCGTTGTGTTTATGAAGTGATTTTTTAGTGGTACCTACAAGTAAGTACCGATGCAGAGTCTAAGGTTCAAGAGGAAGACTCTGTTCCCTTCATCATTGAAGTGCACACCATCTCCTCTATAAATGTCTTGCATGTCGTAACGCAAGTTGTTGTGGTAAATGGAACCCATACCATAGTCACGGAGGAAAGCAGAAACAGATTTGTTGACGTGCTTTCTTGCTTTGTCAATCTGCGGACAGAAATTATTGGACCAGTTCCATTTTTGCCTTTGGCATATGTTAGAAAACACAAAGGCAGTTTTAGGGAAAAGTGAAAACAGTTGTGCAAAGGTGTCCTTCATAAGCATTTCCAGACCTACCCCAGTCAAAGTGCCTAGGTCATTGCCACCACAGTGCACTATTATGAGGTCAGGGTGTTGGATTTGCATGAAGGATTTCACCAATGGCATCAATTGGTGCCACTTTAACCCTCTCTGACCAATCCATTTAATGTCTACGTTTGGCAAAGCAAGGTCTCTCACCATATCTGTTTTCTCTGCATACTTTTCACTCCAGAAGACATAGCTGTGCCCTACAATCCACACTGTGAACATCTTCAAAGGAGAACTGGATGCACTCAGGAGGTGTAATTCAGTAGAATGGTAAAAAGAAATGAAAGACAGTTTGGAAATGGAGGCATACATATTTTTTTTCATAAAAAAAAGAACTGATTGGCTGTTTCATACCATTCTAGAATAAAAACTAGGCTGTATGTGTAAATTAATAGAAGCATGTTTTGTATTGGTACAGAAAAATGCGTTACCAAAGAACAGTACTATGGATTTGCTGTTAGGTTTGAAAAGTCAAGCACTCTTGCTCTGTGGAATTGAAACATTGTTTGGTGAACTTCTGACCTAACTCCACACAGCAGTGTTCCATGAGCTGTTGCTATGGTAGCAGGCAGAAGTCAAGTTGGGGGAAGGGTACTAGGCAGAAGTCAAGTTGGGGGAAGGGTACTTTTGGAAAAGGGTTGGTTTTCAACCAATAGAAATGTGTGATTACATTTGAAAAAAAGGGGGAAGCACTGAGATTTGAAATTAACATGTATATGTGTGGAAAAAGAGAGGGAAAGTTTGCCATTATCTGGTTCTGCTGAGAGGAGAGAGGTGTAAAGAACAGAGATCCTGGCTCTGATAATCTGCTGTTTGAGTGCCACATTTCTTTCACAGCTAACTAATTTTAAAGGTGAGTTTAGAGTTTGAGAGGGGATGTATATGGTAAATTAAGAAATGAATAATAGAAATGGAATTCCTTTTGTTGAAGTTGTGTTTATTATTTTCTGTTTTGGGAGAAATTTAAATGTGAGGAACATGTAAAATAATATGGACTATGTTTTCACGATAAATTAAGGTGTACTGGTAAAAATAAAGAATACTTTAAGGGTTTGAGGTTGGACTCAGTAATGCAAATACATACAGCATCAGTAAGGCTGGTTGCCCTTGCTGGAGTGTAGTCAGTCACCCAGGTTACACATGGTGCTGGTCTGAAAAAGCAGTTTGGACATGTGCTTTTTTAAGAATCTGAAAAGTGGATTCAAAATGTGACAGACTGTAAAAGTGTTTATCACTTGCCAAAAAAAAGAGTAGTAAGTGTGCTTTCAAAATGGCAAAGAAATTTCGTTTTGTGACTAATGTGAAAACATGACTCTGTGTGCATATAGGAATTACAGGCAGAGATTTATTGCGTATTGCTCTGGTGATTTCACAGTTGCATTAGATGGAAAGGGGGAGCCATTTTTTGGTGCAGAAGCAGACTCTTAGCACACACCCAGCTGCTTACCCTGTGGAATCATGCACAGTATTCACAAGCGAGTGGGGTTTGAGGTTTCAGTCAGTAATGCAAATACATTCAGCATCACTAAGGCTGGTTGCCCTTGCTGGAGTGTAGTCAGTTACCCAGGTTACACATGGTGCTGGTCTGAAAAAGCAGTTTGGACATGTGCTTTTTTAAGAATCTGAAAAGTGGATTCAAAATGTGACAGACTGTAAAAATGTTTATCACTTGCCAAAAAAAAGAGTAGTAAGTGTGCTTTCAAAATGGCAAAGAAATTTCGTTTTGTGACTAATGTGAAAACATGACTCTGTGTGCATATAGGAATTACAGGCAGAGATTTATTGCGTATTGCTCTGGTGATTTCACAGTTGCATTAGATGGAAAGGGGGAGCCATTTTTTGGTGCAGAAGCAGACTCTTAGTACACACCCAGCTGCTTACCCTGTGGAATCATGCACAGTATTCACAAGCGAGTGGGGTTTGAGGTTTCAGTCAGTAATGCAAATACATTCAGCATCACTAAGGCTGGTTGCCCTTGCTGGAGTGTAGTCAGTTACCCAGGTTACACATGGTGCTGGTCTGAAAAAGCAGTTTGGACATGTGCTTTTTTAGGAATCTGAAAAGTGGATTCATAATGTGTCAGTCTGTAAAAGTGTTTATCACTTGCCAAAGAAAAGAGTAGTAAGTGTGCTTTCAAATTGGCAAAGAAATTTCGTTTTGTGACTAATGTGAAAACATGACTCTGTGTGCAAATAGGAATTACAGGCAGAGATTTATTGCGTATTGCTCTGGTGATTTCACAGTTGCATTAGATGGAAAGGGGGAGCCATTTTTTGGTGCAGAAGCAGACTCTTAGCACACACCCAGCTGCTTACCCTGTGGAATCATGCACAGTATTCACAAGCGAGTGGGGTTTGAGGTTTCAGTCAGTAATGCAAATACATTCAGCATCACTAAGGCTGGTTGCCCTTGCTGGAGTGTAGTCAGTCACCCAGGTTACACATGGTGCTGGTCTGAAAAAGCAGTTTGGACATGTGCTTTTTTAAGAATCTGAAAAGTGGATTCAAAATGTGACAGACTGTAAAAGTGTTTATCACTTGCCAAAAAAAAGAGTAGTAAGTGTGCTTTAAAAATGGCAAAGAAATTTCGTTTTGTGACTAATGTGAAAACATGACTCTGTGTGCATATAGGAATTACAGGCAGAGATTTATTGCGTATTGCTCTGGTGATTTCACAGTTGCATTAGATGGAAAGGGGGAGCCATTTTTTGGTGCAGAAGCAGACTCTTAGCACACACCCAGCTGCTTACCCTGTGGAATCATGCACAGTATTCACAAGCGAGTGGGGTTTGAGGTTTCAGTCAGTAATGCAAATACATTCAGCATCACTAAGGCTGGATGCCCTTGCTGGAGTGTAGTCAGTTACCCAGGTTACACATGGTGCTGGTCTGAAAAAGCAGTTTGGACATGTGCTTTTTTAAGAATCTGAAAAGTGGATTCAAAATATGACAGACTGTAAAAGTGTTTATCACTTGCCAAAAAAAAGAGTAGTAAGTGTGCTTTCAAAATGGCAAAGAAATTTCGTTTTGTGACTAATGTGAAAACATGACTCTGTGTGCATATAGGAATTACAGGCAGAGATTTATTGCGTATTGCTCTGGTGATTTCACAGTTGCATTAGATGGAAAGGGGGAGCCATTTTTTGGTGCAGAACCAGACTCTTAGCACACACCCAGCTGCTTACCCTGTGGAATCATGCACAGTATTCACAAGCGAGTGGGGTTTGAGGTTTCAGTCAGTAATGCAAATACATTCAGCATCACTAAGGCTGGTTGCCCTTGCTGGAGTGTAGTCAGTTACCCAGAATACACATGGTGCTGGTCTGAAAAAGCAGTTTGGACATGTGCTTTTTTAAGAATCTGAAAAGTGGATTCATAATGTGTCAGTCTGTAAAAGTGTTTATCACTTGCCAAAAAAAAGAGTAGTAAGTGTGCTTTCAAATTGGCAAAGAAATTTTGTTTTGTGACTAATGTGAAAACATGACTCTGTGTGCAAATAGGAATTACAGGCAGAGATTTATTACGTATTGCTCTGGTGATTTCACAGTTGCATTAGATGGAAAGGGGGAGCCATTTTTTGGTGCAGAAGCAGACTCTTAGCACACACCCAGCTGCTTACCCTGTGGAATCATGCACAGTATTCACAAGTGAGTGGGGTTTGAGGTTTCAGTCAGTAATGCAAATACATTCAGCATCACTAAGGCTGGTTGCCCTTGCTGGAGTGTAGTCAGTCACCCAGGTTACACATGGTGCTGGTCTGAAAAAGCAGTTTGGACATGTGCTTTTTTAAGAATCTGAAAAGTGGATTCATAATGTGACAGACTGTAAAAGTGTTTATCACTTGCCAAAAAAAAGAGTAGTAAGTGTGCTTTCAAAATGGCAAAGAAATTTCGTTTTGTGACTAATGTGAAAACATGACTTTGTGTGCATATAGGAATTACAGGCAGAGATTTATTGCGTATTGCTCTGGTGATTTCACAGTTGCATTAGATGGAAAGGGGGAGCCATTTTTTGGTGCAGAAGCAGACTCTTAGCACACACCCAGCTGCTTACCCTGTGGAATCATGCACAGTATTCACAAGCGAGTGGGGTTTGAGGTTTCAGTCAGTAATGCAAATACATTCAGCATCACTAAGGCTGGTTGCCCTTGCTGGAGTGTAGTCAGTTACCCAGGTTACACATGGTGCTGGTCTGAAAAAGCAGTTTGGACATGTGCTTTTTTACGAATCTGAAAAGTGGATTCAAAATGTGACAGACTGTAAAAGTGTTTATCACTTGCCAAAAAAAAGAGTAGTAAGTGTGCTTTCAAAATGGCAAAGAAATTTCGTTTTGTGACTAATGTGAAAACATGACTCTGTGTGCATATAAGAATTACAGGCAGAGATTTATTGCGTATTGCTCTGGTGATTTCACAGTTGCATTAGATGGAAAGGGGGAGCCATTTTTTGGTGCAGAAGCAGACTCTTAGCACACACCCAGCTGCTTACCCTGTGGAATCATGCACAGTATTCACAAGCGAGTGGGGTTTGAGGTTTCAGTCAGTAATGCAAATACATTCAGCATCACTAAGGCTGGTTGCCCTTGCTGGAGTGTAGTCAGTTACCCAGGTTACACATGGTGCTGGTCTGAAAAAGCAGTTTGGACATGTGCTCTTTTAAGAATCTAAAAAGTGGATTCATAATTTGTCAGTCTGTAAAAGTGTTTATCACTTGCCAAAAAAAAGAGTAGTAAGTGTGCTTTCAAATTGGCAAAGAAATTTCGTTTTGTGACTAATATGAAAACATGACTCTGTGTGCAAAGCGGAATTACAGGCAGATATTTATTGCGTATTGCTCTGGTGATTTCACAGTTGCATTAGATGGAAAGGGGGAGCCATTTTTTTGTGCAGAAGCAGACTCTTAGCACACACCCAGCTGCTTACCCTGTGGAATCATGCACAGTATTCACAAGCGAGTGGGGTTTGAGGTTTCAGTCAGTAATGCAAATACATTCAGCATCACTAAGGCTGGTTGCCCTTGCTGGAGTGTAGTCAGTCACCCAGGTTACACATGGTGCTGGTCTGAAAAAGCTGTTTGGACATGTGCTTTTATCAGAATCTGAAAAGTGGATTCATAATGTGTCAGTCTGTAAAAGTACTTTTCACTTGCCTAAAAAGTAGTAGAAAGTATGCTTTGCAATTGGCAAAGAAATTTCGTTTTCTGCCTAATTTCAAAGCATGACTCTGTGTGCACACAGGAATTGTTTTTAGATATTTAATTGGTGAAGGTGTTATTGTGATTTTCATTTATAGGAAAGGGGTTTATAGTATTTTAAGATTTCTAAAGAACATAAAAAATGTAGTAATATATTTAAATAAAATAAAGGAATTTTTTTTAGTTTTTTTCAGGTATTGCTGAAGAGCAGTGAACAAAATTTAAGATGCCTACAAAATCCAGAGTAAAGAAAGACCACAAAAAAACCTATATTTGAAGACAAGTGGAGGACCTAAAATAGTTGGAGATGCTCATGTTGGGAAAAAGAAAAAATCTTCTGGTAAGCAGACAAAAAATTTTTTAAAGAACATATTCAAAAAAAGGAAAAATGTACAAAATGTCCGTACTGGAAAGAATGTTTTCAATAGAAAAGGACAGGAAAACATTGAGAATTTAGTTAATGCAAATATACCTTCTGCAACTAAAAAGATTAACTTAAACAGAAAAACAGTGTTTAAAGAGATACGTAGAAAAATGAGAAGAGTTATGTCCAATTTGATAAAGGATGTGAAGAAATATAAGCAAAAGGCTAAGTTTTATAAGAGAAAAAAAGAAATTGAAGCCATTGCAGCAAAGGCATTAGAATTAAAAAGGAAACTATTCATTTTAATTTTGAATAGGATGCGTACATTAGATAAAATGGTTAATGTACTGAAATCACAAAGCAAAAGGAAAAGAGTAGTGAACAGAACAAACTTTTGTAAAGTGTTTTTAGGAAAATGGATGCATAGTTCAAGTAGTGAACCTTTTTTTAATGAAGAGAGCTATTTTCAAAGTAATAGTTTGCTGCATGCAGTTGACACCAGAGGTCGTGTTTACGAAGTGAAAAATGGTTGCATAATGGAGAAGGAGATAATGGTTCCAAGAGATGAGGTACAAGTGATGGCGGATGAGGCTATGGGGAGACGTCCTAAAGCCCCAGTGTACACTTGGAATTGTAGTAGTATTTGCACTGTGCGTCAGGAATCTATTGATAAATTTCGTGAGTTTCTAAGAGAATATAGTAAAAAAAGTGTAAAACAGAAGATTAAGGTGCTTCAAAGTCTAGATCCATGCAGAGTGAGAGAGAATACTGGTTTGCAGGGTCATTCTCTGGCTTGTCTATCTAGAAAAGTGTGTAATAGTGTTTTCCATCATTTTAGGATGCTGGCTGTCCATCATACTGAAATGAGAAAGTTTGTGAGACGGTTGTATTTTGCTAAAAGTCCAGCAATAAAGTTAGATGAATTGAATAGGGCTCTGTTCCGTGGATCGGTATCAGATGTAGAGAAGGTTGTTGATGAAATTCAGTTTTGTTACTTTGGTCCTGAACAAAACAGTGCAGAAAAGGACACAGTAAATGAGGAAGAAGTGGAAGAGAATGTAGAACCCTCTGTAAGTAAGACATTTAATGATCACATAACAAAATTTGCAATAATCTCTAATGAAAGACCAAATATGACTTGTATTTGTTGCCGCAGAACTCATTATAGAAAACAAACTAGGAATGTTGATCTCTACAGAAAGAGTGAAAATGAAGATAATTATAAGTGGAAGGATTTTGCCACATATATATTTCTTGAAAATTGTTTTGAATTGGGTGAAGATCAGCGTATTTGTAAATACTGTTACAACAAGTTAGAGGAAAATAGAATGCCGACCAGAGCTGTACATAATAATTTAGAATTGGATGCTATTCCTGCTGAACTTTCTGAATTAAATACATATGAGTCTATACTCATTCAATGTGTTCATCCGTTCCAGACCATAGTACGTATGTGTAGTGTTCTGGGGTGGCACACAGGTACAGGGGAGGCCTAGGGGCATGGGGAACTATCAGGACAAACAGGACACGACAGCCGGGGTTACTGTGGTGGGCCGAAGACCACGAGCCGTCTCGCGCCCGTTTATTTATACCGTCGGGCGTGCCCGCCCTCCGGGTGCGTGGGTGCGTGACCAGCGTGCTGGAACGGGCCAGGTGGCTCCGTTACCACATCCCTCCAATCTTTCAGATACAGAGATCATTTCTCGCTGAACAGTTCGGTTCTTGCGCACACCACGCAAAGTCTCTAAGTCTCTTACTTGGGGCCGGGTTTGGCCGAAGTCCATACGGCCGACTCCGTGGAACATCTCCTCAGCCTGTTCCTCCTGCCCCTCGGCCACTGGGCGGCTCGGCGGAGGGCCCGCCTTCTCGATCGCCCGCCCCGGGCAGTGGGGTTGCGCTCTGCGATGGGCTCGCCGGCACTCCTGGTGGGCCTCAAACTCTTCCTCCTCCTGGTCGGTCTCGGGGACGCCAGATGTTATTCGTTTGAACCAAGACGCATTTCGCGTTACTGTCCGCGCCCCTCTCCTGGCGGACACCATGGTGCCCCGCATTCCGGTCACTTCCCACACCTCCCGTTCGAATGGGGTACGATACTTCCAATTCGGGTACCGGTCTTTCAGGATGACCCCGTCTCCCACCTGGAGACTCCTCGCCCGGGCTCTTCTCTTCAGACTGGCTTTCTCGTTGGAGGTCCGCCTTCTCCCTTGCGCCGCCTCTTGGTCTAGCGGCGTGGGCTGCCACACATGACTCGCCGGGATATTGTCCCTGGGGGCCTTCTTGAACAGAAGGTGCGCTGGCGCACACCTGGTCGTACAGTGGGGGGTCCGTCGGTAAGCACTTAGGAACTGCGAGAGGCACTGATCCGCGTCTTCTCCTTGCTCGACTCCGATTCTCAGCGCCCGGTTCATCGTGCGCATAAAACGCTCCACCTCCCCATTCGCCTGGGGCCACTGCGGGGTAATCTTCCTGTGTCTGACCCCTCGAGCCGCGAGGTATTCCTGGAACTCTCGCCCTTGGAACGGGGGCCCGTTGTCCGACCGGACTTCCTCAGGTAGGCCCATCATGGCAAATATGCGATCCAGCGCCGCTCGCACCTGGTTGAATGCCGTCGATGACACCACTTCCACCACCGGGAACTCGGAGTGTGAATCCACCACCACTAAGGTGTGTCGCCCATCCGGGAACGAACCAAAGTCTACACTCAACTTGGACCAGGGTTCCAGACAGGGGTCCTCCGTGATCACTGGGTGAGGCGTCGGCTCCCCCCCCCGTGATGTTGCACGAGTGACAGTTGCGGATGGCTTCCTCAACCAGCGCGGCCATCCGAGGGAACCACACCTTGCTCCGCAGCCTTGCCTTGGTCTTGGAGATGCCTTGATGCCCTTGATGCGCCAACCTGACCACCTCTCCTTGGAGACTCCTCGGAATGACGAGTTTTGCTCCTCGCAGGACCACGCCATGCGGCCCCTCGCTGAGTTCACTCCACGCGTTCCACACCTGCTGTCGATACACTTTCTCCTCTTCGGTGAGGGCTTGCACCCCATCCAGGAAGTTCCGCCAGTGGTGGGTCGCCAGCGTGCGCTTCACTTTCACGAGGCAGTCGTCCAGCTCCGTGGCCTTGCCGATGTCTTCCAACGTGAGTGCCACCGGGCATGCAGCTTGCGACACCAGTCGGACGAACTCCTCCGTTTCCGCCTCATCCGCCTGATCAGGGTGCACCGGCTCCGGGTGGCGGGACAGGAAGTCCGCTGGGTTGCTGGCCCCGGGTCGGAACACGACCTCGAATCGGTACGCTTGTAACTGGACCGCCCATCTCTCGATCCTTGGGGGCCCTAGCCTCGCCGTGCCGGCGAAGAGCGGAACCAGGGGCTTGTGGTCGGTGACCACCCAGAAGTCGTGACCATAAAGGTAGAGATGGAAATGTTGACAGGCCCACTTGATGGCCAGCGCCTCCCGCTCAATCTGCGCGTACCTCATCTCCGTAGCCGTCAGAGCCCTGCTGGCATACGCGGTCGGGACCCATTCCTTCGCCTCCGTCTCCTGCATCAGGACCGCGCCCAGCCCCACGGGGCTCGCGTCCACCACCACCTCTGTCCGCCGGTGGGGTCTGAAGTACGCCATCACCTTGTCATCGATCAGCGCGTCCTTGACCGCTTGGAACGCCATATCTTCCTTAGCCGCCCAGGTCCAAGGATGACCACTCTTCGTGAGAAGCCGGAGCGGCTCCGACAGGGACGCCAGATTGGGAATAAACCTCCCGCAGTAGGTTGCCATCCCTAGGAAACTCCTGACCTCGGTGGCAGATGTGGGCCTCGGGGCAGCGCGGATCGCTACCGCTTTCTTCGGATCCACTCTCAGGCCTTCCCTCGAGAAGATGTAGCCGAAGAATTCGACCGACTCCTGGTAGAAGGAGCACTTGGCCTCATGCAGGGTGAGGCCACTATCCGCTAGCCGCTGCAGCGTGTCTCGCAGATGCCGATGGTGTTCTTACAGAGTTCGTGAGAACACCAGAATGTCGTCACTTAAGTTGATGACTCCCTGGAGACCCGAGAGAGTCTCCCTTATGGCGTTTTGGAACACTTCGGCCGCTGACGAGATTCCGAAGCTCAAGCGCTTATATCTCCGCAGGCCAACGTGGGTGGAGAAGGTGGTTATATTGCGGCTGTCGGGGTGGAGTTCAAGCTGGTGGTACCCCGCGTTGAGATCCAGTTTCGTGAACCACTGCGCGCCGTTGAGGTCGGCCACAATATCGTCCATGGTGGGCGTGAGGTGCCTTTCGCGCTTGACTGCCTTGTTTGGGAGGCGCATGTCTACACACAGTCGGATGGCGCCGGGCTGGTTGGGTTTGGGCGCCACGACCAGGGGGGACACCCACGGGGTCGGACCCGATACCTTCTCAATCACCCCCAAGTCTTCCAATTTTTGCAACTCCTCCTCTACCCATGGTCGCAGGAGGAATGGTATTCTCCGGTGACGCAGCGCCATGGGCCGGACTGTCGGGTCCACGTGTAGTCTGAACTGCTTCCCGCGTAGGCATCCTAGACCTTGAAACAACATCGGAAAGTCCTTCAGTATCTCCCTTGCATGCAGGTCGTGCACCTGATTCGCGAAGAATACCAGCGCCAGATCTTCGGCGGTGTGGCAGCTCAGCAGGGTGCCCCTCTTGCCTTCCGCCACGTGGAATGTCGTGGCCAGCTTCCGGCCTTCGCTGACGACTTCAACGTCGATCACCCCTCGCAGGGACAGTGGCCGGTCACTGTCATACGTGAAGATTTGGGCTTTGGAGGGTCTCAGGGGTGGGCGTGGCGACAACCTCTCATACTGGCAGCTGTCCATGACGTTCACCGACGCCCCCGTGTCGATGAGAGCACTCACCGGGGACCCGGCCACCATGATGTCACACATGGGCGGCGGTCTTCTCTTCGTGCCTTCCCGGCCTACGAACGACACGAAGAATACTTCCTCTTCTTCCCCCTCTTCATCGAACTCTGGCTTGGAGTTTTCGCGCAGGGCGGCGGATTCCTCCACTGTCAGTTGTGGTACGCGCGCCGCAGCCCCACGTGGGCCGGAAGCACCTCCGCGCCCCCTTCGGCCACTTCTGCAGACCTTCGCAAAGTGGTTCGCTCGGCCGCACTTCAGACATGTTTGTCCCATTGCGACGCACCGGCCGCCAGGTGGGTGACCTAGGCCGCAGTTGCCACATGTGCTGCCCTGTGGAGCCCTCGCGGCTCCTCGCTGTTGGTTCGGTCGCTTCTGCAGCGCGTCCACTCTCTCTTCCTTGATTGCTGGCGGTTTCGGGGCAGTCGCTGGCCGATTGAGGGCCGCCTCCATCGCATCCGCTCGAGCATTGGACAGCTCGTGAGACCCGCCTAGGACCAGGATGTTGTCGAGGGAGATGCCTGGCTCCCGCAGGATGAGACGCCGCAACGGGACCGACCTGCACCCTTGTATGAGTTGAGCCCGAATCTCTGCCCTCTGGTCTGGCAGCTCACAGGACAGCGAGAGTTTCCGCAGGCGTGCATAGAAGACGTCAATGCTTTCATTTTCTTCCTGTCGTGCCTGGCGAAGCTTAAACCACTCAAAATCGGGGTTCGTTTGGGGATCAAAATGGCGGTTCAGGGCCCTTATGGTGCCCGCATAGTCGTCGTCGTTCCCCCGGTCCGGTAGAGTTTCGAAGAGGTCGTACAGTTCTTCACCACCGTAGCACATGAGGAGAGATCTCTTGACCGTGTTGTCCGTCTCCCGCACTCCGACAAAATAGTGCTCCAGCCGTCCGATCCATGATCGCCACCGCACTGCCGCCGTGGAGGGGTCCGACAATTCGCTGAACGGCGGCAGCGGGGCCACCGCGCTGTGTCCAGGCGCGGCGGCCGCGGGCTGCGCGGTGGCTACCGGCTGAGTCTGCTGCGCCGTGCCACTTCCGCTGGAGGCAGGGGTCGTCATGCTCGTCACCCCTCACTGCTCACCTCCCAGACCGCGGCTGCTTGGCTGGTGTCCAGGCGAGACCACCGTTGCACTCCTCCCTTGATCGGGCCTCTGCAGGCCACCTGCCTGTCGCAGCGCGCAGGCGAGACCTTTTCTTCTGCTGGTGCTGCGCGTGGGCGAGACCTGTGCTGCTGTTGGTGCTGCGCGTAGGCGAGACCTGCTTATCCACCGTGTTTTTTTTTTGTATGCTTTATTGTCCACTCTCCCTCTCAGGCACCGCTGAGGACGCCCTCTACTGCAACCTGCTGTCGGGGCCTTTGCCGGCAGAGCCAAAGCCAGCTACGACCTCCCAGACGCTCATGCAGCTCACGAGGGCCGACTCCCCCCTCCGACGGAGCTCACCTGCAGAGCACCAGCTTCGAGACCTCCAGCGCGAGGACGCACACGGCGAGGTCCTCCTCGTTCCGCCTCCGCGGAGAGCGCCGGGCACCCCCAGGCAAGTTTGTAGAGCGCCGGAGAGGCGAGGCGCGGGTAGGCTCCGCCCTCGTCACCAATGTAGTGTTCTAGGGTGGCACACAGGTACAGGGGAGGCCTAGGGGCATGGGGAACTATCAGGACAAACAGGACACGACAGCCGGGGTTACTGTGGTGGGCCGAAGACCACGAGCGGTCTCGCGCCCGTTTATTTATACCGTCGGGCGTGCCCGCCCTCCGGGTGCGTGGGTGCGTGACCAGCGTGCTGGAACGGGCCGGGTGGCTCCGTTACCACATCATGGAGCCCAAAACTGGTAAATTACCTCCTTCAGATTTACTGAGAGGTTTAAAAGGTAGAGTGGTGTATTTGCCCTTGGATTTGAAAAAAAATATGGAAACTATTGATGCGGATACTTTGGAAACTGAACCATTAATTATTCTGGTTAATGGTGTACCTACAAAGAATAAGAAGATTTGGCAGGAGCTGGTAGATGTACGGAAAGTACAAAGAGCAAATTTGTATTTGAAAAGGAATAACAAATGGTATGAATCAATTTATATAGAAGAAGAAGAAGAAGAAGATTTACAAGAAGACACAGAAACACCAACTGGACAAATTGAAAAAGTGGACAAGTCAAAGGAAGAAGAAATTTATGAACATTTTAGCATACATCCTCTTCATTCAAAAGAAGTTATGGGAGACAATATTGATCTGTTTCAGATGAAGAAAGCAAAAGGAACTCCCGTGAGTGTATGGGAGGAGAGCTTGGAAGCTCTATGTTTTCCCCAGCTGTTTCCTAAAGGAAAAGGAGGACGATACGATGAACATCCGGAACAGATTCCAGCTTCTGAGTATCGGACTACAAGACTATATGCTGAAGATCCCAGATTTCGACAAAGTATTCCTTATTTGTTCCATCTTTTATTTGAAAGCGACTTGTCTGCACTGTCTTATGCAGTAAATCACATTTTAAAAAGTGGAGTACATTTACAAAATGTGTCTGCTAAGGATTTTATGGAGAAAGTGCAGCACCGAGATGATCATTTGGAAACACAACTGATCAGTCTGATGGCTTGTCAGCGTGGGACAAATGAATATTGGTACAGACGCCATGGTGAATTAAAATGCATATTACGGAATTTAGGAACACCAACATGGTTTGTTACCCTAAGCTGTGCTGAGTACGCTTGGGATGATTTACTGGATTTTCTACGAGAGGCAAATTCAAACATTAAAAACATCGAATACAAGACAGCAGGAGAACTGTGCTCATTGGATCCGGTTAATGTTTGCAGATATTTCAATCATAGATTTGAGGCTATGATGTCGTTCATCTGCAATAAAAAAAATCCACCTCTAGGAGAAGTAGTGGATTTCTTTTGGAGAAAAGAGTACCAGGCAAGAGGTGCTCCTCATATTCATATGCTGTTGTGGATCAAGGATGCCCCAAAGTTTGGAACAGATGCTGATGAAGCAGTGTTATCTTACATTGAAGAATATGCAACATGTGCTATACCAAAAAACACAGAAGAGAAAAAGTTAAAGGAGCAAGTTTTACGTTTCCAAAGTCATTGGTGTGGAAAATACTGTCGACGGAAATACAAGAGCAAAGATAAATACTACACTAAATGTCGATTTGGATTTCCTAGACCTGTTCTTTCAAATGGAAGAGTAAACAGTTTTATGTCATCTGTGAGACATACTATTACAAGAAAATCACCTAAGAATACCTACAACCTTAAAAGAAAAGAAGAATCAAAAAATATAAATGACTACAACCCAGTCATTTTATCCATGTGGAATGCTAACATGGATATACAGTATGTAGCTGACAATTCCATTGCTGTTGCTCGATATGTAACGTCTTACATTACGAAATCAGAAAAAACAGAATTGAAGGAAATGTGGTAAGAGATTTCTCATGAGAAAACTGTCAGTAAGAAGCTGTACAGTTTCAGTTTGAAGATGTTATCGCATCGAGAAATTGGATCCTACGAATGTTCAGATGGGTTATCTTCTGCAAGTCTCTACTCGAAATCAAGAAGAATAATTTGGGCAAGTTTAGGCCTTGCAGCAATGAGAAATCGGGTACTGAAATCTGTTGGAGAAATTGAATATTTGGCCGAGAATGACCCAGAAAGTACAGATATTTTGAAATCAAACATGTTGGACACATATTATCCCAAGAGAAGTCATCATCTGGAGAACATGTGTCTCTATGAAGTGCTGCAGAACTACATTTATTCACGGAAAGCCACAGAAGACATCAACAATGGAAAATATAAAGTCATTGGTGAGGAAGGATGTTTGGTGAAGCAAACAAAAGGAAGTTTGATAAATCACAGGAAGCTGAGTTGCGACACTACTGACAAAAAGGAATTTTACTACTTGGCTCTTTTACAGCTGTTTAAACCATGGCGTACAGAGGATGAACTACTGGGAGAATTTCAAAGCTATGAAGATTCTTTTAATGTAATGCTTGCAAAGACAGCATACAATGCATTACATTCTCAACTTATCTGCAAATGTTAAATGAAGAAATTGAACAGGAAACTACAATTGCAGCAGAAATAGCTAGAGACAGTTCTCAGGACAGCCAAAGTTCAGGAACACTCAGTCAAGATCCCCTAGGACAACCAATCGTTGAAAATGAAGCATCAATAGCCATGAATGAAGTGGAAACGGCTATGAATCAAGCTCAAGAAGAATTTATAGACTTACAAAATTTGGAAAGACAACTGAACGAAGAGCAGCAACAAATTTATGAAGAGATCAGAAACAAAATTGATCACGGATTTCTACATGAAAAAAAAGAGTGCTCATGCACATCATTTCATCCAATCAGGATGTATGTAAGCGGACAAGCTGGAACTGGAAAAAGTTTCCTTATAAAAGTCATCAGAAGCTACCTACAGCACAAAACGGATTCTACTTTGTCTTGTGTGGTTACTGCTCCAACTGGGTTAGCAGCATATAACATAAAAGGAATCACTTTACATCGTTTGCTAATGTTACCAGTGGAGCATGAGAACAAAATACAATACAACAAGCTAACTGGAGAAGCATGCTTTGAAGTTTCAAGAGTATTGAAGAAGATGCAGGTTCTCATTATTGATGAGGTGAGCATGGTATCAAACGTAATGCTTGCCTTTGTGCATTTAAGAATGCAGCAAATTCTGAAGACAGACTATGACGTGTTATTTGGAGGAAAACACGTCATAGTTTTTGGAGATCTTTTGCAACTTACTCCAGTTAAAGGACAACCAGTGTTTAATACTGTGACACATGAAGACACGAAGAAGTCATTGGGAAGCATCGGTAATGCAAATATTTGGTCCTTCTTTGAGTACAAGGAACTTACTACTAATATGAGGCAAGCAAACGATGAAGAATATGGAAGTATTCTGAAAGATATCAGAATTGGACTACTCACTGAAGCTGATACGAAAGCATTACAGAGTCGGCTGCTACATAATTTATTTCCAAAGGAAGAAATAGTTGCAGAGAACATATACAAGAACATTGCAGAAAAGAAAAGTGTCATCTGCTTAATGCCAACTCTACGTGAATGCTCAATATTCAATGAGGAGCTTTTGAAATTGGAAAAGGAAGATATCAGGAAATTGGAAGCAGTGGACAAAATTGAGGATGGAAGAATTACTGTCACATTAACAGGCACACTGAAAAATAAATTGGATTCACTAGAGAAGAACATTTCCAAAACAGCTGGATTAGAAAAAAATCTATATGTTTGCATGAACTGTAGAGTATTTTTAAGGAGAAATTTGGATGTTGAAAAAGGTTTAGTTAATGGAGCTATGGGAAGAGTTGTGGGTTTTATTAATTATCAGAAAAAAGATGGAATTGAATGTTTAAAAATAAAATTTGATCAAATAGACGAAGTTAAAGACATTTGTCGTTGTTCAGTTCGTTTCATGCTTGTGAAAGACTTATATGTACGTAGGAAGCAGTTTCCGTTTTCTCTAGCATATGCTGTAACTATTCACAAGTCTCAAGGATTGACTGTAGATTGTGCATTTGTGAACATTGGTTCAACTGTGTTCAAAGAAGGTATGGCATATGTTGCTTTGTCACGAGTAAAAACATTATCAGGTTTATTCATGATAGACTTTGATGACTCAAAAGTTAGTGCTGATGCAAATTGTGTAAAGGAGTATAATAGATTAAGAAGAAGCTATGCTCCTCATTTAGGTCAGTATCCTGTGTTGGAGAAACGTGTAGTTTCTCGTAAAAGGAGAAATGAGAATATCTGTAACGAAGATGTAGAGAGGATGAAAAAAAAGAGGAGTGATGTAATTGCAAGCAAAAAGAAAAATGAAGAACAGGTTGTAGGATGTCATTTTGAAAATAGCTCTGGTGTCAACTGCTACGCTAATGTAGTGCTGAATGTTGCATTTTATCTGGAAAGTGTGCAAGAGCAGATAATAGTAAATCAGGGAAAAAGATTCTGTTCTGAGTTGAGTCTCCTTTTTCAAAAGCTGAGTAATGATAAAACTCAAATAGAAAGTGCTACTGAAATTAGAAAACTTTTAGATGTCTGTTCGGGACGAACACAGTTTTCTCAAAATGTACAGCAAGACGCACAGGAATTCTTGATGTTTTTTCTTCAGCTACTGGAAGAAGAAGGGGTTCCCATTGAAAATGTATTTGGTCTCTCTTATAATGGGAACATAGTTGTGAAAACTGTTATAATATATGTGGCTCTAATGTTGATTCTGAAAGGTTTATTTATTTAACATTGCCAGAAAGTAAAACAGTCACTTTTGCTAAATTAGTTAAAGATGCTAATCATAGCATGGAATGCAGTGAGTGTCAATCTGACATGTTTTCAACGTTAATTTTAAAGGAATACGGACAGTATGTAATTTTAATGATGCAACGCTGTAAAGCTGATGGTTCAAAATTAGATACTTTAATAAAGAAGTTTACAGGACAGCAATTATCAATTTCAGGAAAAACTTTTGTAACAGTTGCAATAATTTTCCATGATGGACCTACTGTAACTTCTGGTCATTACACAGTTTATCTTAAAT
Organism: Triturus cristatus; assembly: GCF_964204655.1. Classification (NCBI taxonomy): domain Eukaryota; kingdom Metazoa; phylum Chordata; class Amphibia; order Caudata; family Salamandridae; genus Triturus; species Triturus cristatus. The sequence continues at coordinate 984,008,583 of NC_140592.1, read as the reverse complement.
GTGAAAAAGGCTGGACACTGTGTAATGATTCCCAATTGATTTTTAAGCAACGTTTGCCTTTTGATTTAGCAAATTCCTATCTAATCTTCCTGAAACCTAAATTTTAGAGAGATTTGGCAACATCTGGACAAAACAATTTTACCATTTTATTGGATTACCATTGGAATTTTCAAAAAAAATGATTTTACAAATTATCATTTGGCCTAATGGAAAGGTAACCAATTGTAATGTGGACTTTTTCAATTTTTAATGAAACTTTGGAAAACCAAAAATTTAGAAAAAATCGGTAACATCTGCACAATTTAAATTTTGGAATGTTATTGGATTGCCATTGGAAATTTATTCAAAAAAGATTTTTAAAATTACTATTTGGCCATGCGGAAAGGTAAACAATTCTATTGTGGACTTATTTAATTATTAATAAATCTTTCGGAAACCAAAATGTTACAGAGAATCGGTGAGATCTGTACAATTTAAACTTTAGATTTTTATTGGATTACCATTGGAAATTTAATCAAAAAAGAATTTTAAAATTACTATTTGGCCTAAAGGAAATGGAACCAGATGTATTGTGGAGTTATTTGAGATATATTTTTGTGATTATACTTCTGAAACAAAAATATCAGACGGTATTTTAAAGAAATAAGTATTGATATTAGATGATATTTTTTAAGAATATTATGCATTTCTATAAAGTTATGTTTATGCAAAAAGAGATTGTGGGCTTTTTTAAAACAATCTTTGAAATTGTTAATTTTTTTTTTGCCCGCTGTTAAATGATGAATGCAATTGCTTTCACAATTTATAGTGAAATGCAATATATTCTGAAAACAGCAAAAAAAAGGCAAACATTTTTTTTGAAAAATATGTAAATATGTGTACTGTATTATAAAATGTTTTATTAAATATTAATACTTTTTTCTTTTTTTTCAGATTGAGATAGAAAATTTTCGAAAACTAGAACCATTTTTAAAGCAATTAAAAAAAAATTTAAATGAATAAATATTTTTTTGAGTGGGTATGGTAAGTCAAAAATTTCATGGTCCCTTTTTTCCACTTCTCCACAATCACATTTTCAGTTTTTCATTGTAGTCTCTCAAGGACCTTGTAATGTGATAATTGATTTTTAGTGTTTTTTAAAAAAAAAAAAATAATTACGCGTACCGTACGCGTACGGTAAAAAAAAAATCAAAAAAAAGTTTTAAAAAATATATAAAAAAAAGTTGAAAGGTAAGGTTGGCTCTTAAAAGAGCCGTTGTGTTCATGCAGGGACAGAGGAAAGAAAGAATGGGAATATTAGTCGGTACGACAAATGTGCTGATCTATTTTATTGTTCACTAGGGAAATACTGGTCTCCCTATGACAAATTAGATCATGACAAGTGGCGCACCGTATTTCAACCCTCAGAAACCGAGGGTTAATTTCCAGAGGACGAGAAAAAGGAGATGCTCCCCCCACAGATGAAGGGCTCACCTGACCTGCCGAAGATGGACTCGGCCCTGCAGATGATGGTCCAGGCTGAGCTGCTGTGGATGTGCTTGGTTGACTTACTGAAGCGTTACCTTCAGTATGTCGAGCATGTGTCCTTCTGTGTACATCCTTAAGGTGTCTCAACATGGTGTGATTCCCGAAGGAATACTTCTTGTTGGGATTCCCTCTTGAAAGTACACGCTTACACAGCTTACAAGTCACTAAGGGTGCATTTACCTTTTGCTGGCCCTCTGGAAAAGAAAAATACTCCCATATGAAAGAGGTCTTTTGTTTCCTCGTTCTCTGCCTCAAGGTAGTGCTGCTAGCCTCACTCTCAGAAGGGCTCTGCAGTTCTGCCATCGTATCACAAAGACAACCCAGCTCCTTCTCCTAAGGGATCACAAGCAGAAATGAGGGGAATGGGTGTGGTGTAGGAGAGTTCTAGAACTGAAAGTTGTAAAAACCAATCAAAAGTCTTGTTTCTTGATCACATGATCTACCGTGCGCGTACGTTACGCTTACGGTACGCTTACGGAGCACTTACGGCAAAAGTACGCATGCGCGTAAAAAAGACACGCGCACGCGCGCATGCGCAAAACAGGCACGCCCCTTCGCTTCCGCGTAACGTGCGCGTGCAGCGTACGCGTTACGCGCTGTGCGCGCGTGACGTGCGTCTACGTAAATTGCGTAAATGAACGCAAACAGCGTAGAAATCTAACGTAATTAAAGCAAGACGTGCGCTTACCGTACGCGCACGTTAAAAAAAATATGTTATACTAATAAATCTTACCTGTTTATTTTATAAAAATGGTAAAATAAAAACATATTGTAGAATTTTTCAAATTTAACCACAGTCTTTAAAAAAGGATAGAAAATTAAAATAAAAATATGTAAAAAAAAAAAGAAAAAAAAAAAAATTAGCATTTAAAAAACCTTGCAAATTCACTGAAAAAACCATGGGTTTCACTCACGTTATAGTTAGGAATTAGCATTTAAAAAACCTTGCAAATTCACTGAAAAAACCATGGGTTTCACACACGTTATAGTTAGGAATTAGCATTTAAAAAACCTTAGAAATTCAATGAAAAAAACAAAGGTTTCACATATGTTATAGTTAGCTGGACATTTCACTCGTAAAAAACCATTGAAATTCCCCCGTTATAGTTAGTTCAGCTAACTATAACTCGCGCGCCCGCAATGCACTACTGATGACGTCACATATTACATCACTCATGACATGGTCACTGACATCACTCATGACATCCCTGATGACATCTCAATGACATCACTGATGACATCACTGATGACATCATCCAGTGATTGTGTGTTTTTCTGAAAATTAAATATGTTTTATATTTATGTATATCTCAAGGTCAATGGAAGAATAAATGGGAATATAAGTGTCTAAATGGATGCTTTTTTTTAAATTTTTTTGTGTAACTGACTGATTAAGTGTATCATAGTGAATACATGGCTTACTGAGTAATCTTTAAATATGAAAATATCTGTATCAGCATCAGACATAAGGATGGCCTCAATGCCTTGAAGCATTATCTAAATACAAGACCATCACACATGCAAGAACACTCCCTTATGTTACTCTGTATGGCTGAATGGTGCCTGGACAATAATGTGTTTATTTTTGATAAACTGTTTTACAAACAACTACAGGGCACTGCCATGGGTACTTGCTTCGCCCCCAGCTATGCTAATTTGCATATGGGCTGGTGGGAGGAGCAAGTACTCATGAAGGGACACAAAACCGTCATGACTGAAAATGTGAACATCTATGTACGGTACATTGATGATATATTCATACTGTGGCAAGGTACTGAGGAAAGTGCTAAAATCTTTGCCAACGAATTGAACAACAACAGTCTGAATTTATCATTCACTAGTCAAACCAGCAAGACTTCCATCCAATTTCTTGACATTGAAGTATACATTGAGAATATTTGTCTACAGACTAGAACATACAGGAAAGACACCGCAGGGAATGCCATCCTTCACGCAAATAGTTTCCATCACAACAGCGTTAAGGAGGGCATTCCTTATGCAGAATGTCTCAGGATGAGACGCAACTGCAGTACATCAGAAGGTCTTACGAAATCTACTAACAAATTGTTTAGTAGACTTCAGAGCAGAGGGTATAAAACACAAACGCTTGAGAAAGCCAGAAACAGAAGTGAGTCTAAGACACGAGAAGATCTTCTGTTTAAGAAACAAGAGGAGAGTGCTAGAAAAGAGGCAGGCATCCCGAGATTGATCACGGGATTCAATGCATATCATACTACATTGAGAAAAATCCTACACAAACACTGGCAGACAGTCCGCAGTGATCCGGTTTTGGGACCAAAATGCCCCAAAACCCCGGCCATCAGTTACAGAAGAGCGAAATCTATGCGACAGGAATTGGTACGCAACGCTCCTTCTATAGCGAAGGGTCAAACCTGGCTACAATCACCCAGAGGCTTTGTCAGGTGTAGTAGATGTAAAGCCTGCAAACACGGCAATAACACCAAGTCTGTTATAATGCCTTTCAGACATTCACCTTACACCATCCGTGGCAGTTTCAACTGCAAAACGGACTTTGCCGTGTACGTGCTTCAATGCACATGCCCAAAACTGTATGTTGGTAGTACGATCCACCAAGTTCACGTCCGCATTTTGAAACACCTGAGAGCAATTGCGAACGATGACCAATCATACCCAGTGGCACGCCATATCAATCTGTGCCACGGTGGAAAGACCCAGGACCTCTCCTATTTTGTGATTGATAGTGTCTCTAAAAATCCAAGGGGAGGTAACAGGCAATTGGCCTTGAGGAGATTGGAATCTAAGTATATCATTCTCCTCAATTCCAAAATACCACATGGGATGAATGCCGATGAAGCGCTTAATGTCCATCTCTGAGTCGTTATTTGAGAAGATTGGCCTCTTCGCTTGAACCCTTTCCTCGGAGCATGACTGCTCTAAACCTTTAATTTTTATCATATTTTACATTTAGCTGTATATACCACCCCATTGTATATGTGTTCCAATCCCTGTGTAATATATTTTCGGGTTTTGTACAGTAGGAGGGTGATAGGTAATTCAACTCCTTTCCTGGCCTGCCACTAAAGATCGTGAGTATCTTTATGCCCACTTGGGCGGGATATCCCCATAGTGGTGACATTTGAACCACCCCCCATATTTTCCTTTTTATTTCCTTTTTATTCTCTTCTAGTAGTGGCACTTGTCAGCTACGGTGTTCCGTTTATAGGGATGTAATGAATTTCTGTAAGTGGAAGCCATAACTTTCTTTACTTTAAATTACGATGTATTTGTGGGCTCGTACTCAGATACCGCATATACTAACGTAAACCAAGCAGGCCGATTAACCTCGCACTTTTGGTTAATAGATATTCTTTTGATACATCCCCTCCTCTGTTAACCAACACTGTCACATTGGTTTTGAACACATCACACGGGGTACACACTGAGCGGCACTCCTTATTTTCTTTGTGTTCGTTTTCGACCTCTAGAGTGACATTTGAACTCGATTTTTGTTTTAGGAATTATATTTGCCTACATATGTGATTACAAACTGTATATATTACCAATGTATGTTAATCCATATATTTACGCACAATTGTATTTTGCCAAGTCACGGTGTAAAAACTTCTATGTCTATGACATGTACTGGTTGTCCTGGCAACCACAGGTAAATGGTGGAGGTATTTGTTTGGTTGACACTGACAGAACATTTCATGCAGTGAGCAAGGCGGTTTCACCGCCGAAACGCGTCTGACCTGAATTTGAAATAAATCGCCGTCTGTGCCATAAGTCTTCACGGTGTTGGTGCCTGTTTGTGGAGAGACGATCAGGATGTTTACATATATATATATATATATATATATATATACACATATATACACACACACACACACACAGAGAGCTAATGGCCAGTTCTATTTTATCACTGGTGTACAAGTTTTTGATATTATTTGATTACATAAATTAAATATATTCAGATGTGCAGAGTATAATATGTTATTTATTGCTATTACCATCATTGACTGTGGAAAGGGGAATGACTCACGAGAGGCAAATCTTTGAGCGAATCATGATCCCCCTTCCCTCCCTCAACACTGGTAATGAATAGAATATTATATTTTGCACATCTTTATATATGGTTTATGCCATGATATTCCTTTCATTTGTACTTGTTTTAACAAAAGGTATTTAATATTTAACTGAATACAACATGAAAAGGGTTAAATTGTGAAGTAATGTAAAATCACAATTAAGGTGCCTCGTGACTATTAGAAGGAATGTTGTCCTGTGCAAAGTAACTTATTTTATGTCAGACAGTAAAAAATAAAATATTTTCAATGTTTCTATACTATTCATCAGCTCAATTTTGTCCTTTGCACTCTAGTAATAAATATGTGACTGTGCGTTTGTTAGTACAGGTGCTCTAAATAACATGTTATTGGGCCAAATGTATTTTCAGTAGCACAACATAAATCCTTTTAGATTAGAGGAACTAAATAGTGTTCAAATTACTGCACAGTCAGCAGTCATTACCCACGGATTGCAGAGAAGAAAAGGCGGTTCCACGACGATGCATCTCATCCTCTCTTCCACACAGCGAGCGTATCGATGGTGCAACAAGGTACTTTTTCAGTGAGACAAGGTTGGTCCATGTACTTGGCACGCACTACAACATGGTCCACCTAAACGTTTGGATTCACCCCGGTCAAGGGTGACCAGATATCCCCAGTTTGGGCTTTATGCTTTTAAGCACTATGGGGTCTATTATGATGGCGGGCGGACAAAGTCTGCCCGCCACCGCAACGGCAAAAGGGACTGCCCGCCATAGGTGCGGCGGTCCCGCCATTCAAATTGGGATGCGCCCGCCACACTGTTGGGAGCATCCCACATTTTTTACATTGTGGCGGGCAGTGCTGTAAGCATCACCCGCCGCAATGTAAAAAATGCATGTAGTGCATTTGCATGCACAACATGCGGTGCCTGCCACCTTGTGCATGCAAATGCCCATGTGCACCCCCCCAACATCCTGGGGGCCCGCTACGGGCCCCCAAAGCCAACACCGCATGCCTTTCCATGGCGGCACCGCCGCCATGGAAAGGCTGCTCTCTGCCTGCATCGTGATATGGATGGCAGTGTCTTGCAGACACCGCCACCATATCCAGGCTCTTTTCCACCCAGTCGACGAGTCGACCGGCAGAAAAGCGGCAGGCGGTCCTCCCGTCCGTCACGGACACCCCAGTCATCCTAATGTGGTGGGGGGTCATTCTTGGAAGGATGGCGGGCGGATCGCCCCCGCCGGGCTGAGGGTGGCTACCGCCGGCCCAGTGGGGGCAATCTGCCCGCCATCCTAATGGGCCCCCTATATTTCAGTTTAATCTTTAAAATTCATAACTCCGGTTCTACTTATTTGATTTTTGTCATTTAGGTCTTGTTTCACTCCTAAAAGATAATCTATTTTTCTAACCATGTGTGGAGTATTTTTGAGGTGTAGTGTGTGTGTGTGTGTGTGTGTGTGTTAGTGTGTGTAAGTGTGTGTGTTTGTTGCACAAACACTTTGCAAATTGCCTCTTTAGATAAGCCTGACTGCTCTGTGCCAAGCTACTAGAGGGTGATCACAGGTTATCCTTTAGTTTGTATTTATCTTGCCCTGACTAAAGTTCTGGTTCCTTCTTGCACAGGGTGCATACTCTGACAATCAGAAACCACAGTTCTAACAGCTCCTTTAGAGGACTTATATTGGGAATCCACACACGATAGAGGAGAAATGTTATGATAAAACTCAATGCCAATTTCAGATAAAGACGTGAAGAATACCATGGGGAATTTTCTAAATGATTTGAATACAACTGACATTCTGACCAGCTCAAATAAAGGACCTCTAGTTGGTTCCCTATTGCCATGAACATCGCAACAGCAACAGGTGACATGACACAAGAAATCTATTGTTGAGACACAGACAGGCCAAACAAAATCCCAATCATGGTACACCGTGGGCATCCAATTTCAAAAAGCACTTATCAATCTCGACGGGATCTAAAGGGTATGACATCGTCCCACTGAACTATTCAGTTTTAGCTGCCGTGAGTGCTATTATTGGCACCTTAACCAAAATGAAAGATACTTTAGTGGATCAGTCCTCCACCACGGCCAACCTATCTACATTACTAAAGGAGATTGTCTTAACTTTTCAATCACAGAAAGAAACATAGAGGGACCGCCTCTTGCATGGTAGTTTCTCTGGAGAAATGATGGCAAAAACCCAGGAGCTCTTTCATATTGATGATACTATAGATTAATTAACACTGTTGCCATACAAATGTAAAGAGCTATTAGTGGAAATACCCTTAATGAAAGATGCAAGCTCCAGCTGAAATCCCAACACTATAATAATAAGCTATTAAGTCACACCCGGCATGCCAATTGATACAAGTCCTAACACTGAGAACACAAGAAAATAAATACCAAAGAGCCACTGTATAGATGACACCACCAGGACATTACCATCTCTACGACGTAACAGCATATGGCTATCTAGGCACTCAAGCCCCATGGGTTTAGGAACAGATCAAGTAGAAGATCTAATTTCTATAGCTCTTACGAACGCTTCAGGGCAGGAAGATAGGTCAGTACCCTTTCAGCTGTATATAAATACACACTGTTTGAAAAAATTATGCAAATTAAATAAAAAACTTGGGACTCAAAATATGGGGACAGTCCTTCCTTACCCAGCCAAGAACCAAAATAATTGTGCTAGCTATTAGAAATTGCCAATCAAAAATACCATGCGTGCAACTCAACCAACACAACCAACTGATGCAAATAAGGGGACAATCAGGGGCAATCCTACTACTTCCACCAGAAGCACTATATGTAACAACACAAATCCAAATCCAACAAAAACAAAGCAAATTCCTTAACAAGGAAAGCAACAACTTACACCATGGACATAAAGGGTAGTAACTTTTGTGGGACTAATACAATTTATAACCTTGCAACCTAAGGAAACATGAAGAAAGACTAAGGTGACGGGAAAGAAATACTCAAAATTTTAGAAGGAATATCCAAAATATTAAAGGCGCTTCGAAATACTCAGGAAGAAGAGGTGATATTGAATTCCCTGATAAACAATGCTATCACTCTGAATAGGGATGTGGCTCAGCAAGAGTATACAGTTTATATTAACAGCATGCAGCCTGCGCTGATAAATGACCAACTAGATTTAGATACCCAGGGGACAAGCAATACCAGAAGGCAGATCCTGAGGAAAATCCCTCAGGAGCTCATGCATTCCAAAAGTGTGTAATCTCATCCTACAATTCCGAAGACCCATTTGATATCTTGAGCCACCAAAACCTCCTCAGGGTCTAGCATCGCTGCCCTGATTTGGAATATCTTAATTCAGGGGATCTTTGCCTATTCATTTTGTGTTCAACTGCAACTTTCAAAGAGAAAGCACTCACACAAATTGGTCCAACGGACATCTTTATGAAACAATAACTGGAAAAGCAGACATACTATCAGATTTGGGGATAATTATATAAACAGTAAAGGAGAAGAAGCATCCAGTCAATCCTCCAGGGACCTCTCAAACAATAATCTGACCAACATGACCTTTTTCATAGGCCCAGAATATAATAACAATACAGCAATTAACAACTTGGCAATGACTGTAGGGTGTACCAAGACTAAGACTAATATGAATAGATGTGTTCATCCTCTAGCACCAATTGCCCAGAGGCCCGTTGCAACAAAGGATCAACGTTGGCATTCCTGATACAGGCAGCAATGATGTCAGTCAAACCAAGTGCCTAGAGATGTGCTCTTGGAGGGGAACAACCTTTACAACGCAACTTTTACAACGCACTACCTTTACAACGCATTTTTTACAACGCATAATCCTTTACAACGCATGACATTACAAAGCATGACACTACAACGCATTTTTAAAAACTACCTTTACAACGCATTCCATTACAACGCATACTACCATTACAACGCATACCATTACAACGCATAATTTTACACTACACTATCCAACACTTACCCTACTGTTGCACCCCCTGGAGTTAGAATAGTAATTTTTACCCCTATACTATCCAACACTTACCCTACTGTTGCACCCCCTGGAGTTAGAATAGTAATTTTTACCCCTATACTATCCAACACTTACCCTACTGTTGCACCCCCTGGAGTTAGAATAGTAATTTTTACCCCTATACTATCCAACACTTACCCTACTGTTGCACCCCCTGGAGTTAGAATAGTAATTTTTACCCCTATACTATCCAACACTTACCCTACTGTTGCACCCCCTGGAGTTAGAATAGTAATTTTTACCCCTATACTATCCAACACTTACCCTACTGTTGCACCCCCTGGAGTTAGAATAGTAATTTTTACCCCTATACTATCCAACACTTACCCTACTGTTGCACCCCCTGGAGTTAGAATAGTAATTTTTACCACTATACTATCCAACACTTACTCTACTGTTGCACCCCCTGGAGTTAGAATAGTAATTTTTACCCCTATACTATCCAACACTTACCCTACTGTTGCACCCCCTGGAGTTAGAATAGTAATTTTTACCCCTATACTATCCAACACTTACCCTACTGTTGCACCCCCTGGAGTTAGAATAGTAATTTTTACCCCTATACTATCCAACACTTACCCTACTGTTGCACTCCCTGGAGTTAGAATAGTAATTTTTACCCCTATACTATCCAACACTTACCCTACTGTTGCACCCCCTGGAGTTAGAATAGTAATTTTTACCCCTATACTATCCAACACTTACTCTACTGTTGCACCCCCTGGAGTTAGAATAGTAATTTTTACCCCTATACTATCCAACACTTACCCTACTGTTGCACCCCCTGGAGTTAGAATAGTAATTTTTACCCCTATACTATCCAACACTTACCCTACTGTTGCACCCCCTGGAGTTAGAATAGTAATTTTTACCCCTATACTATCCAACACTTACCCTACTGTTGCACCCCCTGGAGTTAGAATAGTAATTTTAACCCCTATACTATCCAACACTTACCCTACTGTTGCACCCCCTGGAGTTAGAAAAGTAATTTTAACCCCTATACTATCTAATACTTACCTTAAATGCAATTTAATATTATGCGTTGTAATGGTATGCGTTGTAAAGGTAGTATGCGTTGTAATGGAAATGCGTTGTAAAGGTATTTTTTAAAAATGCGTTGTAGTGTCATGCGTTGTAATGTCATGCGTTGTAATGGATTATGCGTTGTAAAAAATGCGTTGTAAGTGCATGCGTTGTAAAAGTGTGCGTTGTAACGTCATACATCCGCTCTTGGAACACTGGGTGTTGGGACAGGTAAGAAAAGAAACATAATCCAGAAATATATTTCTTTCTGAACATGTATGATATTATCTGCTTACTGGAAACCTAGAAATTATCAGATTTGCATATTCAAAATTATATATCGTTGGGTATTCCTGCAACTAAAAGACTGAGGGGTAGTCCGACTGGTGGTTTATCGGTACATTTGAGATGTACGTCTGGAGTTTCTAACTATCACACAACATATGGGTCTAAAAATATTTTGACAGCATGGGTAAAATGTGTTTCAAATTGATTTGATCAATGTCTATATGTTTCCCATATGCCAGGATAAGAAGTAACAAGTAAATATTCAAGAAGAAGTTGACAGGTGACTTTTACAACCTTTTCTAACGAGGGCATAAAGCACCCCCAAGGGGATAGAATAGATCAACAATTATTGATCCCTGGTCAAATCTATATTTCCAAAAATTCCACCAGTCAGGGTCGACTGGTTAGCTCCACCTTAACAGGCCTCGGGATTTTGACATATCAATACTAGAGATGTGAATGGTCAACCAGCTAATCCAGCTTCTATATTGTCAGAAAAAGAATCAGTTAGTGATTACACATTTCTACGTACCAATGGTTTTGAAGTCCTACAGGATTTGAAAATAATACCCAGACTTGAAAGGGATCACAACAACACACATTACCACAAGACTCACAACCATGGAATACAAAGTAGGACTTCTGTTAGGTATGAATAACTTGACAGTGAGATAGGGAAAACCAATAATTTGAAAGTATGGATGAAACCAGTTACAAGATAAGATTTGGGCTCAACCATTTGTTACAAGCTTTTTGTCAACTATTAACACACAAACAGGAGGATATAGAAGTCATAATTCTTTCACCATTTTTCTGACCCAAATCTTTTACTTACCATCAACTGCACCAAGAACATACACTCGCAAGGTACCTTTCAAAAGCACAATGGAGTGTGAAATTATTTTGCTAAAGACACAATATAGAAAGATATTAAGGCAGTTGTTGAAGGTACCCGCAATAAAAAACAAACTGAAACTAGGATAAGAACCAAAATTTGCTATATTAAAAAAAACAGAACAAGAACTCAAATGGTTAGAGTTGCACACTACAACAGTCACTAAAAACCGAAAGAATTTTTGAGCAATTGTAAGCAAGGGAAGAAATACCCTTAAAACCAGGTGTGATTAACATATAACACATGAGCAATGGGAAAAGTATTTGATGGCACGATACGGGGTGCAAGAACCAATGATGAAGTGGAGAGCAGACTAAGAAAACAGGTCCCAACTTATAATCAGCCATGTAGATATCATGAAATTCATTAAATATTATAAATCCTCATGGGCACCTGGTCCTAATGGGCTTCCTGCTGCCCTAATGAGGCTTAGCTCTGAAAAATGGGGTTTGAGTCTAAACCTAATGTTCAACAAGGTTGTAGGCTCAGTCCTGTTATGACCTCCTTGGAAAGGAGCAATTTTGTATCCCATATATAAAAGAGGTCCCAAAAATAAGTCGTTATCGCCTTATTGACTTGTTGTATGCAGATGTGAAATTATTTGCGAAACACCTCCTATACTACCTGCAGGTGTGGGCTGAAAGATCAGATTAACTTTTCATCAGTCAGGCTTGTGCTCTAATTCCAGCATGTTAGACAATATCATAGCTTTCACTATGATCAGTCAGAAAGCCCATATCTGGAAACATAGGGCCCGATTCACAGAACTAAATTTAGACAAAATCCTAAACTTACCACCATTTTGGTATTCACAGAAGGCACTTACTCATTTTGGTATTCACAGAAGGCACTTACTCATTTTGGTGTCCACAGAAGTTAGGAGTCCTAACTTTAGGACTCCTAAATGCCTTCTGTGAATACCAAAAGTCTTAAAGTTAGGATTTAGGAGTAGTAAAGTTAGGACTGGGCCGTCCACACAAGTGAGGCACCATTTTTATCGGGAGACCTGGGGGAACGCTGTGTGATAGGAAATTTGTGTCAGCCCGGTGATGCCACAACTTTCCCACACAAAAATGTGTGGAAAAAGTGATTTTTCCTGCTAAATTTGAGGTTTGCAGGGGATTATGGGTAAGAAAATTTAGGGGTTCAACGCAAGCCATACCTCCCTATAATCCCCCTGGTGTCTAGTTTTCAAAAATGTGTGGGTTTGGTAGTTTTCCTTGGGGGCTAGCTGCGCTAGGGCCCAAAATCCAGAAGTAGGCACATTCCGCAAAAAAGTTTGTGCCTAGTGGGCTTTCTGCCGCCCTGGGGAGGGGGGAAATCTGGGGCTATTACCCAGATATGCCCCCCCAAGAGGGGTAGAAAGACTGGCTATTTTTTTTAGGTGGGTGGGACATTGGGATGCCCATTCTGGGGAGCCCCCACCCCTACATATAAAAAAGCCAGCATAATCGTTGCCGCCTCGTGGGCTCTCTGCCCCCCCAGTGGGAAGATCAGGGGCTAATGCCCCTATCTGCCTCCTGAGGGGGGGCAGAAAGACTGTGGAATTTTTTGTGGAGGTGGGGGCATTGGCATACCCATTATGGGCAGCCCGCCCCGAACTTTGGAAATATAAAAATCCCTGGTGCCTAGTGGGCTTTCTGCCCCCCAGGGGGGGAAGATAAGGGGCTATTGCCCAATCTGCCTTCCAGGAGGGGCAGAAAGACTGTAGCATTTTTTCTTTTGGGTGGGGGTACTTGAATGCCCATTCTAGGCAGCCCCCACCCCTACGTATATAAAAAAAAATCCCTTGGGCCTAGTGGGTTATCTGCCCCCCCGGGGTGGGGCAGATCAGGGGCTATTTCCCCATCAGCCTCCTGGGGATGGCAGAAAGTCCTATTCTTACTTTGGGGGCGTAGGGTGGGGGCTTTGGCATGGCCATTCAGAGCAGCCCCCGCCCCTGGCGCATAAATAAAAATCCCTGGCTTCTAGGGTGCGTCCTGCCCCCCAGGGGGGCAGATTGGGGGCTACTACAGAAAGGTTGTATAATTTTTTTATTTTGGGTGGGGATATTTGCTTGCCCATGCTGGGCAGCCCCCAGCCCTATGTATATATATTTTAAAAAATCCCTGGGGCCTAGTGGGCTTTCTGCCCAACTGGGGGGGCATATCAGTGGCAATTGCCCCCATCTGCCTCCTCGGGGGCAGAAAGTCTTATTCTTACTTTGGGGGGTAGGGTGGGGGCTTTGGCATGCCCATTCTGGGCAGCCACCACCCCTGGTGCATAAAAAAAATCCCTGCTGTCTAGAGTGCTTTCTGCCCCCCCCCCCCGAGGGGCAGATTAGGGGCTACTGCCCCCATCTGGCCCCCGGGGGGCAGAAAGACTAATTGTGCAGGGGGTGGGGGCATTGGCGTGCCCATATTGGGCAGCCCCCACTCCTAATTTACATAGAAACAAAAATCCCTGGTTCTATAGGCTTTCTGCCCCCCAGGGGGGCAGAAAGACTTAATTTAGCCCAAAAAATGGGGGGAGGAGCATAGGCCCCCGCCCAGGGGGCCGCTCCCCCTCCTTGGTGCCTAGTGGGTGGATCCACTAGGGAGGGGTAGGTACCATTGGAAAGGGGAGATTCTCCTCTTTCCAACGATACCTCTCCCAAGTGTTTTGGTGCGCGGGGGCTGAGATAGCCCCACAAGCACTAAAACACAAACTGAAACTCAGTTTTGTTTTCAATCTAATGACGACAGCGTGCCATGCGCGCGATTGTCATTAGATTGTAAACCAGTGAGGGGCCTCTGGAGGTTGGGGAAGCTCTTCCCCACCTTCTCAGGGCCAAAAAAAATGGAATTCCCTCTGCTGTTTGCAGCAGAGGGATTTCGTGCCTCTGTCCTCATGACGGAATGGTGCCGTCATGAGCACAGGAGCACCTGGGCTCATGATGGAACCATTCCGTCATGAGCCCCGAAGAGGTTAATTCTGAGTTCAAAGAGCCTTACCTCTATTTTTCTATCTTGTTCCATTGGAAAGTTACACAGTTAAAATGTTACAAAGCAACTCTCATGTTAGCCTATGGGACAGATAGCCTTTCAATAGTGAAAAATGAAATACACAGCATTTCACTATCAGGACATGGCACACACACCAGTACATGTACTACCTTTCACATACAGTACACCCTGCCCATAGGGTTATCTTGGGCCTACATTAGGGGTGCCTTACATATAGGGAAAGTGAAGACTTGGGCCTAGCACGTGGGTGCACTTGTCAGGGTAACATGGCAGTTTACAACTGCATGTGCAGACACTATAGTAGTAGGTAGGTCTGAGACACATTTACAGGGCTACTCATGTGGGGGCACAAGCAGTGCTGCAAGCCCAATAGTAGCATTTGATTTACAGGCCCTGGCATACATCATGCACTTTACTAGGGACTTACGAATAAATCAAATATGTCAATCATGGATAGCCAATCATATTCCAATTACTACAAAGAACATATGCACTTTAGCACTGATCAGCAGTGGTAAAGTGCCCAGAATCCTTTGGGCAACAAAAACATGGTCAGAAAAATAGGAGGTAAAAGGTTTGAGGCTAAACCTATCAAAAAGGGCTAGGTCTAACACCTATGTTCAATGCTGAGGGTATCAGAACACGATCAGAGGCAGTATCATTTTGCTTTGAGGGTGGTACTGTTAAAGCTGGAGGCAACACCGTGTAAATTCTTGAGGCAGGCCATCAAGCTCTAGGAGGAAGATAGTTCACCTCATTTATTTCAATTTGCGTCGTATTGTTTTTATCTACTTTTTTAGTAAATTATTTTAATGTTCTTTTTTTAACAAATAATTTGCTATGTGTTTTATGTAAACTAATATTGTATACAGGTTCATGTAAAGTAAAAGAATACATTACTTACTCATACATTTATAAAAATATGATTTCCCTATTATACATAATGTATCAACCCACACACAATGTGTGTGTTTTCGCTTTTTTATTCTCACTTGTTGAAATTTGACAACCATTCGTATCATGTTTACAGTTCGTAATCGTTTGTAGAAAAAATACAAGGCAATGTAGGTATTACCAGGAAATTGAAATGCAAAGTATTTTGCTTAAAGCACAACTTGGGTTTGGAAGTGTTGGAAAGTATAAACATGTATTTAGTCGTATTTGATTTTGTAGCGCTTTTAAATTGCTTATGCTGAGAGGGCTCTACATTGTGCATTATTCTAAATGTTACAAAATTATCAGACACTGTTTACAAGCAGAATGCACTTCCACCTCACTCTAAAAATGTGCACTCCTCCTGCATCAGGCTGATACTCACTGGGAATAATAACACTTTTGTATACATTCAGAAGTATCTGGCTGGAATTAATTGTTTTAGTGTCTTGTTTTCATAGGATTCAATTGGATTAGCCATTTTCTGATTGGAATTTATAGAGTTATTTTCCTTTCCAGTGAAACGAGAAAATCCATAACACAAACCCATCTACTATTCCTTGTTGTTTTTTAGTCCAAAATAGAGATAGGATGGAAATGATTTCGATTTACCCTTGAACATCCTCCCAACCCTCCCACCACGCCCCCAACCCTTTCACGAGGCATGACCCTTTTTAAATAAAGTGTTAGCAAATAAATATTTAACAAACTACATGATGTAGAAGCGCAAGAGAAAATTGGCTGCCTGTTGTCTGATGAAAAATCCCATTTCTCATTTTATACAAGTTCTTAAAATTCACAATGTGACAAAGCAAAAGCACTCTGTCTGACGCCTACAGCTCTTTCGGGAGCTTGTACAGCTCTTGCTGTATTAAACTCTGGATTTTTAGCCCCGGGACTAAATCTCATTTCTCAACCGATAATAGATTTCAAACTTCTGTGATGTTACAATTTTTCTCATGTTGCACGGAAAGTACCATTTTAACGTTGCATATTTTTGCCAACAGACATAACTTGCATTGGATTTGAAACAGTCCTCCTCTGTGTGACATTGTATGCTGTTTTGCCACAGCAATTACTGTGTCATTTATAGGCCTGGGCGAAGCACTACGCTACGCTCGCGTAGTTTGCGAAGTTCGCGCTACTTCGCACTATGCGATTTGCACGTAGCACAGTGCGAACACGCGTAGCGTAGTGTTGCGTAGTGCTGCGGTCATTTTTTGCTTGCTCGCGGTCCTCAACGTCAAGTTGGCGACCGCGAGCAAGCAAAATGACATCCCGGCGAGACTTTTTCCTTGTTCGCGATCGCGAGCATGGAAAATAAACCTCCCGGCGAGATTCCCAACGCGAGGAGGTCAGGTTTCTCATTGCGAGGGGTCGTGTATGCTCGCGACTGCTCGCGATGAGAAACTACCAGTTCGCGTTGAGAAAGCTGCCGCTCGAGTAAAAATCTACTCGAGCAGCAGAAAACTACAGCTCGCACTGTGCAAGATGCCATTTTCAATGATTGCACAGTGCCGGTTGCTTGTCCGCACTGTGCAATCATTGAAAACAACATCTTGCACAGTGCGAACATGTTACTACGCAGTTCGCGAAGTGCTACGCGTAGATCGCGTAGTGCGAACTTCACTTTGCGTAGCTTCGCGAAGTGCTACTTCGCGAACTACGCCCACCCTTAGTCATTTATACACTAGATATTAGCTATTCCCTTTCACCTTGAAGATTGCGTGAAACTTCTGGTCATTGGTTGATAAAGTGGGTGGTCGGCACCAATCAACTAACAGCATAGCCAGTTTACTAAGGTACGTTACAAAAGAAGAAGGTGCGCCTAAAATCCTAATTCTCTGTACCCAGGAAGACATCATTATAGACAAAGTCACAGTCAGTTAGAGTTCATTGGCAGTGAAGGTAAATTACAGCAGGGGGCTACCTCCATGGACACTGGAGAAGATGCCACCCATGCAGTGGAGGTGAATGTTCGGAAAACCTCTGTGATCGACCCTCTGATAACGTGCATTAGCTAGTCCTTCCTTTACTGCTGTCGACTTGCTTGAAGTACCATCATCTCACTCCTGTTGCCCCCAGTGCTAGTGTTTTCTCAAGTTTGAAAAGCCTGCATGAGTGACATAAGGAGATGCATACAAATAGATGATCAGTATGGTCGAAATACAGACTTAATTGAATTGACAAATAGATGGTGGTCTAAAGAACCCAATATGGTGGTTGTTGGCCAACAGTGACAGAGCAGCCCTCATCAAATACCGAAAACACCTGCAGCAGGGTGTAGGGCAAAGAGGAATTTAGCTATGGTTAGGACTCCTAGATAGCAACAGATGCCAAATTGAGGGTTGAGATGAAATACGCGGTAATGAGGATGCACAAAAAGAGTAGATGGATCCAGCATGTGCATTCTCTGTCTTAAGCGCCCAGTTTCATTTAATAGCAGACAGACGATGAACACCTGCGAAATACTAATAGGTTACCAGATGTTTCTGGTTTTGCATACTGTGGTCCTCCTTCCTCCATGTTGTGTCCCAGATGCTTCACTTGAGATTCGTAGGTTGCTCCTCCTAACACTGATAGATAAAAAGCAAAGTTTGCACCACCTGTTAACATCAGCTTTAGGCAGGCTCAAAGACGTCTGGTATGACTGTGATCCTTTACATACTAAGACAATGTTCAACTTACCATGATAAGCTGTGCTTTACATACTGGGACAATGCGGAAACAGGCATAATGCAGTGTCTGTAACCTAATGGCTTTTTCAATGCCTGAGGCCTGTGCCTCGGATATTGACGTTACCTGAAACAATTATTTTAACATCAACATTAGCACCGACACTATAAACAGCTGCCTGACACAGAAATCTGTACATTGACACAAATGATCTTTTTTTTCATCAGTGATCTTTTCTGATAGATTAGCATTTTGACAGCACTCTGGCATATTTGAGTGAAACTCTTTATAGACTGCCATATTTATCATTGTATGTTAGTATCACAACATTTTGGATAAACCCTTAAAGGGCACAAGAACAGTGAAGCCCAATATGATCTGCAACTATTCATGAATTGTGCTTCTTTTTGTGTATGGTTTGGTCTCACCATTTACTGAATAAGGCAGGCTGCATAAGACAGGTTCTGTATCCTAATTGGCAGAAATATTTTGTCATAGACTAATAGATGTTTGTGTGTTTTGGGGAAATATTACTCTTGTGTACTCTGACGGACCCTGAAATATTTGAATATGCTATTAGTTCCCAATTAGAGCTATCTATAAACCTTGCCGATTTTTAACCACAATATTGTGAAATTGTATGTTATGGTACAGCTGACCTCAAATTCTTTATAGTTACTTTGGAGCACCCACTCGAACAAGCTCCTATAGCCAGATTAGGGCTTGCTTACTATCCTGGACTCATGCAGAGATGAATTAAGAATTTTTGTTAAAGGTGATTCTTTCCACGTCCCATCTTTCCAGCACTCACTGGCACATGGTAAAGACACTTTTCTTTCACGAAAGACTGTTGTGACAGAGTGGGTTCTAACTTACTCAAACCTCCCTACATTTTTTGATTTGGGACTACCTGGTGTTTGCACATCTGCTCTGAGTGAGTCTCTAATTCCATTTAACTCAGTGTAAGTGCTGCTAAAATGGCCTTGATAGCTAAGCACAAGTGCCTACCTTTCAAAGTAAGATATGTCACTGCACTACTCGCTCTGTGCTGGTTACAAATAGACATGAGCACACAGGCATGTTATGTTATGTGTATTTATGAAGCTCACTGTCACCCATAAGGATATTATAGTGCTGAGCAGGTGTGTGTTCCTAGCCCTGCCTATGGGAGGTTGGTTAATTCAATAGCCAGATCTTGAGCTTCTTGTGGAATTCAAGAAGAGAGGAGGACGCTCTAATGTCAGAGCCATTCCATACTTTAGAGTGATGGAAGAGAAAGATCGTCCTCCTGATCTGATTTGTATAGTGCCTTGAATGTGAGGAGTTTGAATAGAGCACATTTGTGTATCAGGATTCAGTGTAGCTTCCATGTGCACATAAGTGTGGGCTGAGTACGAATACTGTCTAAGTCAGTCTGATATGTGCGCCAGTAACCTGAAACAGATTGGATCCAGAATAAATTAACTATGGCCCATGTAGGTCTTAAAATGTGGTTGAAAATCCAAAAAGAACTATCCCAGTTTCATTTTGGCTCTAGAGTGCACCTTTGGTGCTTTAGTGTTAGTCTGTGATGCTTCACTGTAAGTCTGTAGTGCTTCACTATATTCAAAATGGTGCACCAAAATATTAACTTTCATTAAATCAACCTCTAGAGAAGATTAAAGTTTCTTTTCCTAGGTTTGAAAGGTTCTGAATGTAAAGATACCAGAAATGTGGCCATATTTGTACTCCTTCATTTATTCTGGGTGTTGCACGTTTTCATATGTCCACCCTTAATGAGAATTAGGCTTCAAACTACACTCTGTTGGCATGCAGTACAAAGCCTGCCTACTCTAGACAATAGGCCCATTTGGGAAGATTAGCTCCATAATGGGAGAGAAATAGCACATAAAATGTATATGCATTGGTTAATTAACTCACCCTTACTGAGTAGTCCATGTCCTTTCTCATAGAAATGAAGTGGGCAACCTGACCAGTGACATCACTCACAGGAGGGCTTCCTTTTGAGGTTTTGGTTAGTAGGAACCCATTTGTAGATGGCTCTAGGGAAGCTTAGATTAACCAAAGCTTGAAATTGCCACCTTGAAAAATCATAGAATGCTTTGCAGGGGGATTGATCAGGGGTGGAGGGGTTATGAGGTATCTTTGGATTCTGCAATAATTCCCACCATCTAGTACTCTCCACCTCTACTTTTAAACCCCTTCACGGGGGGGGGGGAGACTCTGAGAACTGAGAACTAACAAGGAAGGAGAACGAGCAGTTTGCTGTTGTACTCCTTCCTGGAGAGAACTGTAGGCTTGTACTCTAAGTAATCTGTTAGACTCTCTGCTGGGCACTGGCCCTACCACTACTTCTTGGAAACAGAAGAGAGGTTTCCCTTGGATGTCTGTCTACACTACACACAAAAAATCCAACACCACTATAAACAGAGTACAATTTAATAATTTATTTGACACCAAAATGACAAACATCCAATCAGACAAACCGGACACATACAATTTTAAAGACTTCAGGTAAGTTTAGTTCCTAAAACCACAAAGCTCCACTTGCGGTTATGTAGTTGTGGGAGACCAGGTGAAAGACACAAGATCAGGCTGACTGCAAAAGAGAGCAGACCGGATTCAAAGACTAGGTTAGTTCTGCTGAAAAAGTTACCTTCCAAAATCCAGAGCGAAGAGTTTCGTTCACAGTGGAGGGGGCTGTGAGGAGCAGGGGGAGCATGCCAGACGGTCGTCACTGTAGCACAAAGAGCAGGCCGGGTGTCATGGACGATCGTAACTATATCATGAAGATACTGTTGAGCGTCTCAGACAGTTATTGCTGGAGCTTCACGTTGGTGACCACAGCAGGCTGTCAATGCTGTGTTGCGACGTGCAGATGTCGCGTTGCCGGTCGTTGCTGGAGGATACCATAGAACGAAGAGTCGGGCTCATCAGAGCTTCACGTTGGCGATCAGCACGGGTGGGAAGATCTTGGCACAAATGGGCCCATTCGCGGATGCGAAGACCCCCAAAGTTCAGGATTCCTCCTTTTATTTTACAAAGAGTGCAACAGATGTCTAGGACTTGAAGGGCACCTCCTGGGGATCAGTAACTTACTCCAGCAGAGGCCAGCAGGACTCAGGCTGATCCAGTTGCACATCCAGTATAGCAGGTCAGCTGGGCAATTGCAGGCTGGCCTCTGGTGCTTGTTGTATCCTTGTAGGTCGGACCAGGAGGTCAGACAACTGACCTTTGCAGTCACTTCAGCCTGGGATGCAGAGTGCATGTCCAGACTTCCTTCTCAAGCAGCGGGGAAGGGCTCAAGCAGTCAGGTAGTACTCATGCAGCAGGGCAGTCTATCTGTAGTATCCACACATCCAGGGGTGTACTGAAGAATGGGTCTGAGGGTCCCATTTTTATACCTGGTGCCCACTTTTAAGTGGGAGAAGCTTCTGAAGTTTTCCCCTTACAGACGTTTCTGAAAATTCCTACCGCTATGCCCTGTTTCCAGTCTGTCTGGGGGCACAATAGGCTAGGTGTGAAGTCCTTTGTGTGTGAACTGGGCAAGTGCCTCTAAAATGTAAGTGTGATTGGTGACAGCTCCACCCTCCCATCAAGCCAGAGGGGCCCATCCTGCCAACACCCAGACCCTCCATGATACCGTCTAGAAGGAGTAGACAAAGGCTAACTGCCAAATACAACAACTTATGTGACCCAGGAACAGGCTGCAGGCACCAAACTGTTAGGACAAGAAATCTTTAAAAGTGACTTAAAAGTCAACTTTACCATTAAAGAGGGTTTTAAATAACAATTTCTGCACAATTCACAGACACCAGACATGAAATTCCATCCTGCTCCCACCCAAATGTTATCACTTTTTAAATGTAAGAAGATAACACAATGTTATCCTGTGGGAGTGGTAGGCCTTGTAGTAGTGTAAAATGAATTTAGATATTTTTCACTACTAGGACAAGTAAACCTTAACAGTACATGTCAAATCTTTTGAATACAAGGCATCCTGCCCTAAGGGCTGTTCAGGGTCTACCCTAGGGGAGACTCATATGTATTAAAATGGCAGAAATAGGCCTGGCAAAAGGTTTTTTTGCCAGGTCGAAATGGCAGTTTAAAAGTGCACACACATGCTTCAATGGCAGGCCTAGCACATGTTTTAAAATACTACCTGAGTGGGTAGCACAATCAGTGATGCAGGACCCCAGTAGCATTTACGTTACCGGCCCTTGGTACCTGTAGTACCACTTTACCAGGGACTTACAAGTAAATATAATGTGCCAATTGGGATTAAGCCAATTGTACCATGATTAAAGGAGAGAGCACCAGCCCTTTAGCACTGGGTAGCAAGAGCAAAGTAAACAGAGTCCTAAAAGCCAACTAAAATTGGTTCAGAAACAGGAGGCCTTGAGGCAAAAAGTATGGAGGTGACCTTGCAGAGAGGGCCAATGCCAACAGAATTGATCCATTGGAAGGCAGGCTTTGAAGGGGCATTACCAGGGCAGTAAGCCAGGCATAGAGTGTCATGGGCCCATGTCCTGTAACAAACATTGCACAATAAGGGTATAGAAGTTACATTTATCTGGAATTGTCATCATGATGATGGCCTGGCAATGCCTCTGATCCCAGCCTGTGAAGCTATCTCCACTGCCCCAGGCCTCTTCTATAGTGTTATATAATATGGTATGTTTTGTCAAACCAGATCATTCAGACTTTTTTGGGAAGATTAACACTTAAATGGTATTCCTGGCTTGTGATTCATTCTCGCCAGCCCAAATAATACATATGCCTTTACTATAGCAGAGAATGAGCAGCATCATATGCACAGTGATAACATGCTCACCTTTGAACTATGCTGCAGTGGGCAGCAGAGAAGCCCAAAGCAAATTGTTTTTCAATCTTATTCCAAGACAAGCTGTGTCTTTGTGGCAGGCCAAAGAGACCCTTTGAGATACTATACGACTCTTGTTCCAACCCCTTATGCAATCGCAAATTGGCATCCCCACAGACGCCGTGGCAACTGTTAAATTATAATTTCATACAATAAATGTAACATCCATATAAATTGCGATTATGTTCAGATCGTTTTGCCTTTTTTCACTGGCGCACAAAAGGGACAGCTTATTAGAGAAGGAGACTGATAAAATTCTAGTTGCACAACAGGGTGGAAATTGGAGTTTTATCTTTTCTATGATCTCTCCTATTAGCTGAGAATAATTCTCAGCTTCTGAAAAAGATGGCAGAAAAAAGTAATATCTGATTAGAGCTGTCCCAAGCAGCCCATTGTGTATGATATGTTTTCATTAGGACTGGGTTACTGTGCAGGCTCCAAGTAATGCTAAGGCTGCTTGCCTCCTTTTCAGTAGAGAACAATAAAAGTGTTTCTGTGATATTGTGGAGGCCCTGCAAAAAATAGAGAAGCCATCTGAGTCAAGCTTGAATTGTTTGTTGTACCTGCTTACAGGCAGAACAACTAGATTTCTTTATGTTAAACAAGCAAAACTAAGGGCCTCATTTAGGGGTGGATTGTAATGGGAAATCCACCCAAAATGCTGGTGTACCGTTTTCCCCACGCCTCTGTTCCCCTATCTCATTGTTTTTCCCTCTTCATCCGCATGAGATTTTGGGTGGAACAGAAGCCAGGGGGAATGCAGTCTGAGGGACTCCGAGCCATTTCAACCTGAGCACTTTCTGACTGGGCGGCAATGTCAACCATATCGGCCCCAGTCTAAAAGTCAATGATGTCCCGGATTCAATGGAGGAAAACTCCTAGCATTAGGAGGACAATAGTTATATTGAAGATGAACTTGCACATTGTGGCTGTATCCCCAGAACTAGCATAAGTAATGGTAAGGTCACCCAGCCATGCTGCCCTGGCAGACCTACAATCACAGACCATTTTTACCCTGAGGCAGCTCTCACCAAGTGCACAAAGTACATTTCAGAGAAATATTGTTATGACACACTTGAATTAAGAGGTGCAGCCATGACTGGTATGCTCAAGTTGCTGCCTCTGCAACACGAGCCTTAAGTGACGGTGCTACCAAACTCAACCTGGGGACCTAAGTTATATTTTGCACAGCTTTGAGGTGCCAAAAGAGAGGCTTAGCGATTAGTGATTCTTCTTTGTTTATCACCATACTTCTTTGGTATGGATCACATTTTCAGGTTTGACTATAGAATGCAACATCCTGCCTGTGAAGTTAGGATGGCTCTGCACTATGCACCTCTGTACCCCAATCATATGGGTTAGAGTTGCATATTGAACCTTCTCCTGTTTTTAAAGGGGCCTATTCACAAAGATAAATATAGATGTGTGCATTTACTAATATTTATATTTCCTACTACACCTAGGTGTAACTCTATGCTTTTTTACTATTCACATTTTTATGTCCTATTCATCATTTTCTAGTATATAGTTACACCCAGCTGGAAATATACATAGCTCCACCCCCTTCAACCAAGGTTTGAAGCTCTCAGCCACTGTGGCAGAGATGGGAAAGTATAGAGAAAATAGTTAAATGTCATTATTATTTTATAAAACTATTAACAACATTGTTTTTATGTAACTACAGTACCATGTGCTTATATTCAAGTAGATATTCAGTCTTCCAAAAAAAAAGAAAGGACTCCGCATTATGTGTAGCTATGTCAAATAATAAAGATATTTTCCAACCAAAGACAAGCATTTTTAAACATGTAAATATAAGAGGAATAGTAAAATTAGTATATTCCCAAACAGATGTGTAATATTGGAGGCTTGATGCAATAATATGAGAGATACAATAAAGGAACTGAGTGCGTAGAATCAGTAATATTAAAAACGGGATCTCAAGTTCTAGAGTGTCAAGGAATAGTTGTTTCACTTACAGTATATTTAGTAATCTTCTAAGTAATAATGCATTCTCTCATCAATATTCAGGCTTTGTTCAACAGCTTTTAATATTATGATCCAAGTACTTCTTTCCGTCTTAACTTTAATCTGCGGTCCCCATTCTGGAGTCTGCCAGTACTGTTTGAAGACTATGAAATTGACTAACTTACGTCTTTGATCTCTACTGTATTGGTCAATGGAAATTGGTGGGTTTATCTACACTAGTTCTGAATTTCAGCTGTTTTTCAATGCTCTGATGGTTGTTACTTTTCCTGAAGAAGTGGCTGGAAAATATCCATCCAGTGACAAAACATGTGTTGGCTAAATTGGCTAATTTTCTGAAGAACTTTTGCAACAAGGATATGATAATATTTTGTGAATAAAGTATACCGAATTTTCTGCATACAAGATTAAACTCTTTTTTATTACCGAATGTTCAGGAAGCAAGTTTGTGTATGGACTTTATCCCTTTTTAGGCTTTTCATCATCCTGAAGAACCCAAATTCTCTATTTTTCATTTAGTCACAATATTGTCTTGCTTTTTTTGTTACTACTTGATGCTTGGGTTTTCTGTACCACTTGTATCCGCACCACATCCTAATAGTAGATTTTGAGTGAAACTGGATTTAAAATTAATTAAAACATTGCCTCCATTTCAATAAAAGTCTATCAAAATATTTATATTTCACAATATTGAGGTTGACAATATCTACTTATAAAAATAATTTAGCCACTATATCACCCATCACTACATTTTCAAAGTATGTATATATTTAATACGTTTATTGACACACTGATTTAACTTGACTTACGTTGAAATGTAGATAGGTCGATCAGTGGGTGTGATATAAATCACTTGCAATATAGTGAACGTATACCTATCAAGATGTTCATCATTATGGGTTCTACAGGAAACCCTAGACTATGGGAAGATAGACAAAACTCAAGAAATCTACTGATTGCCCTTACACACGTATGCAGTGGCATCATAAATTAAGGGGGCTAAGAGATATGTTGTGAGTGAACTATGCCAGCCTCTGATTCTGAACTTCTGTTCAGTGACAAAGCAACCTTGTTACTTAGAAGACAGCCTAGAAAAAAAAATCACAATAGAAGATGCTGGTCAAAGGATATGTCCGAAGTGATTTTTCCAATGCAGGACTGGGCTAAGTGAGGTCCTTCTAGGATGACATATCAACATTGAAATTTGAAGGTGATGGAAATTTGGATGCTACATCTATATTGACTTCAAATGTTGGATCCAAATTTATGAGTTTTATAAGCAACAGAGCACCTCATGGGGAACTGGTCACATGAAGACTGCTAGGAAAATACAGCTCCGAACTGAAGAGATAACTTGCATTCAGGTATCTTTTGTGGCAGGGACAAATGGAGTGTGATCAGTTCATGCCGGAAATAGGATACAACTTACTTATTGCAATATTGGCTTCCTGTCAGCCCCTAAAGTGTTGAAATTATGCACGGGTGCTTTAGCAGTGATCCTTTCTACCAAACTTTTGGGCAGATTTATGTTGCACATGCGCCACTTTTGCGCCGCCGTTGCTTCACTTTTGTGACGCAGCAGCGGCGCAAATCCTGCGCCATGGTGCGGGGTATTTACAACGTGACGCATCTGGGAGATGCGTCACGTTGTAAAGCCCTGCGCCACATGTAGGCGTTCCAGGGCAGGTGGGGGTGTTCCGGCGCAGGAACGCCTCCTAAAAGTGGCTGAGTGAAATCTACAAGATTTCACTCAGTCACTTTTAGGCCCATGCTGCGTCAAAACCCTGCGCCTGCTTGAAGCAGGCGTAGAGATTGATGCAGCATTGTACAGATAGGGTCCCCCAGAACATTGCTGGAGCTGCGTCGCGCTTGCGACACAACTCCAGCAATGCGCCACTTTCACGGCACAGATGCGTCACACATCTGTGCCGTTTTTGCCCCATGGTGCGACGCATTATAAATGCGGCGCATCCATGGTGGCGCAGCTGTGGCGCATAATAATTGGCGCATCCCTGCTGATATGCAGGGATGCGCCAGTTAACATAAATCTGCCCCATGGTTTTTGCAGGCTTTGCAATTGATAGTCCTGTTAATGGTTTCCCATTTGGGAGGTTACATCTACCAAGACAGCTAATCTTCTTTACAGGAAGACATGATCTCGAAGATATCGACGATTTGTGAGTGCAGACCTTGAGACTGCACATGGAGTTCTTTAAATGTGATTGGTGCAAGTTTCTAACCTAGTGAGTAACCACTGCTCATTGTCCTATGTGACTACGTCTCCTTACTCTTTTTTTCGCTATGGACACTGATAATTTTAATGGTAGTTGGCTGATGAGCGGCTAAATTCCATATCAGGAGTATTGTGTAGCCAAAATGGCTACACCGAATGTTTCTTCTCTCTCTCTCTTTCTCTCCCTCTCCTTTTCTCTTTCTCACCCTCTTCCCTCCCTCTGTATCTCTCTTTCACTCTTTCGTCTATCTTCCTGTTGGTGAGATGAAGCATTTCATGTTAGACATGAGAATGCCAGCCCATGGTGAAGGGTTCGGAATTCATCATAAAAAAACCTTTACCTTATACTAAACAATACACCTGTTCAACACCCGTCATTTGGGAAATAATATAAAGTTCCTTGGATAGCAATATGGGATCTGGGATTTCCGTGAGAAAGGTTTTGGAATTTTGTTGACATTTTTTAAACAACAGTAACACATTTAATCTGTGAATGGATGGAAATGTGACATTTTAGTTTTCCCTTCACATTTCCAAATGCATTTGAAAAGAACAAACAGTTGTATATTTGTGTTCACTTTTTCGATCTGGCGTAACAGCACAGCTGTGTGCAAGACCTATTGTTACCAATAGTTCAACACATACTTAGAGTGGGCTCTGACTCCGATACACAGCATTATTACTTTCTCACCTGATGCTATTGGCTGTATGGTGCATCATTCTACTTCCTACGGCGGGACTGCATTGCAATGTGTGAGGGACTACTTTATATTTCAAAAGTAAAGTGAATCATTTACACATTAAACACTTAAAAGCAGTTTCTACAGAAAACAAACTTTTTATTTTCTTTATATTTTTCACTGGAACAGGTTCCTTTGAATACATTTTAGTCTGGAATCAATTTGCAAACCTTCCTATTGGCTTTGCAAATGGGTTTTTTGTATGTCCCATCTTTGGGTTAGAATGTCATGTCAGTGAGCTTTGCTCCTTGCATGCACTCCGGCGAACACACTGAACACTTCATATCTTACATATAAAAGTTACAGCCCTAATCACCACTGGTGCAAAAATTAAAACAAACGTGCATTAATTGACAGTTCCACTTGGGTTTGCACATGTTGATCTGCAGTCATGACAGAGTAGCCCTGTCACACTATTTCCTGAGTCTTTAAGGGCTTTCGACGTTGGCAGAACAGGACCCCAGATGTGGGATAGGCGACCTAGGAAGCCCAGTGCTAAAGAGTGTAAAGTAGGCTCTATCATCCAACTGAAATGGGGGGTCATCATTGTACCACCAAATCCCCCAGATAAGTTAGAAACAGGTTGCAAACAATTGAAGCAATTATGTGACCCTCTGGGGCATATAGACATCCTAAAAATGAAAACCGAACCAAGGGGCATATTTACAACGAGGCGATAAAAAATTATCGCCGCTTTAGCGGCCGTTGTCGGCCGAAAAGCGGCGATAATTTTATCGCTATAATAGCAAGGTCACGCTAACGCGTGAAACCTTGCTTTAGCGTGGGGATTTCTAACGCCCAGCTTTGCATCTCTAATGAGATGCAAAGTGGGCGTTCCTGACCTGACATGATAGGAGAAATGTCGCTAAGCGACATTTCTCCTATCATCAAGCCCCACGCTATGAAGCATAGCGTCAGGAAAAGTAGCGATAACCCCTGTTATCGCTACTTTCCTAACACCTGCTTCAGGACTGACTTTGGGGCATATTTCAAGCCAGGCGATAAAATTATCGCCGCTTTAGCGGCAGAAAACTGCAGCTAAAACGGCGATAATGGGCTTGATAATATGCTCTATGGAATTCCAATTGAAGTCCATGTTAGACGTCCTTCACATTTAAGAGTTCACCATGGAAGTAAGTCTTTTCGAAAGCCGTACTCAACAGCAGGAGCAGGACTTCTTAAAGGAGATGGGGGAAAGTGAAAGATCGATCTTACAAGCTTCCTTACAAGCTGCAAAAGAGGCACTGTCTGATTTAATAGGAGATAGGCTAAAGAAAAGGTGGAGGTCATGTAAAATTGTACATTTTGATTACGGAGAGAGTTGTGGAAAGCTCCTAGCATGGAAAGTGAAGGCAGACCATGCAAGATCTTTTATTAAAGAGGTTAGGTCTGAGAAAACTGGTAATATTCTTTCTGAAAGCAAAGAAATTGAGGAAACCTTTCAGAATTATATCATAAGGGCCTGGCAGTCACTGAGGGCAAAGGTAAGGCATGGCTGGGGCAGGAAGTTCTGAATGGTATTCCTGATACCAGTAGTACACAGCAGCATAACTACCATAGAGATAAGAAATGCAATAAGGGCAGGGAAGTCGGGGAGGGCAGCAACTCTGGAATTATGTAAAATACTTGAGGAGGTCCTCTTGCCACACTTGACAAAGATGTTCGCTCAATATTTTGAGAAGGGAGCAGAGCTCCCAGCAACCAGGGAAGGCCTTGAATTTATGTTACTCTTTTAAATTGCGATTATACGTTTTTTGCAAAACCCTGGCAGAGAGACTTAACCGGGTAGTTGGGGCAGCAGATATAGCTTCCACTTATAAACTCCCTTTAGCATTTATTACATCAGACGCCACTAAAGCCTTTGATAGGGTAAGTTGGGCTTATCTGCAGGTGATGTTAAAACTTTATAACCTGGGTGGAAACTTTTGTAAGGCAATAGCCATGATATACAGAAAACCGCAGGCCAGACTTTTGATAAACGGTAATCTTTGTGCAACCTTCAGTATTTCAAGACGGACAAGACAGGTATGCCTGTTATCCCCCTCCTTTTTAATCTATATATCTAACCATTGGCAGCTAAGAATAGGTAAGACAGACGATTAGTTCCCTTCAGATCAAGGAATGGGATAGTAAGGTGGCGTTATATTAAGATGATTTGTTGGTTTACACATCAGATCTAGACCTATCAGTCCCTCTATTAAATGACTTAACTTCACAATTTGGTCGTATGGCTGGGTATTTGGTAAACAGAGAGAAAACAGAGGCTATGGCATGGAATTTGGAGTCAAACCTAAAGCATAAAGATCACCAAGAATATTGAGGATCTCCCTAAAACTAACTTCTTCAATGTAATGAAAGAAGCTGGAAATCTGATGCTTGGTTGATCTCAACTTCCATTGACTTTTATAGGCAAAGTTAATCTGGCGAAAATGAAAATTCTTCCAAAATTTACATTCCTTTTTCATACGATTCCCTTCCTAATTAAGGTGGAGTGGTTGAAGGCATTACAGGGAAAATGTAACAGTTTTATATGGGACTCAAAAGGCCCCCGTATTGCCTAGAAAAAACAACGCAGAAGTAAAGAAAAGGGTGGCTTATGTCTGCCAGATCTAATGTACTATACCTGAGCTTTTCTTTTAAGGAACAGAAAGATCCTATTGACCAAATCAGACAACTCCGACATTGGTAAAATATTTGGGAGCATGCTGTTAGATTTCGAAGGAGGAATGGATGGCTTTATGTACAAGTTTGGCGGCCCAATGAACTTTAAGAGAGTATGCCTTAAAATGTTATGGCAGAACTTTGGTTTAAGATTAGGAAGGAAGTTAAACTCACGTACTATAGTAGGTGAGTGCTGATTTGGAGTGCACCAGGATCTCCTGAATGGACGAAGGATTCTTTGGCAAGTCCGCTAAAAGAGACATGTATGTGGAGATGGGGGATATTACAGAAGAAGGAGGTTTGATAACCTGGGACAAATTGGTAGAGCTGTCCAATAACAATCTCTCCAGGTTTAAATATCTACAAGTGAGAGGGTGGAGTCAGTCATATGAGGTGGAGATAGGTATGTCAAATGAGTTGGAAGAAGGCTTAATGAGTCAAGTACAAAAGAAGAAGGAAGTGGTGAGGTGATACAGGCTATTGGTGGATCTCTCAGAGGGCCACTTCAAACTTCCTACCGATCTATGCGGAAAGTGCTTGCTGATGCTGCAGCTGGAAGACCTATGGCAAGTATCATTTAACTTCCTCTACTTGACATTATCCCACCAACTTAAGAAAGAACCACATCTTCTGTCTTCATAGAGTGTATTGAACGCCATACAGGTTATCGAAGTTGGGGGATAGAAGATCATCAAGGTGTGTAAAATATTGCCAAGAGAAGGTAGATAATATCTATAGGTTCCTGGAATGTCCGGGGATTCAGAAATTTTGTGAAGATGTAAGTAGAGATATCTCAGATGTAGTGGACACTGAATTCCAGGTAAGCTTACCTCTGGTATTTTTGCGGATATCGTCTGTGCATGCTGATTTGTTTTTTTACCTGATTCTTTTGGCACGTACAGAGATATTTGAAAGGTGGATAAGCAATTTGCCGCCAAATGAAGTAGATTGGATAAAAGCTGTTAAGAATATAATAAGTCTAGAACATCAGAAAAGAAAAGGAATACATTTTGGATGCTTATTTTAAAGTGGCTAGAGTAGAAATTAAGGGAGCCATCAAGGGAAGGGTTTGGTCCAATGATTATGCCTTTCTTCTCTATGGTCTCCTAATTCTCCTGGATGCTCTGCAGTTCGGCCGGTTGGTGGTCAGGGAGGAGAAACAAGGAAGAACGTTATGAGACATTAAGACACTTATACAATTAAATTGCTCTAGTAGGTGCTGGATTTGGGGGGCCCGAGAGCTGGTTTCCAAGGTAAATGAGGACTTAAAAAAAAAAGAATACTGCAAAAATATCAATAGGCAGGGGGTTACTTTCCTGGGTGAGCTTACTGTCCAGGAACCCAGTGGCCAGGGTCAGAGTGAATGGGACTTTCTATGGGGGTTACCCTCTAGGCAGGGGCATCGGACAATAGCACCTGCTATCACCACTATTGTTGACAATGGCAATCGAACCTCTGGCCTGCTGGCTGCAAATAGACACATTGATGGGGGTATAAGGTGGGACTCACGCGGTAAAGAAGTCATATCCCTGTATGCGGTTGACATACTGCTGTTTTTAGCAGACCCGGAATCAAGGGTGTTGGAGATTCTGGAGGTTTTTGGCTCCTTTTTAGGGCTCAGAACTAACTGGCACAAGTCCACTGCATTCCCACTGCAAAGGACAGGAGGGACTGGACCTGGCACTATGCCCCAGCAAGGCAGGCCAGAAGTTTTTTATATTTATGGATTTTCATCACAAAGGACTGAGACCTGTTCCTAGCAGAGAACCTGGGGGAAATTCTGTATTCCTATGAAACTGAGGTGGAACGTTGGAAGTGGTTGCCATTCTTTCTGGTAGGGTAAAGCGGCCCACTACAAAATGATATCTCTGCCAAAATGTCATTATGTTTTACAGAGTACCCTGTCTGAGGTTTCTGAAGGGTTCAATGAGAGACCTTCTGTCGGGTGGGGGGTGGGACACCGAGGATTGGCGGGCCTTTCTTACTAGAACCCCTCTGGAAGATGGAATTGCCCTCCCCAACCTACGCCTGTACTAATAGGCAACAGGTTGTCTATAACTGAGCCTTCTCCTTTCAGCAGGAGCCCTCCGTGATGGCCAAAAGATGGATCCGGAAGGATACGTCCAGCAACTATATGGGGGAAGAGGGATGGCTCTGTTGCCAACACACACGGCAGTGGCGATTAGTACCTTCAATAAGGCCAACAATGCTTTGGGTTGAAAAGGAAAACTGACATTAGAGACGCCGCTGTGGAACTAAGAGACATAGGACGAACTATATGGGCTATAGAGGGACACAGTCAATGGGACATGTTGGAAATCTCCAGGGTGGGATAAAATCTGGAGAGGCAACAAGATAATACTGTTTTCCCTATTACAGTAGCAATGCAAGTTGTCTGGTGGCTAGTTTCTGTGCTATCAGCAACTATGATATCTCATGCATCCACCTACGAAAGCCTTGCGAGCAGCCCCAGACAAATCATCCTTAGAATATAGAGCACTGGAAGCCCTGCTAACCAGTCATACAGTATCTTGACTATACTCAACTTTCCTACATAACATCCTCCACCTACTTGGTCACCTCTGAGAAAGATGGCCGGGCCTGTTTTGGGCCCCTCTTTCCATCCAGCCTTTATCCGGCAGGAGCAGCGTAGGCTGAGCCTCTGACACCGCTTTCGCAACAGGAGCAGATCGTCCAAGCGGGGCAACGTAAACTGGCAGAGGCGGGCAGCCGGTTGCAGTCGGGCAGTGTTGTCGCGCCCTTTTATTTCCATCGTGTAATCGTGGGTACAGCTGATCGACCAGATGGGTGAGCGGAATGAGCGGCAGGCCTCTGATGGCCCCTTTTGCGCCCCCCTTTTCATCCCGGCTCCGGCAGGAGCAGCGTGAGCTGGGCCTCCACTCCTACCGCTTGGGAAGTACAGTTGGTCAATCAACGGGGTGAGCAGCAGGCTGCTGCCGGGCCATTTTTCGCTCTCTTTCCACCTGGTAACCACCGGGAGCAGTGTGTGTGGAGCCCCCACCCTCTCCATGTGCGAGATCAGCTGATCAGCCGGCCAAGGTGAGCACAGGCAATTAAAGGGCCACACACCATCAGAAATTCCGGCAAACAGCTGTGGAGGCCTGAAGACACCCCCGACCGCTGGGGAGGATCTAAAAATACGTGTTTTTCCAAAATCAACATCTCAGTTCACCGGTTTGAGAGACCAACAAACAATTTCCCCTACGGAGGAAGGGGTTTAAAGAACCAAGAGGAGCAGGACCCCGGTAGTGCGCAGAAACACAGGAGGGGCTAAAGAACCATGAAGCACGAGATCCGCCGCCAGGGAGTATGTTTAAGCATCAGATCGGTGGGGGCACACGCCGCTGCAGAACAACATTTTTGAAAGGACACCAAGGGCTAAGAGCTGGCAAAATGGCCAGAAAACAAGGGCCAGCCAGGAGAAGGCAAATCAAGGAAATGACTCACGGGGGGGGGGGGTAGAAGCCACAGCAGACAGCCACAGCGCGGCCATACCCCAGGACGGCAGGGGGTAAGAGGCATCCAGCCAAAAGGGCAGCCTATGTGAAGAACAACCAGGGAGTAGAGAAAAGGGGAAAGAACCCTCCACAAGACAAGAGAAGGAGGGCGGCATCGCCAGAGCAGGTGTCTAGCTCAGAGGCGGATAGGAGCAGCGATGACAAGGGGTCTGCAGCCAGCACGGCGGCCCCCCAGAAAACACGCAGACGACGATGCAACGCGGCCAACAGGGCGAGGGGTAAGCATGGTACACAAAGCGGGAAGACAGGGCGCTAAAGGGCGTGACAGGAGGATCTGAGAGAGGGGAGAGCAGAGCGCATCATAAAAAGTCGCATGCCAATGGGAGAAGACAGTGGGGGAAATGCCGTGGCCATGGACCATGCCACCCCCATTGCAGGCAGATTTAAACCAGTGGCTGCAGGAGCTCCAGGGTGAATCAGAGGGACCAAGGGCCGCTCCACCGACAGCTTGGATGCCCTGGTGGCAATGGCCAGGGGCAGGAGCCCCCTTCCAAGGAACCCTCCAGTGGGGCGCAGAGGGGCAAGGGGTGAGCCAGAAGCCGGAGCAGATGTCTGACCAAAGGGGCAGCAGGAAAGGGCCAACAAACAAAGATAAAGGGGACAGCCAATATATCAAAAGCGGACCCCTGAAAGACTAATATAGGGAGAGAACCAGGGGAAAAGACCAAAATTCACACAAAAGGTTTTCTCTACCTATTTTACTTCAATATGTGCAATGCATCATATATTCAAATATGACACTCTGACTGGACCATAAGCAAAACAAGGGCGGGCTTTAGCACCGAGACCGCTCTGATAGAAGTGGCTGAGACGATCAGGTGGTCTTTAGATTCAGGAGCATCGGCTATGTTGGTGCTCCTGGATCTATCTGCCGCTTTTGATACTGTGGATCACGGGAGGCTACTGCTAAGGCTAAAAAATTCAGGCCTGGAAGATAAGGCTCTGGGCTGGCTACAATCTTATCTCACTGATCGCACCCAGAAAGTAGCCTTGGGCCCCCTTTCTTCTAAACCCAAACCCCTCTGGTGTGGTGTCCCTCAGGGCTCGGCCCTCAGTCCATTACTTTTTAATATTTATCTGGCTCCACTCTTTTCTCTTATTGCTAAATGGGGCGTCAAGGCGATTTCATACGCCGATGACACTCAACTAATTTTCCCCTTCTCGGATGTTTCAGAGGCAGCCTTCAGCAATATGAAGGGATGCTTGCGAGATGTTGCCAATTGGATGAATGCAAACAAACTCAAACTGAATGCGAGTAAGACGGAGGTCATCTTCTTTGGCAAACATACTCGGCCCCCCCCTAGCCTGTGGTGGCCCTCCGAAATGGGTTTCCCTCCTCGACCCAGCACCAATGCGAAAAATCTGGGAGTAAGATGGGATGAGAGTCTTTCCTTCTCTCCACACATACAGCAGGTCTCTGCGTGCTGTCTCCATAAACTAAGAAACCTACGCAAATTTCTGTCCCTTCTGCCTGAAGACTGTCGCAAGACGGTGGTCCATGCTACAGTCACTTCCAGACTGGATTACGCAAACGGCCTCTACCTTGGCCTACCCAAATATCTGGTGCAACGATTGCAGATCGTGCAGAATGCGGCTGCGAGACTGCTAAAAAACATCCCTTTTAAACAGCATGTCTCTCCGCACTTGCGCGATCTGCATTGGCTCCCTGTAGCCTGCAGAATCAAGTTTAAAGCTCTAACTCTGGCGTTTAGAGCCCAAAAGGGGACCTGTCCTAACTATTTAAAGCTTAGACTCCCCAGATACTATCAGGAGAGATGTTTGCGCTCTAATTCACGACACCAGCTTTCTATCCCCCGCGCCAGGAGAGCCAGACTCGGAGGCAGATCCTTCTCTGCCTGCACGGCGACACTCTGGAATGCTCTACCGGCCAACATCCAATTGGCTCCAACGGAAGCCAGTTTTAAGAGGCAGCTAAAGACTTGGCTCTTTTCCCAGAATAACTAAACACTCCCTCCCTTTTTCTCCGCCCATCTTTTGCCTGGAAAAAATGATTACTCAGCGCCGGGACACCTCCTTGCGAGGTAGCTGTTCGCGCTATATAAATATCGGTATTATTATTATTATTATTAGAAAATATATTCCTTCTTTAATTAATTGTTTTATTTTTCATATTTTTTAACAAAACGAAACATTTCTTTAAAAAATGTACCAACAATATATAAACAACAATACATGAAAATGACAGAAATTGACTACATAAATAGTCTAATCCAACATGTTTGATCCCATTACATAGCCATACATTCACAACACTCACTCAGCTACAGACTCAGCTACAGACTCAAACCATAATCACTCGGCACCACAGATAAATACGTACCAAAGAAAGGTAAATATAAATTGGGGCCCCTCACAGCGTCTGATCAGTTTTCAAAAATTAATTTGCAAATCCTAAAATTTATATACGATTATAGATATGGCATCATATTATCAGAAAAAACATTATTCGTAGAATTCAAACAGGAGGGCCTCATTCGAAGCGCCACGCGCGTTTCGGTGAACAACCCCTACATTGGGGCACCACCTTCTTCAGGGCTCATGTGGAGTATATCGAGAAAAGTAAAAATGTAATGGGACCTATCCTAGTAGAAAGGAACTATTCAACGCTGCTGCTCACAGGGACGAATCAAGAGGGAACAGGGGAAGAAAATGTCCTCCGCCGGATAACCGGTTGTCGAACCGTAAATTCGAAGGGGGCATGCGTGATCAAGATACGTGTAAAAAGAAACGGGCCCCGTCAAAGTTTCATGATTGGAAGGAAGCAGACGAGATGACTAATGCGATTCTGGCTGATGCTGCTCGCAGGGGCGAGGGATGGAGGACGTCAATCAAGGCGGTCGATTCGCAAGAAGGATATGAGTCACGGATGGCTGATAGACAAATGTCTTAGTTAAAAAAGGCGGGACAGCTCCCACAACCACAAAACTGCTAGGGCTGGCCAATCTCATCCCACTAAAAGTGAAGGAGAGAATATGGAGAAAAGAGTTCATAGACATTTCCTCACTATTGGAGGTGCGCCAGGCAATGTTAGACTTAGCAGCGCAAGACAAAAAGGACAGCGACAGAATGGACCGCCACAGGCCCAGAGTAGAAAGATCAATCAAAATTTGGTTAAAAGCCTTCAGAACTTTGGCGTGTGTTTTCATTGAGAAATTTCCTGAATGCGCAGCAGCACTAATTTTATACCAGCAAAAAGTGCATGAAGCGCAGCAGCAGTATCAGGGCGAGGCAGGGCTGAAATACGATGAGGGTTTCAGAGAAAGGATGCAGGTGCGGCTGATAATCGGATGGGATTGCCAGGACATGGAGGGGTTCACAAAAACATGGTGGCAGCCAGAGAAAGCATCAGCAGCAAAGAGGTCGAATTTTGCGAGGCGAGGATGAAGGGCGGGGACAAGTTTTCAGGGGAAAGTACCAAGGCAACAATAAAGCAAGGAAAATCTGCTGGAAGTTCAAAAAATGCGATTGTACATGGGGGCGTCCTGCAGGTTCCAGCACACGTGCGAGGCATGCGGGGCATGCGGGGACGACCACCCCACCTGTCAGTGTAAGGGGCCCTCAAGAGTAGGGGCCGCGAGGAGAAACCGGGTGCAAGGGATTGAGTTACAGGCCTACCAAGACGAGGGCAGCTGGGGGCGGGGGTACGCGAGCTATGGCGAGGGGAGGAGCTCCCACCGATCATGAAACCGTAGGTATTGTGGCAGAAGGAGCATAAAAAACGTAGAAAAAGAAAT
This sequence comes from Triturus cristatus, assembly GCF_964204655.1. NCBI lineage: Eukaryota > Metazoa > Chordata > Amphibia > Caudata > Salamandridae > Triturus > Triturus cristatus. Next base: position 983,970,384 of record NC_140592.1, on the reverse strand, counting down.
TATATCGAAAAGGTAGAGGGAAGGCTCACGCAGGTCCTTAGGATGCCTCACGGCAGGGGCACTGAAGGAGCCAGGGCCGCCTACCACCATGGAAAGAGTAGATGTGATGCTCCAGCAGTAAAGGATCCTTGGGATGCCTGGGGTACCGAGGGAGCAAAATGGAAGGACTCAGCCTCAGGATAGATAGAGTAGATGCTCAACCAAGGTCCTTGGGATGCCACACGGCAGGGACCCTGGGGAGCAGGGAGGGCCCACAAAAGGGCAGGGCAAGCAGGATGGCCCTTGCAGCCCAGGCAGGTCCCAAATCGGTAGCAAGTTGAAGCCTTGACCCATGCTCAGAGACCCAAGAAGGTGGCCCCTCCCGTCCCCTTAAGTTGAGGAGGCTGGGTCAAAACAGCAATGAAAAGAATTGCAAAAACAAGGCAGTAGATTTGCAGCAATATTAGGAGAGCAATAGGATAACCACATTGCCAGAGGTTTGATTTAATATGCATGAGGGACGCAGGGTTGGAAGAAAGGGAGGGGAGGGGCAACTCGCCTCCTGGAAGGGGGTGTGCCACTGGGCTCAATACAGCTCAAGCCTCAGTTTGCCTTGCTGCCACTGTCCACCTGCCCCTCAGCAGTCAACCTACCCTTCTATGCAACTTGCTGATTGATGTGCAGGTGCCAGTGTAGTGTCTGTTATGGGGGACATAAGGTATAATGATGGGGGTAACCCCTTAATCTTCCATATCCCTTTACCCCACCCTGTATCTCTAACATTCACAAGCAAGAGGTATTCTAGAATGTTGCTATGATGATGTCTGCTTGGTGTTTGAGATAAACGGTGACACCATACATTGGATGGGCCCTTTAAGAGCATCTCACGCTCTTCAGCTAGCACTGCATTTAAACTGTTCAGCACGTGAACACGTGCCATGAAAACACAACCCTTTTTTCATTTCATAAACATACCCTGTGTGTAACGTTTATATATCACAACTGTGTCGGTCTGAGATACTCGCAGCTGACAGACAAATTATGTTGTGCCTTCAAATATTTCATTTTATCCAAAAGAGAAATGATTCAGAGTCCGGTTATTATTTTTTTTTAAAAAAGCACTTTCAAACCCCGTGTCGGTGTCTGCCGCGAGCCCATGGCCTCCACGCAGATTCTACGCTCCTATAATGAATGCGTGCTGAAATGGCGCCTTCAGCAACTCGGGACGGATTGATGCTGAGAGGCATTTCTCACAGGTGTGTTGCCGCCGTGTCACTGACCTTTCGCTAATCATAAAACTGTAGAAGGGCGGGTTTATTTTGGGGATGTTCACATTTAATTAAAATTTCTCCCATTCATAATTCAGTCCTTCCCAGTCTGCCATACACATTTTAAAAATGCACACAGGAGCGCCCTGGCCCAGCTGTGAAATGCTGAGACAGGATTAGCAAGGTATGAGGGATAAAGTATTCTCTGCTGTACATTAAAAGGATATGGCAAGCCACTAGCTCTATGGAAACATAAAATTGTGGAATTCTGAGTAATGTTCATTATTAATAGTTGTATTTTTATATATGCACTAAAGATATGCAGACCTCTTCACAAATTGCATGATGTACCACGTTAAGTAGTACTTTTAAAATAGTACAACTAATGTACTACACAATGCTATTCACTAGCCTACATGCGGAGGTCTATGGCTCCGCCTCTCCTATCTTTTATCTGCAGAAATCTCCGCTCTTACTGTGGAGATCTCATTTACTTAGGTATATGTTTCAGTAGTAATTGTCGGAGGGAATGCACACAGGAGCATCCTGACCCCTGCTGGCTAAAAAATGGGAAATACTTATAATTAAAGGGGAGGGGTTGTAGAAGTAATAATAAGTAAAGAGCAGTTAAGGGAGAGCATGGAAGGGATTTAGGGAGGGGTACTCTCCCATCAACACCACTGCTATTCACAAACTGCACTTTTAAAATTACAACAACCAATAAGGCCTGAACAAAAGTGCTAGATGTACTCCAGCTCAGAATTGGAGTAAGTCCATCACCACGAATGGCCAACCACTGGTACTGCAACACCCTCCTAGAAATAATAATTAGGGTACATATTTAAAAAGCACAACTTGATGGGAAATAATGTTAGAATAATTTAATTAATTTAAAATTTAAAAAATACATTTCAATTAATTTAAGTGTTAAACATTTAAAAATAAATAATATTAATATTACTTTGCTTGTAAAATATTTTAATAACCTTTTTAACTGCTTTAAATAAATGTGACTTTAACTTAAAAACATAACGAAACTGATTAGAATTAATTGTATACATAACTTTAAGTAACTTTTAATACATCACAAATAAATATTAAAAAATACATTCAGTTAATTTATTTAATAAATCTGTAAAAATATTTTAATTTAATACACTTAAAATTCATTAAATATTTGATTCAGAATTAAGGTACTAGTGAATTAGCACTTTTTTCAATTTGTACTACTTTTAAAAGAAATATATGATATTAAATACCATTAAGATTCAACACAAAAATATGGTAATTATATTTTTGAACTTGAAGAAACTTTAAAGCTTTACCCTGATATTATTTACCACCGGGTGATCGTCACCCTAATTGCAGAGGTCTTCACCATGTATGTGAACCCTCAAAGATAGTAGTAACGTATGGTCATATATGAGCTCTTTACTGATTCCTCCCCCTGTAACTTGATACATATGCAATCTATATAATACACTAGGGGGTATATTCACAAGAACATGTTCTAAACATCTCCAAGAAATGTTAACGCAACTTCACACATCGCAGCCTATCGCGGGAAAATAACTCCTTGTCAACGTGGAATTCACAACACGGCCAATGTCCTCGATACAACCACCTCGATGGAGATAAAAACACAAACCTCAACATGAAAAAAACATGCGATGAGCCAAAGCGCGATGAGGAAATCAGCTATAAGCTGTGCCAGGCCTGCAAGAGACACATGGCAGGTGGGAAAAATCACTATCAAAGTAGAAAAAACACTCAAACACAAACTGACTAACACCCAAGCACCATGGAGGCAGCCGGAGCATGCGCAGAGGATGAGAACAACCCCACAAGCACCCTGGACGACCAGCCTGGGACCTCGGGGACAGTGAATGGCAAGGACAAGAAGAAGAGGAAGACGAAGTTCAGTCCGCGGGAAAACAGGATCCTAGTCACGGAGGTGATGGAACACCATCAACAACTGTTCGTCACCTCCAACGTGTCATTGGGCACCAAAATGGAATATGGTGGGACATCGTGGACAAGGTGAATCCATCAGAGAGCACAAGAGGTCAATGGACGAGGCCAAGAGGCGATGGATTGACATTAAGCGGAAGACCAAGGAGAAACTCGCAGCCAACCAGAAGGCAGCAATGCAGACTGGAGGTGGGAGCCCAGTGCCACAGCTGGTGCTGGATGACATGGAGGAGCTGGTGTCGACAGTCATCAGTGTGGAGACTGTGGCTGGAGTCGGGGGACCGGACACTGCTCGACAGGACACAACTCAACCGCAACAGGGTGAGTGACCACCAGGTACTGGGGGGACGGTTGGAGATGGCCACAATGGCACACATGCACAATCAAGCAGAGCACTGTGCACACCCACAATGGCTCTGGGTCATGGCCCTGATCCACAGACTGTCACAATGTACAATGCCATGCTGTCTGAATGTCAACATGTACCATGCACCTACATACATGTGGATACATTGTAATACACCATCTCCCCTTCACATTGCAGGGGCACCGTCAACACCTCCTGCAGAGCAGTTCCCACCACTCTTCATTGATGACAAGGAGGACACCCCCAGCATCGACACCCAAGCCCTCCAAGACATCATTGAAATCATCCGCAACTCACCTCCAGGATCAGTGCTGCCCAGCTGCATCGAGGAGACCCTACCCACTACCCAAACCACCCAGAATGAGGCACCCACAGCCCCAACAGTCTCTCAAGACCCCCAGGAACAACACATGGCTTTCCAACGCCGTGTGCTGGAGGGCCAGAGGGAGACGGCTGAGCAGGTGCGGGTGGGGTTCGGCATCATGGCTACCAAACTGGACGCCATCCATTGGTGTATAGGCCCACTCCATGGTTCAAACGAGCCCTGACTGACATCGCTGTAGTCATGATGCAAAGAGAAGAACACCTGTCCGCTCAGAGTGGCTCCAGCGATGACGGCCGTGTGCTGGCATACATGGGAAGGCTCATGGAGGAGATGGTGCAGATGGAGGCGGAAAGGATGGCAGCCACTGCTGCACGTCAGTGAAATGTAGCTGGGATCTACCATGCCCTGCAGATCCTCATCATGGCATTGCTGCCACAAGGCATGGTGCAGATGAATGCTGCTGCCCCCACACCATCCACATCTCTGCCCCCTGGTGTGTCAGTGCTTCACAGTGTTGCAGGCGAATCCACTCCAGCACCTGTTGTGTCACTGCCACACAGTGTGGCCGACAATCCTCCTCCGGCCCCTGATGTGTCAGTGGCACACAGTGCAGCAGCCGGTATTGCAGCACCCACAGGTGGGGCAGAGCACACATCCGAGGACGAGGACGTGGATGGGTTTGAATTCAGAAGGAGGCCCTAGCATTCATTTCCGCCACCTGGCCTGTTTCTGCTTGGTGCCGCACATGGCCCCATGACCTTCCACTGACCCCCGATACGCTCCGCTGCACTCACCTTGGACCGTGACATGGACTGCCATTTCCTGTTCGATGACCAATGACACGGCGACCAGACTGCGGAGTGTACGCTTCCTCTTCCACAGTACTTGTAATCCCCAGATGGACTCTGGCTAGCCCTCCATGGGCCCATATTGTGTGGTGTGCTTGGCATGGCCCTGTACCGCTCCAGCTGCAAAACTCCACTGGATGTGCAATAAACATCCAGTAATGCACTACTGTGTCATGTCTTTTATCATTCATGTATGAATGCGTGGATGGATGTAGGGACAGTGATTCCCCTTACGTCAATGATGCTCCTCTAGTGGGATGCCAGTCAGTGTGCTACATTGCTTATTGTGTTCCGGGTGCCGTGGACACTACAGCAGGGACACACGCATTAGTCACTTCCTTGTCGGGACTTGGACTCAACCACGCCCAGAGCCCCTGAGTCATTGTTGCAAGCCCTGCGCTGGTCCGGTGTATGCCAGGCCAGACTGCTCCGATTACGCTCCAAGGGGGGCCCACATAGCTACCTGTCGCAGGCGTACTCTGGTGGTCACTGGTCTAGTTGTCAGCATGTCACGGCCACTCCCTAAGGGCAGGTTTGCAGACACACCACACCCATCTGGCACAGGCATCACAGGCCTTGTGATTCTGTAAATATAAAGGGCCTACAACATCACATTCCCCTCTGCAGGTGGTGACTGGATGACGTATGCTCCACGGTTCTCAATCATAATGGGCTCATGAGTTGTTGCTCACAGAGTTAGTGGCACCCAAAGCCTTGCGGCTGTCATGGGCCTACCACCACGTGGCGCTGACTGGGGTTGCACAGGGTTAGTGGCACCCTAAGCCTTGCGGCCGTCACGGGCCTACCACCACATGGCGCTGACTGGCGTTGCACAGGGTTAGTGGCATCCGAAGCCTTGCGTCCATCACTGGCCTACAACCACGGGGTGCTGACTGGGGTTGCACAGGGTTAGTGACACCTGAAGCCTTCCTACCATCACAGGCCTACCACCACGTGGTGCTGACTGGCGTTGCACAGGGTTAGTGGCACCGAACCAGCTGAGCGGTTGTGCAGCCTGCGATGATGACGTGTGCACTGATGTAGTCTCCGCCATTGATGACTCAGGACTCAGCAACATATGTGGGACCTGCTGGGCAGCGGGGCGGGTCCGGCGGGTTGGGTCCGCATGATGTGGACCATGCCATGGTGGCGGGACCGGGGCCTGGAGCTTGCACGGGCACGTGGTGTGCCCACTGATGGACACACCGGCGGCAGCAGGTGAGCAGTGGGGCCTGGGTGCGCAGGGGCAGTGGTGTCACTCTCTCTCTCCCTTCCCTCTCTCTCTCTCTCTCTCTCTCTCTCTCTCTCTCTCTCTCTCTCTCTCTCTCTCCCTTCCTTTCCTTTCCTTCCCTCTCTGGCTTTCTTGCCTTTTCTGTTTCTCTGTGTCTCGCTCCTTTGATGTGCACATGTCACACGTCCTGATTTTGAGCTTTATTTTCCAGGCTGTGACGTCGAGTTGTCTCTGACGGACCCAACAGGAGTCTTCCGCATTGGTGTTTTGCGTTGTGTTTCAATAAAGTTTTTGGTTGTTACTTCAGTGCTGTGTGACTGTTTCTCATTCTTCTGACCACACATGTGTGTTTATTTTTGGCAATGTGCGTCATCATGCGCTTTTTGTGGCTCTTTTGTGGTGCACGGTATATGTATTTCTGGGGGCTGGGGGTGGTTGCGGTGGGTGTTGTGGCCTTCATGGGTATCCACTTTGCATGAACATTGTCTCCATGGCATCTGTGGGTCTTCCCGTGTGGCACTTGGCTGGGCTCCCTTTTATGCTATAGGTTGTCGTCCTGCCTAACACCAGCAAAAGGCAGGTGTTAATTCGCTGGTGCTACCGCGGCTTCATCGCCTGTTTTTGGTTCGCATCGCAGATCTGGCAGTTCATTGTGAAAGTGATGTTGTGGTATTTTTGTGTGTTTTTGCACGGGAATGCCTACTCTGCATCTCATTAGGGTTAGTTGGTGATGTCCACCATGGAGATAAATTTGGGGGCAGTTATAACGGGAATACTGGTAATGTCTGCAGTTTGTACCGGCATGTGAAAGGCATGTTAAATCTATCTCCACTTTTGATGCGTTAAGGTGGAGATAAATCGGAGATAAGTCCTTGTGAATATCCCCTTGGAATGTAAATAAGAGACACTGGGTTTGACAATTATGTGGCGTAAAATGATCTCAAATATGAATATTTGTAGCATCTCCAAGGTAATTTTTAGCAAAAAATGTGTACAGGAGCATGAGTTTTAAGGTGTTTCTTTTGTATATGCGGCCCTGAAGAAATTTTTTGAAGGGACCAAAATGCATTGGTGCTGTTCTTGTGATATTTAATAAAATAAAGAATTATTTTGACCTTATTCGATCTCGCCAAGGTCATCTGTAAAGTCTGACATTCTGAGGAAATGTATTCTCATTTAGAAACAAAGGGCCATATTATCAAGAACGGCGCAAACATTATTGCCGCTTTAGCGACAGGAGACTGCCGCTAAAGCGGCGATAAGGGGCTTGATAACATGCCCTAGAGAATTCCAATAGAAGCCCAGGTTCTGGTGTTCATGTAAAGTGCTCTGATACCTGATATCTTCGGGTCGAGTTTGTGCTATATATGGTTCGGAGAGAAAAAAAATAGCTAGTTGTGCAATTGTCATATAAACCTGTATGGACTACCAATTGAGACATCAGGAGTCATATTACTAAAGTGCCAAAGGGGCACAAAAGGCGTTTCGGCCACTTTGTGCTCACCCGGGGCACTTTGGTATTACAGAAAGGGCTGCAGACGCTTGTGCTGCTCCCTCTTTAATACTGAAAGGGCTGGCGCACATACTGCACCAGGGCTTCCTCAAGAGGGCCTTCGCTCATTTGCCTGGGGCAAAAGGCCCATACAAATGAGGGAATCCGTTTGTCTCTGCTCCTGCGCTGGTTTATAGATGCAGGCGCAGAGGCAAAGAAGCTGTCACGGGGTGCACTAATCCCCTTAAATAGTGCAGGGGCTTGCCGTCTGCACTCTCAAAAAGCGGTACGGATCCAAAGCAGCCACTCAGTTATTCACATGAATACACTGCCCTGGAGGCAGCGCAAGTTCACAGCTGCCCTAGGGGCAGGGTATTCACTATAATGCAGTGCATTTTCCTGGTTAGTACTGGGCACACCTATTGAAAGGTGCACCCAGCGCTAACTAGGAAAATGTGCCGCATAAATATTATAGCTCCAAATCTCGTAAAATGTAATGAATCTAGGAGGAAGTCTCCTGTATAATAACTGAAGAAAAACTACGAGAGTAGACAGTCATATTACTGCCTTGTGCTTCACAGGAGGCATCAGAATCAAGTAAGACAGCTAGGTTCTTCACAATTTCAACATGCTTAGGCGGCACCTCATATCAGCAGGCCCAGGGAAGACTAGACCAAAGGAACTATCAAAGGAAGTACTGGAGCCAGTACCAGGACTGCGGTCAATGGATCCACGACGTTATGAAACATCCAGTTAGGGTTCCTCTAAATATGGAAGAGAAGAGAATGAGCTACTGCACTCCTGACTTATGGCCTCCCAGGTCCCTTTCCAGTGTCAAGTGGCTCTGGGTGCCCGCTGCATACACCTCTAAAGGGCGTGGTTGCACTACAACAAATTCACTTCACTGATGCACAGCTACATTATATACATTATATCACCGTTTAGCACTAACGAGAATACTATTACAAAAAATGCCACAACATGCAATGATCTATGTACAGTATTGGATATAGGTAAAAGAAGTGTTATATGTGGGGTTAGGTAATGATAGGCGATACGTTGGGTTTTGGATTCAATTTAGTTTTAGGGGTTGGTTTAGACTAAGGATTAGGATTAGTTTAACGATTAGGTTCAGAAATACAATAATCATGCAGTATTGAATTGAATTGAATAAGCTTTATTTCGATACATAGATATCATAAAAGCACATACAATAATAATAATGTAAACAATCTAAATATCGAAAATATAAAAATAGCAACAACACCTAAAGTTCCTAAGCAGATGGAAATTAAGTAAAAAACACATATAGACGTAATAAATAGGACAATTATGTTAAAAAGATATATCAGAAAAATTGATCTGCATTACATTTGGGCTGCGAGACCTTTGGATCTTAAAAGCCAGGCCCACCTAAGAAACTTGGAGAGTGCACAGACATACAGGGTTCTGGTATCAGATTTGAAGATACGCAAAGCATGATTAAAATCTCTGATCCCCATGTCTCTGCACAAAGGTTTAAGCCAAAATGTACTAGGATATTTGTATTCCGGACATGCAAATAAAATATGTGCAATTGATTCGGGCCTGGTCTCGCAGAAGGGACAGTAAGGTGGTGTTTGTAGAGGAGGCGTCCAGCGCGCGGTTAGTTCGCGGACTGGAAGAGTACCAACCCTAAATTTAAAATAAAGAGCGCGGTCAAAGGGTTTCTGAATAATATCCAGATAAGGCTCATAGCGCACTTCATCTTTGAGCCTTAAAAATTCAGTGGTGCTTCTGGCACCATGGGAGCTTGAGTTCCTCTTTGCAGTAACCCAACTCCAGTAGATTAATTTCAATTCAGATTTAGGTGGGGATGTTCTGTTCAACCAGGCATCTTTTAGGCCAAGTTCAAAGAGTAAGGACTTAACATCCTTTAACCATTTGATCTTGTGCCAGCAAGGCATGGAAAGGATTTCAGCCAGACCCTCAGCATACTTCTCTAACTCCGGAGTACGCCAGAGCCGAGCCCAGAGAAGGAGGGGATGGACTCTTGCCATATCCTTCAGAGCTTGACACCCTAAGTCCATCAGCAGGGGGGTAACAGGAGTACTCTGGGGAAGTGCCATCAGTTCCTTAAGGAAAGTCGACTCAGATTTAGCGAGCTGGTCGATGTTATTCATACCCCATAATTCAGCTCCGTAAAGTGCTGAACTTACACCTCTAGCTTTATATATTGTAAGGGCGGGTGCTATTGGTCTAGAGGAAGATGTTCGATGCTCTCTAAGGAGGGCACCAGTAATCCACTTGTGATTTAAAAGCATCTTGTATATATGAGTCGACCACTGCATTGTGTCCGAGATGCGGATACCCAAATAATCAAATTCTTTTACCCTTTCCAGGTTGGCTGAATTAAGTACAGGGGGCCGACCTATCTTCTTTGGTGGGTTCAGAATTAGATATTTGGTTTTAGCAGAGTTAATTATAAGCCCTCTATTAGTGCAAAAGGATTGAAAGCTGTCCAGGAGAGTTTGAAGACCCATTGGTGATTTTGATAGTAAGAGGGTGTCATCAGCAAAGAGGAGAGTTGGAACACGTTCGCCCGCCAGGGATGGTGCATCAGAAGGAACTTGTGCCAGATGCTCCACTACGCCATTTACATAAAGTGAAAAGAGAGTAGGGGCAAGAACACATCCCTGGCGGACGCCCCTCTTCACTGGAATTCTCTCCATTTTTTGGCCTTGGGAGCCCCAGCGTACCTGTGCGAAGTTCCCCTCATGTAATTTACATAGAAGAGTCAACAGATAAGGTGGAATCTTCAAAGTAGCAAGGACATTCCAGAGAGTGGGACGAGGGACTAGGTCGAAGGCTGTTTTAAGATTTATAAAGGCAAGGTAGAGACTACCTTTCCCAAGAAAAACAACCTTCCAATAAATGAGAAGCAGTCTGAAGACTTGCTCAATAGTACCAGTCCCGATTCTGAAGCCCGCCTGATAGTCCGAGAGGATGTTGTTGTCATTTATCCAGGATAGCATCCTTTCCAGGATCACTTTCCCTACAACCTTCTGGGTTGAGTCTATCAGGCTAATAGGGCGGTAGTTAGCCGGGTCGTCCCTACCGCCTTTCTTAAAAATCGGAACAACCTCGGCCCCCTTCCAGGAATCCGGAACCGGAGCGCCATTCACAATGGCGTTAATTAAGGTTGAGAGAAGCTTCCCCCATCTTACTGGATCAAGTCTAAGTATATCACCGGGAATACCATCTGGGCCTGCTGCCTTCTGGGGGACAATGGATTTTATAGCATTAATCACTTCCCCTTCAGTGAAGGGATTGAAAAATGCTGAATCCTTGAGCTGCGGGGCTTCCAAACAGGGAAGGTCCCCCTCATTCTCAGGACAAGGAGAATAGAGCTTGGAAAAATGATCAAACCAAGCCACACAAGAAGTGTTACAAGTAATGAGATCATGATCAGGTCTATTCTTTGTCCTAATTGTGCTCCAGAAAAGGCCAGAATCCCGCTTAAGGGAGGCTTCCATTAGTGTCTGCCAGTATGATTCTTCCCAAGCCTTTTTAGCACCAGACACACTAGTCCTGTACTCTCTCCTAGCCAACTGAATCTCGGACATAACTCTGCTTTTAAGGGCCACAATTAAGGCCGATTTCTTCCGCCTACAGTCTTGTGAGTACCACCCTCCTGCAAAACTCTGCTTACCCCCCCCAAGTGGTTGTCTACCTTTGCCTTGTACTAAAAATAAAGACCCCAAATCTCTAACGAGACCTTGGAAGACCGTAGAAACCTTAATATGATGGGTCTCATGGGAGTGTAGGGAGGCTATCTCTTCTTGTGCAATACTCAGGATATAGCCAATCGACTGGACTTTCATCTCATTGAGCATCACTTTACGCCATTTGAGGCGTCTCTCGCAGTTAGATGGACGTACCTCGAGAGTAGTCATGAGTGGACCAACTGGAAAGATAACAGGGCCAGTATCTTCCACCCAAAAAGGATGGATGCTTAGGGATAGGTAGTTGTGGTCACTATCAACAGACAAGATTAGTTCCATATCTTGGACAAATGGCCACAGTTTAAGATCAAGGAGGATGTAATCTATTCTTGAAGTGTGGCCTATCCTGTTATAAGTGTGGGCACCATGTACATCCGACCGAGTTCTACCATTAACCGCTCTTAGGCCAAACTCCAGTGTCATATAGTTCATAAATATGACTGACTTAGACCATCGCATGATGGGGGGCAAAGATAGTAGGGGAATGCCTCTTTTGACGTCATCCTCCAGAAGCTCTGGAAAATCTAGCACAGAAAGGGGCTCAAAGGAGCAATTGAAATCTCCTACAACCAGAACATGAGAGGCCTGAGGGCACTTACGCAGTTCCTGTTCAAGGGATATAAGAGTAGATGACAAAGCTCCCCCACTTAAGCCTCTAGCATATACATTAAATTGGGTGAGAGACTTTCTGCCCTGGGTTCCCTTTAAGGTAATCCTTAGTAGATCAGGAGAAATGTGGCGAGCCTGCCTGACAGTACAACCCAAAGAAATGCTAACCCAAATGAGGAGACCGCCAGAGGGGCGGCCTCTCCCAGACGGGGATAAAATGGCCGGTTCAAAGTAGGTAGTGTAGCCTACCATATGGTGGGGCACTGTACTCCATGTCTCCTGGAATATACAAATACAGTAGGATTCAATTAGGGAATTCCAGGCTGGAAGATCTAATTTGCTCGAAAGACCCGCAACATTCCAGCTTAAAATCATCAAAGGAGGATCAGTTATGGAGGAAAGAGGAACAGTTATGGAAGAAGCGCAAGAGAATGGGGGAGAAATATGATTAAACGCACCCTGAAGGCTAGAGGGTAACAAGGCCAGTGGAGGGACGTCACTTGGCTGGGGGTATAATCCAGATTGTAGCCTCTGGATAGAGTCAAAAGGCAAAGAGAAGTTGGGAGGGAGATCCGTGGGCAATACAGGGGAGGATTCAGCTGTGTCACTATTAGCCTCCCCTGTAGTAGAACAGAGATCAACCATAGAGAGGTTTCTACGTCAGTAAGAATCGGACTGGTAGTGTGGTTCAGTGTATCTATTAGAGGGAAAAATGGCAGAATCAATAACCCCAGTCAACTGGGCCCCATCATGGCATCCGTGGTAAAATGCATAGGAAGAAGGGCGTGGGTGCTGAGAATAGGAAAAATCTGTGTAGAATTGGCTTAGATCATAACAGCCTATGCCATTCTGGGCAGAACCAGAATGATAGTTACAAATAAACATTGGGACCCTTGGGTCTCTAAAGTTTACAATGATGCAGTCTCCAGACAAGTTTTTATGTCTATTTCCCACCCAAGAAACCCTTCTAACATAAAGAACATGGCCATCGAGGTGCCTCGGGAGCGGCCTGTTTTTATTCAGCCAATATGTTATTTTATTTTTCAATTCAGAAAAAGATTCACGTTTACCAACTTTAAGATGAGGAACTCCCACTAGGACAGCCACATAAGGTAAACTTTCTGGTGGTAAATTAATATGTGGCAAAACTTGCTGAGTGTTTGCAGAGTTAGCGTTCATGTGGGCTAGAGTGGGGCTAGAGTCTGGTGGCACGGGTTGAGTCTTAGTGGACTCCATCTCATAAGTCGGTATTCCTGCACTAACACAACGTGATACCGAGCCATGAACTAGAGTTTCTTTAGCCGTGGTTTTGCTATTCCGAGAGAAAGAAGATGATACTGGAATGTGGGATGATGAGGATGCCACGTTCTTAGGCCTAGTACTTGGGATGGTATTAGGAATTTGCAAGGTGGGCGGGGAGGTAGGCTCACTTGATGTAATCAGAGTGGGTTGAGCAGTAGTGGAATTGTCATGGGCAATTTTTGCATGCAGTTTGATCATAGATTTGAGGGAGAAGAAATTATCTAGAGAGGCCTGTTCGAACCTCTCAAGTCTCTCAGACAAAGTCTTCACCCTTTCAGTCAGAGGAAGTATAAAGGATTTAAAAAGAAGCTCAATTTGAGTAGTTATAGAAGATAGAGGCTCGGGGCCATGAACACCTAGATTGGAAAATGGGTGTTCTGCTGATGTTGATACAGGGACTGGGTTAATAGAAAGCCGAGGTGATGGGTGGTTTCTCTGAAGGGAAGGGGAGAGTGGAACTGTACAACCAGATTTAGTATTGGTATTAATGCAAGACTTGGATTTATGTTTTGTAGAAACTTTTAAGCGGTCCCCCTTATGGCCACTACCTACTCTTTTCCTTTTACTAGGCACAACTTTTGGACCTACAGTAGTAGGAGTCTCAGGAGAAGAAGCAATAACGTGAGCTGATACTAAGTCGGAAGTCGACTCGGGGGGCGCTGCATGAGCTACCTGTGAAGTAGAACTGGGAGAGACTAGGTAGAGAGGAGGTCTGTTGGTGGAAGAACCATTGGTAATTGTGTCTCCGCTGAGCTCCACACAATGAGTGGGACCCGGGCTAGACAAAGAGATCTGTCCGGGTCCTGGCTTAGGGGAGACTGCTAGGGCTATGTTACCCAGTGACGACCTCTTACAGTGCAACGAGTCAAGTGATAAACGTTGTTCCGTAATGGCAATTTCTTTTTCAAGTACTGAGCAAGCACGAATAATAAAGTGATCTAAAGTCCCACTAATAGTGCATCCACCAGTCCCACCTCCCTTTCCCGAACATGTGGACATGGCCATGAATACAAAAGAGATGACCACTAATACACACAATGCACAAATGTCAATCCAATTACTCTGTCCCGGAAACTTTTACCAGTGTCAACGTAATGATACTCGAGAACCAAGAGGGATGGCCCAGCCCAGCCTCTTCTGGCCCCGGACGACCACAGACGGTCCCGCCCTTGTCCCGGGCTTCTCCCGGCGCTACCCGCGCGCGATCCCGCGTCGCGGGAGCGGTGACGTTGATTTAAGCGCCTCCAGGCGCGCAGCTGCAAGTCAGGTGGTGTATATCCACTGGGGCTGCTGGGGCATGTAGTCCGGTCTCCCCACCGCGGCCGCGATGATTGAAAACGCGGCGGCGGGAGACCAGGACCACTTAGAGAGCAGGGCAACCAAACGAGCAACAGGGTCCACAAGTCCTCACAGCAAGAGGAAACGAGCTGCCAAGCAGGTGAGTTTGCGAAGAGGAACCCGCTCTGCCGAAGCGGTAACGTTGATTTAAGCGCCTCCAGGCGCGCAGCTGCAAGTCAGGTGGTGTATATCCACTGGGGCTGCTGGGGCATGTAGTCCTGTCTCCCCACCGTGGCCGCGATGATTGAAAACGCGGCGGCGGGAGACCAGGACCACTTAGAGAGCGGGGCAACCAAACGAGCAACAGGGTCCACAAGTCCTCACAGCAAGAGGAAACGAGCTGCCAAGCAGGTGAGTTTGCGAAGAGGAACCCGCTCTGCTGAAGCGGTAACGTTGATTTAAGCGCCTCCAGGCGCGCAGCTGCAAGTCAGGTGGTGTATATCCACTGGGGCTGCTGGGGCATGTAGTCCTGTCTCCCCACCGCGGCCGCGATGATTGAAAACGCGGCGGCGGGAGACCAGGACCACTTAGAGAGCGGGGCAACCAAACGAGCAACAGGGTCCACAAGTCCTCACAGCAAGAGGAAACGAGCTGCCAAGCAGATGAGTTTGCGAATAATCATGCAGTAGGTGTATGGCTAGGCCAAGCTTTAGTTAGGGTTAGGTTTAGGGTTAGACTTAGATTTAAGGTTATGATGAGGGTCAGGTGTGACTAGGGAGTGTGTTAGGGTTAGAATTAAAGTTAATGTTACAGCTAGAAGTACTGTTAAATTCAGGGTAAGGGTTAAACTTACTGTTAGGTTTAGGACTGTGGTTGATGTACATGTCCTTAGGATGTAGGAATTTTAATGTAGTGGTTAATTAGATTACATCAATTCTCTTTCGATAGGTTCATAGTTTAGCTCATATGCATTGATAGCTGGCTCACATGGTAAGTAGGTGGAATCCTTGTGATACTTAATGCACGCTTTGAAACAAATGGGCCAACAGATGATTTTAAATTGCACGAGGCATGGGCTAGACTACTCCTTCTCACTTTCAAAGGCATAAAAAAATCTTTAGAGTAGTATCTTTTTTCTTGCAAACTCCACAAACGCTTATGCATGATACGGAATATTGGTAATTTGCATGATGATAATCAGTGAGAAGGAGCTCTGCTTAGTAAACAGGTTAGCTGGATGAATGAATCCCCTTCAAGACCTTGACTCACCTTGCTTTAGGAACCAGCCTCTTAATGGCAAACAAAGATTTGCATCCTATTTTTCCCCAATCTGCTGCTCCCCTCTGAGCAATGTCTCCTTTAGTTCTCCTTCTCTGGCAGCTTATCGAGATGACAATGCTGCAATGGCTAATTTTTCTCAACCTGTCTGATCCTACAGGATAGTTGTACATACACACCAATTAACTTATACCCGCCATCAATTCCCACCTTTACTCTGCGTCTCAGCACAGAGCCAAAGCATTGAATGAGCATGAACCAAACTCCCATGGTATCTTTAAGCACTGTTTGTGCATTCTGGTGGAAATCTAAAGAGCAAGTGCCTCTCCATGTTCTGCAAAAACACAAAAGCACATGTAAGGTAGACACACATTTTCCTTCTTTCTCTCTCCTGGTACAAAAGCACAGCTGCAGAATTTTGAAGAAATTTAAAAAAAACGAGGCACAGCTTGAGCTTAATCAGAAAGATTGAGTGCAGCCCGAGTTAGACCCACCCCAAAGAGCAGATAAGATACCAATCTCTGAAGGAACATTGAGTTACCTTTAGGTTTGCAAAGGTTTCGCTGGTGGAAAGAGCAAATGAGTTTTGTAATCATTTCATGAGGAATGGAAAAATCTCAGCATGAGCATCAATTTGAGAAGCAGCAGAAACGTCAGGCCTTCCCCTGATATGATCCGATTCCCTCTCAGCTAACACAATATGGGGAAAGCTGGCCGCTCAGTATGACATGCTTAGTTAACGTTGACAGGCAGGACACAATAGGCATGTCATATCGTATTCTAGGGCAACTTTATAACTGTCATTTCTCTGCTACAAATCCAGAAAGTACATAAAATGAGAAGCCGCCTGGCGGCCAAGTTACCGATTTTAATGCGTTCGCCGTTATCACAAATGTACCAGAATCCTATTATCCTACCCAAAGGGCCAGTCACTGTTATCCAGAATGTGAACTTGATTATTTTTGTACATGGATAATGAAAACACAGCGGTGTAGATATATATAATATATATGTTGAAATTCTCCAACCTGGCATGCTCCTTTGAATTTCAATTGGAAAAAAAAATAGAAGTGCTGTGCAGAGAGCAGTTGGCAGCACCATCTCAAGTGAAGTAGAAAGCTTTGTCCTTAAACTGAGGGCCTCAGTTCTAAAAAAATTGGCGTGGGCAGTGGCACAAGTCTTTTTGCTGTGCTGCCCTACACTAATATGAAGGGGCAGGAATGCACCGTATTTACGAGATACCATGCATTTCTGTCCTTTCAGCAAGCTCCGGCACAGAACTTGGCGCCTAGCACCAATGCAGGCACCCTGTGCCATGGTGTCTACATTGTTGGCAGGATCGGTTCTCTGCAGGAAGGTATCCTTCATGCACAAAAACAATCCTGAGAGGCGATTTCCTTGTTCTATGTGTGCGGCAGAATGCGGCACACATTGAAAGAGGAAAAAAAACGAGGAGAAATTAAAACATTTCTCCTTTTTATGCCTGCTCTGGGGAGGCATAAGCAGGGCCGGACTGGGAACCAAAACCGGTCGGAGGGGGAGGTGCCGCCGAGCTCTTTCCCAGGGCCGGTTTTCGGCCGATTTTAAATCGGCCCTGTAACAAAAACGGCCCCAGGGGCCCAAAACCGGCCCCCACCCGTGCGGCGCACCGGGGGATTGCCCGGTGCCCACTACGGCCAGTCCGGCCCCGGGCATAAGATTTTGATGTTGGCCCAGGCTTACGTGATTTTGTAAATCTGAGACAGCATCAAAATCCATGGGTGTTGATGCGAACGCCCACCACATGCCCGTGGAACACCTTCTTGAAGCAGAGTAAGGCAACGCAACACTTTGCATCGCCTTGCTTTACTCCATGTCTATAACGCCATACAAAGCCATGCAGGGTGGCTTTGCGTCACCTCATAGATATGATTGAGAGGCCTGCACCACCAGAGCATCCAAAAATGTGATGTTCCAGCGGTACAAGTCTCTTATATATAAGCCCCATAGGGGTCAAGTTTAAATATATATCACTGCATATTTATTCTGAAAAAAAGCATAGCCTATGTAATGCCTCCTATTTCCTTCATTCTAATTATACATTTTCTTGATTAATCCTTCATTAGGCAAACATGTGTGACAGGCAGTGCCTTTTGTGCCATCACGCATAACCCTGTGGAACAAAGTTTGGGCTTGTTTTTGATTTTGGCAGACGGCATATATGTGATGGAGTATCCCTTCCGCTGTATTATAAGTAAGGGTGGGTGGAACTCGTATTGTTTCACTCTGCAGAGTTACAGAAAACCTTTGTGAGATTCCATGGAATTCCACCAATAGGCAGAAAATATACAGCTTGTGCTACAATTTAGCACCAGTAGTGTGATCAATGTTGAAAATCAGCACAAACTACACCATGCAGTCATTTGAGTTAATTTCGGTGCTGCTCGAGTAGAAAATCCACTTGAGCGTCAGCAAATGTACTCAAATGGGTGCTGTCTGGCCATGACTACTCGCGTTGGAAAATTGCTCTAGAGGATGTCAAATCCTGCTTTCATATTTTGGAGCTTCGAGGGAATAATAATTCTGCCATGCGGGGATTGTTGAAATTTGGCCAGAACTCTGCGTTAAAGAGTAATGCAGAGTGGCTAAAATTCCATTAATTCTGTGGGTGGATAAGAATATTCCGGCCACCCTTAATTGTAAGTGCATCATATCCTATCACACTTGTAATATGACAGACGGAATATCGATCACCTTTGAAATGAAGTATCTAGTCTGCCAAACTTCAAACCAAGCCCTTTTTTGGCAATGTTGATATAACGTCAATATGTTGATTTTGAGCACAGATAGCATACAATTTTTCTTTATTACTGAACTAAAGCTTTCTCCCTCATATGCATGTTTCCACTGTGAAAAAACGAAGTAAAGATTGTGAACTGCATATCAGTTATGCGCTAACAAGTGGTTTTGATGCGCTTGCCCAGACATTTCAAGATTTGTTTGCTTAAACTGGCATGTGATCCTTCTTTGTCACAAGGTTCACACAATGTCACTGTTCTGAATGGAAAAGTGCTATTTGCATGAAACTTATAACCAATGTTTGTATTTTTTTTCTAAGCAAATAGCAAATACTATTTTAATTCTGAACAAAAATGCACTAACTTGCAAAATTATGTGAAGTAAAGTAACACACTCTTAAAATGTTCTCTGAGCAAATTAGTGCCTCCTAGATAGTTTAGGTCATCTAGAAAGAAGTCTGTTGGGAAGTTATCAAGTATTTTGAAATCTTCCAAAGACGAGAAGGCTTTCACAAAACATATATGAGCACAGCAGCTACAGAACAGCAGCAGAAAATCATAAAGGATAATACATATAATACAAATACAGAGCACCTTTGTGAGAAATTTGGGTTTTAGGTTGAGTAGGGTGTTAACCTTGCTCAAGCAATAGCCACAGTCCCTGTCAGGGTGAACCATAAAAAGTCCCTAAATTAACCTGTGTTTAACCCTCTGGTAGCTTGGCAGAAAATCAGTCAGTCTTAACTTATAGGCAATGTGTAAAGTGTTTAGGCAGCACACAAAAACAGTAATACAATGAAAATAAGAGAAATCCCAGAGTTATGAATTTTAAGGTAAAAACTAGTGCCTAAAAGATCAAAGTGCCAACCGTGGACATCTAGTCACGCAAGACCAGGTCACAGTAGAAAATTAGAATCTGACCATGATGGAGCACGAGTCGATACAAAGAGTGGATTGGGCCTCGTCAGCACTTACCTTTGGAATTTAAATAAGTTTCTGTGAAAAGTTGTCTGAGAAGGTAAAGTTCAATGGGGCAAGGCTGCAGGCAGAGTCCAAGGAGGAGGCGTCATAATTGAGGAGCCGCTGGACAAAGTCGCGGTGAAGATTTCTACGTTCGGATTCAGTCTCTTTCTTGAAAGTCGAAAGCATGAGGAAGCTGGGGACTGTAGGAGACAAGAGCCCCACAAGTCTGGATACCCATTCTGTGAAGTACCGAGAACAACATAGTGAATAGACGAGCAGGCTGATTCATGCCTCCTCCGAGTTATCAGAGCATTTTTTATCCAAAACATTTTTCATTCGCAAACTTTGAATTTTGGCTGTCTGGGAACTTTTAGCATAGCCACCAAGATTTCAGGACTGGATGGACACTACATGTAGGGGTTAGAAATCACTGAGGGTGGGTCCAGGTGGGGTTTCAAGATGGTAAGAGCCTTTTCTGTCCCTGAGGGTCTGATCAGTAATCCTGCCACTTAGCCCTTGGAGTCGCTCTGGTAGTGCTGGGTTCAGCAGTGGAACAGGGCTCAAGCAACAGGGCAGGCCTGTGAGGGCTCAAGGAAAGTTTCAAGTAGCAGAGCAGTCTTTCCAGGTGCAGCAAATCAGTCTTATGGAGTGCATAGCAGCAGGCACATCTCTGAGAGTCCTTCCAAAGGTCCATAAAGTGGACTGAAAAGTGGGTCTGAAGTACCTATTTTTATGCCTGGTGCCTTCTTTGAAGTAGAAGGAGTTTCTAGAGCATTCTCTTTGAAGTACGCAGTGGTGGCAAGTCCTTTCTGTGAAGTCAGGGCACAGCCTGTTCAGTTGCAAGTGGGGATGTGCCCAGCTCCGCCCCCCCTCCCATTCTGACAGTGCTGGCCCATCCAGGTACATATATTCCTCTATTGTATGGCTGTCTGGGAGGACTATACAAAGTCCAACTACCAACTAAACATAGTTATGTGACTCAGGAACAGGCTACAGACAACAGGGCAGGAAAATGCCAACTTTCTGAAAAGTGGCATTTTCAAAATTGTAACTTAAAATCTGACTTTACCATTAAAGAGGATTTTAAATTACAACTTCTCAGACACCAAACATGAAATCCTTACTTGTTCCCAATCAAAAGTTAGCACCTATTAAATGGAATAAGGCAACCCAATGGTATCCTGACGGAGAGGTAGGTCTCACTGTAGTGAAAAATGAACTTATGGGCTTTTCCACTATTAGACATGTACAACTTAAAGTTACATGTCTTACCTTTTAATTACAAGGCTCTTTGACCTATGGGCTACCTAGGGCCTACCCTAGAGGTGTCATATACAATAAAAGATGAGTTAATGGTTTGGCAAGGGGGTTATAATCGCAAGTCGAATTGGCAGTTTAAAACTGCATTCAGCCTGCAATGGGAGACCTGGACCATGATTTGAGGGACTACTTAAGTAGGTAGCACAATTAGTGCTGCAGGCCCATTAGCAGCATTTAATTTACCGGCCCTGGGTATATGGCTTACCATTTTGCTAGGGACTTCTAAGCAAATTAAATATGCTAATCAGGTGTAAGCCAACTTTACCATGGTTTAGGGAGTGAGCACAAGCACGTTGGCACTGGTTAGCACTGGTAAAGTACACAGACCCTTAAGGCCAACAAAAACAAATTCAGCAAAATAGGAGGGTCACTGCCAACTGTTTATACTGTTATACCACCCTATGCCCCCCAGATGAAATTGGGGATAACTATCCAACCTCATGGTAGTTCTCATCACTAAGGCCAAAGACCTGGACAGACCATCAGCAATGGTGTGTTCTGACCCAGAACAGTGTTCTACTGTGAAGTCTATCCCCTGTGTGGAGATGGACCACCTCAACAGTTTAGGATCCTCACCCCTCATTCACATGAATCTACAAAATGAATTCCTGGGGAAAGTCAGGGGCCTTGAGTAGGGGTGGGCGGAATTTGCGGAATTAACTTCCTCAAATTATCGCGAGAATGCAGAAAATCTCCGCAAACACGCCGGAAATATCGCGAAGACGCGGAAGTTTTTTTGCCGCCTGTTCGCGGTATTTTTTGCGTGTTCGCGGGTCGCCAACTTACCCATGCGGTTGCTCACGGGCGCGGCCATCTTGTTTTCACTTGTCCCGCCCTCTGGCGATGTTTACTTCCTGTTCCGGGTCGCGCAATGCATGTTCGCGGTCGATATTTCCTGTTCGCGACCGCTTTTACTTGATCGCGTTGCTTTTTGCTTGCTCAGGGAGAAAATATCGCGCGAACTTGCGCACGTGGTCGCAATGGGCGCGGCCATCTTGTTTTCCACTCTATTGCATGGTTCTGGGGCCTGATTTTCAATCCTCCCTAAATCTTTTCAATCCTTTGTTTATAGCCACTTTTTTTGGATCTTTATTACTTATTATTTCTCTAACTATTTTCCTGCCTCTATATTTTTGGTTTTTGTCTTTTTTTTTTCAGTTTTTTAGCTACTTTTTCTCTTTGTATTGCCCGCTATTTATTTCCTTTACTCCTTTATTTATTTTACCTTTTCTTTCCCGCCCCGTCCCCAGAACCATGTCCAAGGGCAGGGCTGTTCGCCGGCGCAGCCAGAGCCGCGACCGCCTTCCTTGCGGAAGGCGGCGCCCACAAGGGGTGCATGCACGGGCCTTTTTTGGGGAGGCGGAGTTGGCTGCACTAATTTTCTTTGTGCAGCGCCACCTCCCCTCAACCCTGGCAGCAGGTGGCAGGCCTGGGTCCGGGTACAGCCTCCGGGAGCGTCGGCAGCGGTGGGGGAAGGTGCGCCGGGCAGTGTCGCGCATCTCTGGGGTCCGGCGCACCCAGGCACAGCTGACGCACCGGTGGTCCGACATCCTGGACCGTGAGCAGGACCTGCTGGACCTGCTAGGAGTGGAGGTCCCGGGGCTTGGTGAGTACCTATTTAATTATTACAACTTTGTGTCTGTTCTTCTGCTCTATGTTATATATTGCGAATATCTTTTTTTCCTTCCAACCAGCTAGAATGTTGCTGCTTACAATACATTCCAGGTTAATAACGTTTAAAAGTCTTCTGTGATTATGACACAGGTGCTCTTCTGCACTACTACTAATCTTACTTGTTTGCAGCTTTGCGTTTGCGCTTGCTTAGCGTGATTCTTTACGAGTTTATTTTAGAGAAATTAAGTTACGTAATGCTACAGTGACTCACGTCCACTCCTTACTTTGTCCTGTCACTAATAGATAGGGGCGGATTGATACATAGGTTTAGGTACTTTGTATGAGCTTCTAATTGGTTAGTGGTATGCGTGATGCCCCCCCTCACTCAGTTACGTGACGTGCTGCTAGTACGGCAGTCTTTAGAACCTTTTCTAGTTTGTTCAATGAGTGGAGGTAGGCTTTGCAGTTACTTAGCAGTAGCAGATCAGCATCAATCAAACCAAAATTTGGTGTATACAAAAAATGTAGTCATGTTCATGTGTCCTCCATGATTGGATCATACACATTGTTGAGGAATACAGTGGAAATGCATACTTAATGTACAATTGGCATGCCTGGAATAGGTGGGCTAGGTTGGGTGGTACGTTGTAC
This sequence comes from Triturus cristatus, assembly GCF_964204655.1. Taxonomy (NCBI): domain Eukaryota; kingdom Metazoa; phylum Chordata; class Amphibia; order Caudata; family Salamandridae; genus Triturus; species Triturus cristatus. Next base: position 983,947,347 of record NC_140592.1, on the reverse strand, counting down.
TAATACTTAGGCTTACTTGTAACTTAGTTTTCTGGAATCAGAATGGAAGAATGGATTACTGTTGATAAATAGTAACTTAAGTAGTCGAACTGCGAATCCCACGATATTACATGTTGACCAGATGAGATCGGTCAATGTAGTTATTGCAATTGTTAATTACATAAGTGTTTTTTGACCGTTGTTGAAAAATATTGTATTTGTTTGACACCATCCATCAATGTTTGTCTCTTTCTTAATTCTTATATCTCTCCTGTCCATCAGCACCCAGGGGCAGACCGACAGGGACTGGACAGTCGGCGGGACAGGAACACCACCAGGAGGACACCGCTGAGGGCTCCTCTGCTGGTCCCAGTAAGTCTTCTTGTTTTTAATAATATTTCTTATTCCATAACTTTTACTGCCCCATTTCTCCCGAACTATAGTGTGTTTCCAAATGCTATTTTTTTACCACCAATTATCCTTCGATCTGTACGGTTTCAAAAAGCTTATCCCTGCCTCCGCTATGATGACTGAGTACTACTACATACTATCAGTCTGTCTTTCTGTACTGTAGTAGCTAGTCTTGCCCAGTTGGCCAGTGCCACTCTTTGTGAAAGGTTGTAATATAAAACTCATATTCACCAGTAGCTCGTACAATCCGTTGGGTCGTTGTCTTGTACTACTTTTTACTCTTATTGATGTTGAGGCTTTGAAAATTCACAGCAACAACAGCCCTACCAGATTTCTTAATATTTTGATATGATACCCTATAGGACATACCACTGTTGTAGGGATCTTGCACATACATTTGCACCAGAAAATAGGATGTTGGTGATGGTAGGTTGGACCTTCCTTGCACACCTCAATTAGAAATTCCGCACCCACCACAATTCCACTGCTTGACTATAGTACTGTCTTGTCATACCTATTAGGTCTCGGAACCCTCCCCCCAAGATAACCAACAAGTAGACAACCCAGAACATAACACACCTAACCTCTGTCGTGGAAGCAATTCACATGCACACCCTTACTTTAATTTGCTCACTCGTGTAAGTTAGTCCACTCCACACCAAATACCACGAAGTCTATGTAAGTTTAAAATGTTTATTTCAATTTGAGAAGGTCTGTACACTGTTTTCTTAGCAGCACCAACCGGCAAATCAATAACATTAAAACAATATACATTGTTACACTTATACAGTTGGGAATTAAATCATGATAACTGAACAGTGGTGGAAGGCAGCACCACCATCCCATAGCAATTTAGTTTATATACATTTATAAATGAAGATGTGAGTGAAGGGACCCCTCACCTCAGAAGAACCTAGTACTGGTAGTTGGTGCATCGTTCAGAAGCTCTGGTTCGTAGAAGGGAATCTTGCTTCTGTAATGCGAAAAAAGAAATGGTGTGCGTTAGTATATTGCAACTTGCAAGCATTTCTCAGCCGTGCCAAAAAGTGTAGCATCTATGGATAAGCAATATGGACTAACAGTAACAGTAGTACACCAGTTCTTCCTAAAAAAGTGGCTTGTTAAGGTTTGTTGACCGCTTGTACGCAGCGCGTAGACTAGACAGTAGCAGTGTGAGGCAGGTCATGTGGGCTCAAAGGTGTCTTAAGAAGCTGCAAGGTAAAGGTAACGTCACATGTGCATGGCTAGGGCTAATCAAGCAAATGCTACAATGATCATATAACTTAGTGTCTACTCTACTACTACCTGATTTGTACTAGTGATGTATGTTAGTATTAACTCATTTTTCAACCTTGCTACTGATCAATAGGGGGGAGGTGTATATGTCGCCTAATAAATGTGTAATGTTTTCTAGGCACACTACCGACCACCATTGCTGGGGCCAGCGAAGGCGACACCGAGGGCGAGGATGCGGCAGTTGCAGATTGCAACGGAGGGGGAGTGGCAGCACCAGTGGCAGGCGGTGGTAAGTTAGATTCATAATTTTTAACTATTGTTGAACTTGACAGCACACTCACTGCAAAGGTGTACTGTATGTATATGTATACTGTACAGTTGTGAATTAGGGCCCCATTAGGATGGTGGGCGTATTGCCCCCGCTGGGCCGGCTGGAATTCACTGCCGTCACCGCAGGGGCAAACCTCCCGCCATCCCTGTAGAAAATATTCAGACATGTCCAGGCGGAAAAGGGTTCAATATGGCGGTGGTGTCTCTCTCACCACACCGGCAGCCATATAATCTGCATTTTGGAATGCCTTTGCGTGGCGGCATTGCCGTCCGCCACGGAAAGGCATGCACACATTGCAGAGTATGCTTGGGGGCCCCCATGGAGGGTACCTACCGATGCTATGGTACCCCCCCGACTTTCAAAGCAAAACGTGACAGGCTCCGTGCGAGGCCCGTCATGTTGTGCTTGGAAAAGCAGCACAACATTTTAGCATTGCTTTCAGCAAAGCCAACCAGAATTTAAATTTTAAAAAACAGGGTGCGCCCGCCACTGTGCCGGGCGCATCATCCTAATTAATTGTCCCCACGGGACCCCCACCCTTTTTAGCAGTCGGATGGCGGGCGGACAAAGTCCGCCCGCTATCCGATGTTGTAAGTAAGTATGAGTTCTTGGGGACGTTTGAAGAGTGAACTAGAAGACTAGAATTCCCTTTAATTGGTATAGGACTAGGAGCCGGAGTATTGAGTAACCAATGTCCTCATCTATCTGATTTCAACTCCGCTTTGAAAGTTTTATGGAGAAGAGCACCTGGTGCACTGTTCAACTAAAAAGTGTAAGACAGGTGGAAGGAAGAAGGACGGGCGCCATTTAAAATGTTATGTACTACTGTGCTTTATTTTATAGTGCTACTCTACCATGCCACTATGTGTATAAATAATTACCTTGTCCTACTGTTTTATTAAGACTATATTTTACAATTGTCTTGTTTTTTTCTTTTTGATACACAGCAACTCCGAAACTCAACCGTAAGGAGTTGGCCGCCAAGGCACGGCGCCGGAAGCTGGAGGCAATCCAGCAGGAATACCGGCGGCTGGTGGTCCTAGCCGAGGAGGAGGAGGAGGCTGCTGCAGCTATTGAAGCCTCCTCCAGTGCCCCGGGCCCCAGCCACCGCCCTCCAGCGGTACGGTGCCACCGCCGGACGGCTGCCCGCCGCCACCGTGTCATCTCCGGTGCCCCCCCCACTGTGGCTGCAACTGCCGCGGCCTTAGACGCCGCGTCGCCCATTTATAGGACCAGATGCGTGTCCTCCTCCAGTCCCGCCCCACCAGTTAGTCTCTGTCACTGCCCCTTTTTTAATTCCTGTTCGTTCTTCACTCGTTTGGGCGTTCTCTACTTCTATGGACAGTCGTTGGGGTTAGGGAGGTGGGTGGGTCAGCTTTTGTGGGTTTAGTTTATTTGTTAGGGTCAATTAAATATATTGTTCTATGTTACATGCAATGTTGTTAATGTTTTGTAGGTGGGGTAACTGTTTTACATCACACTGTTTCCTTGCTGGTGCATGGCCGCCCATAGCGTGTGTTTGATTTCAATAATTTGCTGACTGTATAAGACACAAACAGATAGATGCGACACACCTCACTCATTGACTGGTCCTACTATGCATTCTTTGGAGTGGTGTTTGAAACTGAAATCATTGACAACATGTCCATTATTAATTCTGCCTCCCCCAAACTTCTCTCTTACCGGTGCTTGATGTTTATGTCCAACTGTGGCACAGCACTGGCTGCATGGTGAAGATGGTTTCCTTTTTCATACATGCCATGATTGGGGTGGTGGTGGTAGTATAGTAGTAGTATACACTGGCAGGGTGGCAGCATTTCCAAAAAAAGAAAAGGAGATAGTCAATCGCCTTTGAGAGACTGTTAGAGGAGTAGTTGAATGAAGTACATCACAGAATTTACCGAGCAACAATTATATGCTCAAATATTTGACAAAAAAACTGAATGCTGGTTATTATGAGGATAGCCTACTAGACAGAGTTACAAACTATAGTTTTGTCGACTTGACTATGCCTACAGTCTAACAGTTAGTGCTGTATATGAGGAATGACAACAAACAAATCCAATCAATGCCGGCAATTCATGCTGAGGTATATGTTCTTTAGTTAAATAAAATAACCTCTGAAATATCCTACTCATGGGTGGGCAAGCAGAAGAAGATCATCGCTCTGCATTGAAATTGAAGTAGTGTTGCTTTCACCACATCCGCCCCAGCAAGTGTGTGATTTAGTATTGGTGTACATTTAATTTAGTTACACCTCGACAATAAGTCACACAGCCCGGGGGAAGAGGGTTAGGGTCCGTTGATTGGATGGGAAGGGGGATTTTGGGAAAGGTTTGACATAGAAAAACAGTATGCATACATAGACAAACAAACGACAATCATTGAAGACTACCATACCATATCCATTCCATATGTTAAGGTAGAAAAAGGAAATGCATGCATGATGATGAGACCCGGATTACATACACTTCTATTTCTTGTTCTGTTCCGGCCTTAATACTTTAACAGATAGCAAATAGAAATTTTAAATATTGGTAGTGAAGAATCATAAACACAGAGCAAACGTAATGATGATTGATAATAACAACTCCAAGAACACACTGTTGTAAAGAATGTATACAAGATATTAATCAAATTATTTTAAAGAAGTGAAAAGTGGATACTGTTACTGTCTTATCCTGGTCAAAAATGTGGACTGGTTTTTTGCATCTCGGCATTCCTCTTGCTCCTCTCGTCCATCAATCTTGGGTGTGTCGCATCACCACTCGCCACTGCCCGGCTGGAATAAAAAGGTGATTGATTGGCAAGGTAATTAATATGCATTGTAATGTTTTACAAAGTTTTGGACAAGGCCCGGCCTGTAATTTTAGATTGAAAACCAAAGGGGATATTCAGAAAGAAAGTGAAAACAAATGCACAAGTGATGGTGTAGTGCAACAAGAACACTTTCCGAGGTGGCATGTATGCATATGCATCATCTCTACTGTAGTCTGTTTCCAGCATAGACCTTCAACAGTAACAGGAGAGATCAGGCCCACAGTGCTTACCATTAGCACATCCTACGTTAACACTTTAGAGTCCTTTTTTTTTTCTCTCAAAGAGTTGGACAAACGCAAAGCACATTATCCATTCCAGACATAGCATTTTACAGTTAAAGTTAGTAAAATCAATGCACTGCAGTCATCCCACCGCTACACTCTATTCAACTTCTACACAGACATTTGGGTGTGCTGTGGTTGTTGTTGACGTGTTTACCTTTAGGCTTTTCCGTTTTATGCCACTCATGAAACATCCTCCTGACTTCATCATCAGCTCTGATACTTCTACTGACTGAAGATCGGCCTGCAGTACAAGTGTAATTTTTATAACACAACAAGAGTAGAAATATAAATCTTACTGACTTGAGTCATTCTTTGTGTACAGAAAGATAGATTACCACTAGTACACTTTGACATCACTTTGTGCACAACAAACAACGCAAACACAAAGACCAATAGCTCAGAGTCAGGTGTCCAATGCATGCCATTAATTGTCATCATTCATTACCTGTTCCTTCTCATCTTAAGTTAACGGGCCGTCTCTTTCGCCATCATCATGATGGACGGTGCTGTTAAGTCACAGTCATTTGCATTGCGCAGATTGAGTGAGTCCCCTTCCTGTATTGAATTAAAAGCAATGTATCACCAAGATGCAGGAGAAGTACACATTTCTTGTTTGCCAGAAGGGGAAAATTAGTAATTACTAGTGTGTTCTGTAGAAAGTTGATTAGTGGCAGTGCACAATTACATCAATTCATGCGCAACACACACCACAAAATCTACATCATTCAGTCTGCCATTCTGCGGCCAATGCATGGCATCAATCATTACCTGTTGCATCTCATCTCGTTAACGCTGCAGGCCGTCTCTTTCGCCATCATCATGATGGACGGTGCTGTTAAGTCACAGTCATTTGCATTGCGCAGATTGAGTGAGTCCCCTTCCTGTATTGAATTAAAAGCAATGTATCACCAAGATGCAGGAGAAGTACACATTTCTTGTTTGCCAGAAGGGGAAAATTAGTGTGTTCTGTAGAATGTTGATTAGTGGCAGTGCACAATTACATCAATTCATTCATGCGCAACACACACAACAAAAACTACATCATTCAGTCTGCTATTCTGCGGCCAATGCATGGCATCAATCATTACCTGTTGCATCTTATTTTCAGTTAATGGCCAGTCCCTCTCGGCTCTGAAGGAGGATAGCTGTAGAAGTCATCAGATTCATGGTCCACTTGTTTTGGAAGGACGAGGAAAGTTTGAATTTGTTGTCTTGTTACCATCATCCAATCATCATTCATGAGGGAAATGGAATTGACCAGGAGATGCAGTATGATCGAGCGGAGGAGCTGGATTCTGAGGACTGTAGTGTCAAATGGCAGACACCTGAAACTTGTATCTTAAATTAGAAGAGTAGAAGACGGTGATAATGCATTGGTTGCGATTCACAAGTTTATAACCGGAACAACGGACACAAACAAAGGGGGAAAAAAGGGAGGAAGACAGTAAGTGCGAGCCTAATTGTCAGGGAAGTATAACTCGTCCTCAAACTCTGGGGGATCTTCCAGTAGTAGGTAATCATCTGACACAATACTTCCGTCACCTGAGCCGCTGTCCTCATCTTCCTCTGTTGATTCATGCATTGTGTAATTCGGTGGTATGAAGTGCTGATTCATTTTGATCATTGTTAACCTCTCCACGTTTTTGGGAGATAGACTGGTCCTTCTCAAGGTTACAATGGAACCAGCAGCACTGAAAACACGTTCGGAAGAGACACTTGCGACAGGGCAAGCCAGATAGCTTATCGCCAGCCTGCTGAGCTGTGGCCATTCAGACCTTTTCTTATACCAATACTGCACTGGGTTTTGATCAACGTACACCTCTGTTGGGTCGTCCAGATAGGCCTGGACCATCCGCTCAATGTTCAGGGTTGCTGCTGGTAAGCTTTTGTGCTGTTTTTTCTGTGCATCAGCACTGTGCTTACGGCCCATCTTTACATACCAATCTGATAATGATTGTACTCGGCCGAATGATCCAGTTATTGTTTTTGCAGTCGATGGTGATGGTGAGTGTTGCGATTGTGAGCCAACCGCACTGCCCTCAGCCGACGAAGTTGCACTTGATTCTGCATGGCCTGCTTCAGTATCAGTACTTGTTGTGGGTTGATGTGGCGGGCTTTTAATTAGCAGCCCTTCGTTTTCAAACTTGATGGCTGCTTCAGCTATACAACTTTTGTAGTGGGCAACATCATTGTCGGAAAAAGAAAGGAATAGTCCTAATTTTGCACGTGGATCCAGAATTGTGGCACAAATGTAATGTTCTTGTGACAAAATTTTACTTTGTATCCTTACATTTTCTGATAAGCGCCTGGATAAGCTCTCCACCAAGTCATGGGCTTGCCTTCTGTCCTCTACACCTTTGTAGGATTCAGACACATTATTCAGCTCATGCTCTAGCATTTGCAACAATGGGATAGCTTGGCCCATTGTACAGTCCTCCTTGCTGACTTCACGTGTGAAGACCTCAAAAGGAGACAGCATCTCAGTCAGGCATTGAATTAGGGTCCATTGCTCCCTCTGAAGGGTCATGCCTTTAACACTAGCATCACTGCTTCTGTACCAGACATATTCATTGAGTGACCTCTGCTGTTCGTACAGACGATCAAGCATGTAATACGTTGAGTTCCAACGTGTTGCCACCTCCTGGATGAGTGCCTTGACTGGCATCCTATGCTCACGTTGGAGGATCCTCAGCTGCTTCCGAGCTTTAAAAGAATGGCTGAAATGAGTGCATATTCTTCGGCAGATGGCCAGTAAATTGCTTACTATGGGTTCTTTTTTCAGAAAGTCTTGCACTATAATGTTTATGCAGTGTGCCAAACACGGAACCCTGAAATAGGAACCAAGTTCCATGGCCTTAAGTACATTACTGCCATTGTCTGTGGCAACAAAACCAATACCAAGCCCTCTGGGCCGCAGCCATTCCAAAACCTTGGTGCGAAACTCTTCTAAAATGCTTTCAGCCGTATGAGATTTCTCCATGGCGAACATGGCTACAGTTGCATGTTTCCGAGTACCTTCAAAAATCGCAGCTGTGTCAACAACACCTCGTGCAGATAGTTGATCTCTAACCCCCACAAAAGAGATCCAGTGTGCAGTGATGCACATGTAATCATTTGCTTGGCAACTGGTCCACATGTCTGTTGTCAGGTGGATATTGTGCACAGCACTCTGCTGCAAACCGTGACCAACCAATTCCAGCACATCATGATGTAGTGCCGGAACAGCAATTCTTGCGAAATAGGACCGGCTGGGAACTTTCCATTTCGGGCAGATGGCAGACACAAATTCAAGGAAACCCACCCCTTCCACAAATGAAAAAGGAAGAAGGTCCAGCGCTAACATTTTAGCCAGCTTCGCATTGTACAATCGTGCCGTTCGGTGGTTGCGTTGGAACTGCCCCTCCAACCTAAACATGCTGTCAATGGTAGGCTGGCTTACTTTCCTTAGTGGTGCTGTTTTCATTAACCCACTAAGGCTCAACGACACAGATTGTCTCATTGAGGTACTCGCCGGTCGCCTTGGTGTCTCACCCACACTCTGAGTATGGCTCTTACTGCGGTGCCACTCTGATGTTACTGAGGAGGATGTGGGCGTTACCACTGCAGTGACTGCACTACTGGAGACAGGGCTAGAAATGCCTCCCTGTTCTTCACCTGCCACCACAATAATATCGCTCCCTGATTCTGAATCCTGACCAACTTCAATGGGTTTAGTTTTCCTACTTTCTTTTAACTTAAGTAGGTGATCCTCCCACACAATAGTGTGGTGTATTCTGAGATGACTTGCTTGTCCTCCGGTACCATAGTTTGTACCAAGCTTACCACGCCGAACACCTTGCCGACAAATTGCGCATATAGCAACGTTCTCCTCCTTGGCGCTAACAGAAAAGAAGTCCCAAACTGGGGAGGAGAACTTTCTGGCACTGCTGGATGTGCCACTTTCAACACCAGATGAACTTGAGGGGGTGCTTGAAAATATGTGACCCTGTCCACCTACACTGTGACTTTTACTACCACTTCCTACTGAGATGGTTGAGCTGGATGTAGGTCCCTGCCGGGCCTTGGAAAATATGGCAGCTGGAGGTAGTGGTGGTGTAACCTGTGTTGGTGAGATCCGTGCTACATCCCGCTCAGTAGCAGCCTTTCTGGATAGGGTGAGAATGTCGGTCTCCAATCCCTTTGGGGCGGGAGTAATGTGCGTGATGACTGGCTCATCTTCATCAACATCATCACCCCCCTCTTCTACATCTACCTCCATAACTCTAAGTTTTTCTGGGACCTTCCTTTTCAGAAGCAATGTCTTGTGGCGTACTTCACTCTCAGACCGAGCTGGTGGGACCCAAGTGTCATCACGATCATCAGAAGCGGGGCTTGAAGAAGAGGATGGACTAAGCCTCCTTTTCCTTGCTGGTGGTCTGGAAGACAATAGATATTCTGAAACAGTGGTTTGACTTCGCTCCGCTTTGTCTGCAGGAAGCTCGATTTCCTGAAATGCCCCTACGTCAGCAGCAACAACTACTATGGTGGGCTGTTGCGGCGGCTGCTGCTGTTCTGGTTGCGGCGGCTGCTGCTGTTCTGGTTGCGGCGGCTGCTGCTGTTCTGGTTGCGGCGGCTGCTGCTGTTCTGGTTGCGGCGGCTGCTGCTGTTCTGGTTGCAGCGGCTGCTGCTGCTGTTCTGGTTGCGGCGGCTTGACACTGATATGCTGAGTTTGTGCCTGCGTTGAACTTGATTGTGTACTACTTTGCGGTAATGACATTTCTTCAACATTGCTGCCCGTTAGTAGACTGGCTACCTCTGCGACAGTAAAGCCCTTGGGCCTAGGTTGGTGGGGTTGCTGGACCGCTGTGCTGGTCCCAGCTTGGTTCCCGGACAACGCTTTGGTGCCAAAAAAACCTTGGCCGGCACACCACCAGTCGTGGTTAATGGCAATTCCTTTTTCTGTTCCCTCTTCTCACCAGCAACTTTCTTGGTACTGGACCTGGTACCTTTCTTTGGGGCCATCTTATTCCGATGTCAGGCAGGAGGCAGATGCACAACAAGTTCTGGTCACACGTGGGCGTGATGCGCAGCAGGACTTCTGTCTGGCTGGCAGTACAACGGGTAGCCAGGTGATGCCGATGACACCTCCTACTCTGTCTTTTGTGCACCTAAAAGCAAAGAAGACAGGAGAAGAACATCAGTGAAATGTTGCATTTGTTTTTGTGGTTCAGTTACTTAGTACTGTACTAGTGCAAACAAAAGATAGTCTAGCCATTTATGATTTTTTTTTAACTAGAGCTATGTTAGAAACCACTTGATCAATAAAGCTGTGGCTACCTGCTCTGATCCTAGTGGATGAAAAAGCAGGCCTGTTGGCAGACAAGGCTAGGCAAGCTTGCAGGCCTAGGCCTCAAAATGGCCACCAGCCACATGTCCAGGCCCAACAACATCAGCAAGGCCACCCCAAAAAACACACTGCCCCAACTCAATCCAATGCCATCCATGCCCTAAATGATGTCTAAATTCAACAGAGCAAACAGAAAACAGTAGATTACTAAAGCTGTGGCTACCTGCTCTGGTAGCAGTGGATGAAAGCAGGCCTGTTGGCAGACAAGGCCAGGCAAGCTTGCAGGCCTAGGCCTCAAAATGGCCACCAGCCACATGGCCAGGCCCAACAACATCAGCAAGGCCACCCCAAAAAACACACTTCCCCAACTCAATCCAATGCCATCCATGCCCTAAATGATGTCTAAATTCAACAGAGCACACAGAAAACAGTAGATTACTAAAGCTGTGGCTACCTGCTCTGGTAGCAGTGGATGAAAGCAGGACTGTTGGCAGACAAGGCCAGGCAAGCTTGCAGGCCTAGGCCTCAAAATGGCCACCAGCCACATGGCCAGGCCCAACAACATCAGCAAGGCCACCCCAAAAAACACACTTCCCCAACTCAATCCAATGCCATCCATGCCCTAAATGATGTCTAAATTCAACAGAGCACACAGACAACAGTAGATTACTAAAGCTGTGGCTACCTGCTCTGGTAGCAGTGGATGAAAGCAGGCCTGTTGGCAGACAAGGCCAGGCAAGCTTGCAGGCCTAGGCCTCAAAATGGCCACCAGCCACATGGCCAGGCCCAACAACATCAGCAAGGCCACCCCAAAAAACACACTTCCCCAACTCAATCCAATGCCATCCATGCCCTAAATGATGTCTAAATTCAACAGAGAACACAGAAAACAGTAGATTACTAAAGCTGTGTGTTGTAGATTACTTGCTAGTTTTCCTCTACTGCACAGCTCTGTTGGGGTTGGAATGTTGTATGACATCATGGAATGCCTGGGTGTCTCTCCAGAGGAGTTTGGCAGTTGGTGTACTCAGGCTGAGCTGAATGGAGCTTGCTCCTGGTGGGGCTAATCTTGTACTATCTTACTTCCTCCTGTTATCCTGACCACCTGTGATGGAACTAAGCTATCATTAAAGAAGTATCTTACATGAACTGATGGACTCCCGTACTTCTTTATAACATTTTGGCGACGATCTTAAGGACTGACGTGTGCACTAAGGAGTAAGGACTTCCAGCAACTAAGGAATCAAAAGAAAAGGAACTAAGGAGTTTAAGGACTTTCAACACGTCAATTGAAACGCAAAATTAACGCCCTGGTCAGCCCCACCAGTGTCCTGTACCATCTGGACAGCCTGCAGCCTGGGCGTTTGTTTTCAGATCTCTGTGGAGCCTCCTGTCTCTTGTAAGAGCTCATGAGGGAATGGTCTCTCTGGTAACAAGCCTGCGGTGTTCCTGGCTTGATTTCAGCCCCAGCCTGCCTGCAAGTGTTGTGTCTAGTCTGCACATTCAGGGATTTACCATCAAAGTCTCATTGTGAGAGCAGCGTCATTTTAAAAGGGAGTGAGACTTCTGGTGTCATTTTGGGCATCTAGAAGTGAACGAGCTTTATTCATCTGGTGAGGAAATTGGTGCGACGCAGAGCTACTTCTAGCTCAAGCCTTTGGATCTGTTACAAGACCTGCAGTCCCTGGGTGCCTCTGCGGAGAGATCGGCAAACTGGGCTTGTTTGGACCTGCGAAACGCATAGCCATCTGAAGCGGAGCGTTTTGAAGTGACAGATGTTCGTGGGGCTGCGTGTGTGCTATATTTGGCTTTGGGGTACTTGTGCCATTTCTAAGGTAAAGATCGTTGGCTTTGTAGCCGTTTGTCATGCTCTGCGCAATTTTTGAATGTTGAGTATTTGCCGCGAGCGCCACCATGCGCGCACTTACCTCCGTCACAGACCCCTGGAGTTCCGTCATTCCCGCATCTTCTCACCTGCTCTTGGACGCTCTCCAGTGCATGCGTGCCGTGAGCCACCCGGTGCGGCATCAAAATGCGTGCCGCCATCTTGGATTTGGGAACTCTTTCTACTGCGGTCTGCGTTGTCAATAAAGTTCTGCGGACAACAAGTTGTTGCGCAGTTCTTTCTGGTGTTTTAAGCGGCGTGGCAGGAAAAGGATGGCGCGGCTTGGTAGGCGTAGGATGTGGCGGTTTGGCAACTTCTGTCGCGCATTAAGGTACATTGGTGTGAAAGCGACATTGTAACATTTTACAGCCAACTTGAGCATGGGGAGCGCTAGGTACTTTGGACATTTCCATTCAGTGAATGCTCACTGGAGAAGCTGCAGAACTTCTTTGCTGGGGAATCTCGGGTGATAGACCGATCACCGGTGCCTAGTGTTTCTTCTTGCCTCCTCATATAGCACTGTGTGTATTGGCTTGTGAGAGGCATAGTGTACTCAATGCTTCAATTCATGTCTTAACACTGTTGTGCGTGGAAGTTAAAGTTTTTGGCTGATCGTTATCTTTTCCTCTATCCTGTCATGGGGAGGTCTTTGGTTGGTGCTTAACCCCTTTTCTATGTATCTTTTGCGGTACCTTACTAAGGGGAAGTTGTGTGTCTTTCTCGTTGTATACTCTTGTCGTGTACTGTGGTGTTTTGTCATTGCTGGCTGGTCAATGTCCTGTTCTAGTTCGCTAGGCAAGCACTCTGTGGTGTTTCCCACACTACGTAGGGGAGGTGGTGTTTCTGGGTAGTCAATGCCTATGAGCTATTTTCCAAGATCAGTACCCTGTGGTGTATCCTAGGTTGTCTTTGGGTGGTAGTCAATGCCTCATGTCAGTTTTTAGGGTGACTGCTCTTTGGGTGTACCCTACCTAGGCGTAGTGTTTAACATGCAGTGTATCTGTCCCTTTGGTGAGGTTGTGCTGGTAGTTATTGTCAGTAATTTCTTGGTTTATTTACATAGAGTGTACCCATTTATTTGGGGAGGTTGTGGGGGCAATTTTTGGCCTCTGATTGTGTTTTCGGTGTGTCAGGGTTAGTTTCTTGTGTCCTCTTCTAGGTGTAAACTACTTAGGGGATGTAGTTTAAGTTGTGTTTTGAGGTAGTCAATGCCTAGTGTACCCATTCTTTGGGGAGGGTGTGGGGGTAGGCAATGCCTCTATTTTAGTGTCTAGTTTTCTTGGGTGTGTGTACTCTATGGTGTACCCTATTTAGGGGAGGTTGTTTTTTTTTCTAGGGTTAGTACTCTGTGTTTTTGGCGTGCTTGACTAATTTCCAGCGCTATCAATGGGTCTTCTTTTCTAGTTGACACTGTGTTACAGTCGAAGTCTGCCTCCGTGGAACTCGTGGCCAAGGGTCTCATGTTTGGAGGACTTTGAGTGTGCAGTTTTGTGTTTGATCTTTTGAGTCAGCATGCCTTCTAGCCTAATCCTTGTTGTTGTTTTTGGAGATGTTGTTTTCTTTCAAGGGTCTGTTTTTACATCCACCTGGTTACAGGGTGTTTTCCCTGGGTGTACCCACTTTTGGGGAGGTTGGGTGGGTGTTCGTCTTTCTTGTTGCATTGTGTTTTTCATCTGTGCTTTGCATTATTTTCCCTAAGGGAGGGGGATGGGGCGTGTAGTGATGTTGTTTGTGATCTTTAACATATGTCTGTTCATGCCAGTCGTTTTGTGATACCTCGTGCATTACTCCCAAGGTTAGGTGCACTTTATTGCTGCATCTTCTTGCCTAAGGTTTATGGGGTATCTTACTCTACTTCTTTTGTTCCCTAAGGGAAGAGGATGTGTTGTAGATTACTTGCTAGTTTTCCTCTACTGCACAGCTCTGTTGGGGTTGGAATGTTGTATGACATCATGGAATGCCTGGGTGTCTCTCCAGAGGAGTTTGGCAGTTGGTGTACTCAGGCTGAGCTGAATGGAGCTTGCTCCTGGTGGGGCTAATCTTGTACTATCTTACTTCCTCCTGTTATCCTGACCACCTGTGATGGAACTAAGCTATCATTAAAGAAGTATCTTACATGAACTGATGGACTCCCGTACTTCTTTATAACACTGTGGCTACCTGCTCTGGTAGCAGTGGATGAAAGCAGGCCTGTTGGCAGACAAGGCCAGGCAAGCTTGCAGGCCTAGGCCTCAAAATGGCCACCAGCCACATGGCCAGGCCCAACAACATCAGCAAGGCCACCCCAAAAAACACACTTCCCCAACTCAATCCAATGCCATCCATGCCCTAAATGATGTCTAAATTCAACAGAGCACACAGAAAACAGTAGATTACTAAAGCTGTGGCTACCTGCTCTGGTAGCAGTGGATGAAAGCAGGCCTGTTGGCAGACAAGGCCAGGCAAGCTTGCAGGCCTAGGCCTCAAAATGGCCACCAGCCACATGGCCAGGCCCAACAACATCAGCAAGGCCACCCCAAAAAACACACTTCCCCAACTCAATCCAATGCCATCCATGCCCTAAATGATGTCTAAATTCAACAGAGCACACAGAAAACAGTAGATTACTAAAGCTGTGGCTACCTGCTCTGGTAGCAGTGGATGAAAGCAGGCCTGTTGGCAGAGAAGGCCAGGCAAGCTTGCAGGCCTAGGCCTCAAAATGGCCACCAGCCACATGGCCAGGCCCAACAACATCAGCAAGGCCAGCCCAAAAAACACACTTCCCCAACTCAATCCAATGCCATCCATGCCCTAAATGATGTCTAAATTCAACAGAGCAAACAGAAAACAGTAGATTACTAAAGCTGTGGCTACCTGCTCTGGTAGCAGTGGATGAAAGCAGGCCTGTTGGCAGACAAGGCCAGGCAAGCTTGCAGGCCTAGGCCTCAAAATGGCCACCAGCCACATGGCCAGGCCCAACAACATCAGCAAGGCCACCCCAAAAAACACACTTCCCCAACTCAATCCAATGCCATCCATGCCCTAAATGATGTCTAAATTCAACAGAGCACACAGAAAACAGTAGATTACTAAAGCTGTGGCTACCTGCTCTGGTAGCAGTGGATGAAAGCAGGCCTGTTGGCAGACAAGGCCAGGCAAGCTTGCAGGCCTAGGCCTCAAAATGGCCACCAGCCACATGGCCAGGCCCAACAACATCAGCAAGGCCACCCCAAAAAACACACTTCCCCAACTCAATCCAATGCCATCCATGCCCTAAATGTGCTTGAAAATGAAATATATTCAAAAAACAAAAGGAACAGTTGCTTCATCATGCACACACACACCCATGAGGCCATGCCCATGGCTAGCTCGGGCCTACTACTACAACCCACAAAATAAAAAATAAAAAATTAAAAAAAAAAGGAATGATGATAATTAATTATCAAAAATAAATTGTAGTTACACAACAACTGCAATGCCCACAATCAAACACAACAACCACTTACTTGTAAAATATCCTATTCCAAAAATCCTGAAATCCAATTGCAATGATGCAGCAGACAAAAAGAGTGATCTTTCCAGCTCCAAATCCAAAGGCAGAATGAGCAGGAGATGGACAAAGCACTGGGAGGAGCCTGCTGGACAGGAACAGGAAGTTGGAGATTCTGTGTCACTTCCTCCCTCTCTCCACCTTGTAAAAAAATGACTCCTTGCACAAAAAAGGAAAGCCAAATGTGAATGTAAGGAGTTCTTTTCATCCAAAATCAGTATTTGCAGATGGTTTCATGCTGCTAGAGCCGATATTCCTCTCCAAATTGTAAATTTTACGTTGTTGAGTTCTCGAGCTTCACATTACTTCCGCCGGCGTGTCGAAAACGATATGATCGCGTTCTCTTCTTTGTCCCTGTCGCGTTGGATATGACGTGTTCGCGGTCTCTTTCTCCTGTTCGCGTTCGATTTCACGTGCCCGCGTCCTCATCCTCACGCTCGCGATGTAGAATGACATGTTCGAGATCTCAATCTTCTCATACTCGCGCGGTGCATGATCGCGAGAAGAAAGACGTGATCGCGCGACAAATGACGTGATCGCGTGAAAAATGACTTTAATGCGGAGAACGCGACCGGGTCAAGAAAACTTGTCGGAGAACGCAGGGATTCAGGTAAGGTGATCGCGCGCGCGCGAGAATGTATTGTTTTACAGCGTGAGCAAGAAAAAAATTATCGCTAAGCTGCGGAATGCGGAAATTTTGACATTTTCGCGCTTTCCGCGGAACGCGAAAATGCCAAAATATCGCAATTTCCGCAAACGGAACGGAATTTTGGCCCAGGCCTAGCCTTGAGTACAGGGGCTGTACACATAGCCTATTTAAGAGTGTCAAAGGCTTTTGGACAGTCCTTTGCCCAGATAAATATCTTGGGCTGCTTTGTGGAAGTCAGCGCAGCTAAGGGGGCGACAATGGTGCAATATTCCTTGACAAGGCTCTTGTGATATCCAGTGAGGCCCAGGAAAGCCCACATTTCTGTTTGGGTGTTTTAGGGATCCCAGGCAAAGATGGTCTCTATTTTGGCCTGGAGGGGCTGCACTTTACCCCTGCCCATGAGGTGTCCTGGGTACACCACAAAACCCTGCCCTACCTGGCACCTACTGGCCTTGATAGTCAGGCCTGTCTGTTGTGGGGCCTGAAGCACAACCTGTAGGTGGTGCTGTAGACAGCAGTATGTCTTTGAGGCAAGCAGCACTGAGGGCAAAATCCCAGGTAAGACCTGGTTTACCAACCACTGGAAGGTGGCAGGGTCATTCTTCAAAACAAATGGCATCACTCTAAACTGAAAGTGGATTTCTTGGAAAGAGAACGCTGGCCTCTCTTTGCCCCCCCCCCTCAGTTGGGGCAATCAGGCTATACCCTGAAGTAAGCTCAAATTTGCTTAGGAACTTGGCAGCCCCTGATCTGTCAATGAGCTCATCGTCTCGGAGCATGTCTCAGTCTTTGTGACTGAGTTGATCGCCAGTAGTCCACAATGAACCTGAGATCTGGTGCTGTGCCAAGTGGAACAGCTTTGGGTATCAGCACCAGTGGGCTGGACCAGGGACTACTGCAGTGCTCAATCACTCCCAACTCCACCATCTTGGAGACCTCCTTAATGCTGGCCCTCACTAGCCTGCATATTTTGGGTATCATGGATACACAGATGTGTAAGCCCAGGAGTGAGAGAAAACAGGGAGGCAAACTGTTCCAACAACCGGCGAAAGTCCTTCTAGCCATACCAAAGTTTCTTGACTGCCTGGCTAGAGTCTAAGTGCTCATAAACCTTCTTCTTGAACTTGGCCATCTGGTTTCTATGTGCTAGCATGTAGCCAATCACATCCTGTGGCGGCTTTTTGGGAGCTTGTTCCCACCCCTCCTGTACCAGACTGAGAGGTCCCCCAACAGGGTGTCCATAAAGAAGTTAAAATGGGTAAAGTCAACTCCCTTCTGTTGCACCTCCGTTAATGCAAAGAGCAGGCAAGGTAAGAGGATGACCTTATGGGCTCAGGCAGGCCCATAATCATGCCTGTCAGGGTCTTGTTGAACCATGCAACTAGCCTATTGGTTTGGGGATGGTAGGGTGTGGAGAACTTCTAGGTTACCTCACACTCTTTCTACATAGACTTCACGTATGCTGACATGATGTTGGTATCCCTGTCAGACACCATTTCCTTGGGGAACCCTAGGTGGGTAAGGTTAGACCTTTCAGCCTTAGGGTTGTCTTCCCCCAAACTTTTTCCCTAACTCCTCTATATTTTTCTGATCTCATTTTTGTTGGCCTTAGGCTATAATGTGTGAGCTTACTCCTTAAAACATGGTAACATTGTCTTGTCCACAAATGCCATACTTAGTTTACTCATACGTCTCTAGTAAAGTAGCACTACATGTACCCAGGACCTGAACATTTAATGCTACTAGTGGGCTTTCAACACTTATTGAACCATGTACCTAAGTAGCCCTTAAAACATGCCTCAGGCCTGCCATTGTAGCCTGTGTGTACATATTTAAACTGCCATTTCAAACTGGTAAAATAAACCTTTTGCCAGGCCCACAAGGCAGGGTGCAATGCATTTACAGAGTGTGACAAGTGCTTTTACGTTTTACAAGTCCTGGGAGTGGATGACTCTTACATTTGTTTTTCATTATTGCAAGGTCTATCTGTCCTGTAGAATAACATTAGAGTTACCTTAATACATTTAATAAGCTGTAACTTCCAAATGGGAACAGGTAAACAGTTCATGTTTGGTGTCTTTGGAATTTGTAATGAAAAATCCTCTTTGATGGTGATGTTGGATTTTTGGTTAAAATTTTGTAAATTCCTCTTTTAGAAAGTAGGCATTTCCTGCCTTCGCTATTCAGTGCCTTCAGCCTGTCTCTGGGTCACATGATTGGGTGTAGTTGGCAGTTGGTCTTCATGTATTCCTCCCAGACAACAACACACAATAGAGAGCTTAGGTGTGCCTGAACAGGCAATCAGTGACAGGATGGTAGGGCAGAGTTAGGCACAGCCCCACTTACACCTGAATAGGCTGTGTCATGCCTTCACACAAATGATTGAATACCCACTGTGGTTTGTCTGGAGCCAGGGTAGGGGAGGCAGGAAACCTGTAAACTTCAAAACGAAATCTCCCACTTCAAAAGGGGCACCATGTATAAATATTGGACCTCAAACACCAACTTTTCAGTATGCTTCTGGACCTGTTGAAGACTTGTAGGAAGAAAGACTGCTGGCCTGCTGAAAGAACTGCCAATGGGATGGGGTGCTGCCCTACAGGACTGCTCTGCTGACCTGTTGCCTGCTGACTTCATGTCTGGGTGAGAAGGACTGGATATGCAACTGTGCCCAGGACCACCAGAGTGACTCCAAGGGCGAGTCTCTTGTAACCAGCACCTGGACTCTTCAACTGTGAGTCCTACCCTGACAAGTGGTGCCACTCCAGTACAGGACCCTTGGAATTGGGTCTGAACTGTGCCCTGCGAGCACATCTGTGGATCCAGGAGAACCAAGACATCTCCTCAGCTGCGCAATGCAATCCCAAGCAGAACCGACGCATCGCCTCTGCTGCATGGAATTTCCAGACAAAAGGGCTTCACATTTCTGCCTTACAGCTCCATTGGAACTACAGCTATGGGACGCATCCTCGACACAGGCCCTTGCATCGCAGCCTTTCAGCTCGTCAAAAACCGACTCACTGCCTCAGTTATACGGCACGTCCTTGACACCGGAGTTCACATTGCAATCCCTCGTTGAAGGGATCCTCGACAGTGCAGGATCGCACATCACAGTCTCAGAGCTCCTCGGAACAGATGCATCACCTCGGCTGCACAACACATCCTTGAAACTGTACTTCCCAGCTCTTGGCAACCAGGATTTGAGGTACTCTTGTTCAGCAGGCCTAACTGAGCCCCTGTAGTCAGTCTGCGCTCCATCGCGGTCTGCCAGAACTTGTGACTTTATCCCTGTCTAGCACAATCAGACGCTTTGCCCTTTTTGGTGCAGTTTTGACTGAAATCTTAAAAATCACATGTCTACAGTTCTGCTAATTAGATTTTTGTTGTTTTGGCCTTGTTGTATTTGCTAGAAAATACTCTATTTTTCAAATCTGGTGTGATATCCATTTTGTTTTGTGTTTTCACTTTGCTACTGTTGAAGTGTTGAACAAATACCTTACATATTGCCTCAGTGTTAGGCCTTACTGCTCTGTGGCAAACTACCTGAGGGGTGAGCACAGGTTAATTTAGGATTTGCTTGTGACTTCAACCTGACAAGGATTGTGGTTCCTGCTTGAGCACGGTTCACCCCCCTCAACCAGTAACCAAATTTCTTACAGGCAAAAATCCCATCAGGGCCTTAGCCACTACAGATGGAGACACAGTCTTCAGAGGGATAGCCTCTGGGTACCTAGTGGCATGGTCCACCAAAAGCGGGGTACACCTGATGCTTAAGAGCGTTTTGGGGTCAAATTGTCCTACAATGTTGATGCTCATGTTTCAAAGGGGGAGCCAATGACAGGCAAGGGATTCAGGGGAGCCTTTAGCTTTTCCCCTGTTTTCCTACTGTCCTGGTAGGAAAGACATGTGCTGCAGAATGTATCTGAGGATTTCTTCAACCAGGGCCAACAAAAAGGGGAGACAAAACTGGCAAAGGTATTATCCCACCTCAGGTGACCTGTCAGGGCCATTTCATGAGCCAACCCCATTAGGAAGGCTCTGTAGCATTGGGGGACCACCAATGCACATGTAGCCCCATGTACAAGTGCCTTATGCTCACTATCAAGGGGATCATTCTCTCAATAAATGAGGTGATCTCAAGAGGTGTTATCATTGCCCCGGGATTCAGCCTGCTGTCTCATGCCTTCTAGGGTTGGGCTCTTCCTTTTATCTTGCCAAACTCCTCACCTGTGGGCTCACTCTCTATTTGCCATTCAGAAAGTTCAGGCAGGTCCCCCAAGGGAGGCAATGTCATCCGCGGTAGGCTCCGGGGTGGCCTCCTTTGGCTCCCGTCCACCTGTACCATGGTGGTCTCTGGGGCTGGTTTCCCACACCGCCTGCCCTTTCCTTTCTTCACAGCTGCCTGGACCATTCTTCCAGGCTCCAGGTCTCTTTGACTCCACTACTTGGTAACCATGGACATGATGGTCATACAGACCCACTGTGGTAGCCCCAACATTTCCAGAGCTCCATTTCCTTCTAGGCACTGTACTCCAGATCATTTCCAAGCAAATAGTTCACAGGCATGGCAGGGCTCACAGATACCCTAACAGAATCTAAGAACCCCCCTCCTCATACAAAGGGAACCAGAGCAACTGGGTAGTGCCTCTCACGGTTGTCTGCTACTACAACCTGGTGTAATGTATAGGGTAATAACTGGTCTGAGGACACCAGATGACACCTGACTATAGTCATGCTGGCTGTTGTGTCTTGCAGAGCCTCCACCCTCTTTCAATTGATGGCAACCCACTGCTGAGACGTTTTAGAAGGCATGGTGGCTTTAGGCACAATATCACTGTCTCCCAGGGACACTAGGGTAACCTCAGCTGTATACCCCACACTAACTGTGGCCACCTCCTCAATGGTTACACTGGCCAATCTCTGTGTCTGTCCACCATTAAGGAGCTATTCCCTCTTAGGGCATTTGTGATCACCATTTGAGTGCCCAAACCTGCAGCGCTTATAGCACTTGAGAACAAAATTAACATTACTTTTGTCCCCAAATCCAGATCTATTGTGGTTAGTATAGGACTGGGAACTCCTTTCTAGTTTTATCCCCGCTCCCTTCTTCTGGTGGGAACACTGATCCCCCCATTTGGAAACCCTTCCCAGATAACTTCTTGTGGACCTTGGTGATGATCCAAAAGTCTGCCTCATTAGCAAGCTCACTGGGAACAAAATGTTTACTATCCACAAGATGTTGGTGCAGTTCTGAAAAACAAAGACGGAACATGTGCTCTCTAGCAATCTAATCATACAGCCCCTTGTAATCATTTGGTTCCCTGCCCTTCACCCAACCATCCAGTACCTTGCAAAAATGATCCACACAATCCACCCAGGTTTACTGCGACAGCTTCTGGCTGTCCTTGAACTTCTGCCTTTATCTCTCTAGGGTGAGCCCATATTTCCTGGTGAGCACCTCATTCATGAGGGGATACATCATCATGGCTCCTTTCTCTAGGACTAACAAGGCCTCCAGAGGCTGACCCCTCCAATCCTCCTCAGAGACCCTGTGCGTCATAAAGGCAACACCATAGGCCTCAAACCAGTTTTCTATGTCATCTCACACAACAATGATAGTCACCAGATCCTTTGGGATGTGGACTCTCTTTTCTCCATTGCACACCTGTGTAATGTTGCCACCATTGCTGCTGGACTCTGGGGTTTTCCTGGCTTTCAGTTCCAGCTCCTTCAGGCCCATCTCATGTGCCAGGTGAAGTTTATTTTCAGCCAGGGGTCTCACTACCCGAGCTTGCTCTCTGGCGAAGGCTCTCTTCACCTCAGCCTTCCTCTTCTTAGCTTCCAGGTCTATCTTGACAAGCTGCAGTATGAGCTCCATCGCAGCCTTCCTTTCCTCCAGCTCCTCTGGGGACAGTCCCTGGACAGACACACTGCTTCCTGTCCCCTCATGGGCATCCTCTAGGAGTGAGTTGTGCTCCTCCTGCAGCCCATAACTAAGGTTTGGGTCCTCCTCCTCCTCATCATTATCATTCACATGTGCTCCATCCTCCTCATGGTCATCCTCCTCTTGGGTCGCCTGCCACCTCTGGACTTCCTCATAAGCTCTGTGGGCTATCTGGAGGTGCAACTTTGTGACGTTCTAGGTGGCCTGCAACCTCTTTTTCTTGCAGAGCATCTGCAGCTCAGTCCTAGAGAGGATGTCGATGTTGAGCAGCTCTATCTCCATAGTACAAAATAGTGAAGTAGGATACTTCTATTTATAAAAAAGGAGAAAACTGCTAATGGAAAACAAAGAAGAATTTAAACAGAGGTCAGCTCTGATGTCAAATTAATATATGGAAACTTTGTGTTACAAAAATCACTGTTTGGCCCTGCACAAACATTGGTACTGGACCCCACCACTTAACACCAATATGGGAAATTGGGTTGTTGGTTGAGTGGAGTGTCAGCCCTGCTCAAGCAACAGCCACAATCTCTGTCAGGGTGAAATCGTGAAGTCACTACATTAGCCTGTGCTTAAACCTTTGTTAACTTGACATAAAAGCAATCAGGCTGAGCTTAGAGGTAATGTGTAAATAATGTATGCATTACACAACCAGTAATAAAGTGAAAAGACAAAACAAGAGAAATCTGACACCAATTTAGAAACATCGAGCAGATTCTAATAAATGATTTGACACCAAAATGACAAAAATCCAATCAGTAGACCCGAGTCATGAATTTTTTAACTTTAAAGGAAAAACTAGCACCTAAAAGATTAAAGCGCCAAACCCGGACATCTAGTCATACAGGACTGGGTCAAAGTCAAGAAATATGGCTTGCCACGATGGTGTACAAGTGAGATACTTACTTTCAGGCTTAGAAAATGTTTCAGCAAAAAATTGTATGAGAAGGTAAATTTCAGCAGGGCAAGGCGGCAGGTGGTGTCCGAAGAGGAAGCAACATCGTTGGGCAGCTGCTGGACAAAATTGCAGTAACCATTTAAACATTCTGACGAAGTCTCTTTTATGGAAGTCAAACATCTTGAGCGGTATGAAGCTGGAGTCTGAAACCCACAAGAGTTCCATTAGGCTGGATATCCTTTCTTCTAAGGACCACTGAAAAGGAATTGCTGCTGCGGAGAAGAATGTAGTGGGAGCTGCCATGAAGTCAGGTCGCTCGGTGATGCACCTAGGGTGGATAGAAGAGCAAAAGATTTCAAAGTCCCAAGTTTTGAATTTTGGCTATTGGCTATCTGACAACCTTTAGAACCACCACTAAGGGTCCAGGGTCCAGAACTACATGGGCACCACTTGGGAAGGTTTGGACTCTCTCAGGCTGGTTCAGGTGTGGGTTCAAAACTATTAGAGCCTTTATTATCCCTGAGTCTCTGGTCAGTAGGTCAGCCAACTAGCCCTTTGAGTCACTCTGGTAGTCCTGGTTTCATCAATGGAACTGGGCTCAAGCATCAGGGCAGGCCTCTAAGGGTTCAAGGTAGAATACAGGCAGCAGAGCAGTTGTTAGACCTGTCAGCCTTAGGGCGGTCTTCCCCCTAGCTTTTTGCCTTCCACTTCCATTTTTTTAATCTCGTTTTTGCTGGCATTAGTACTCTGCATACTTTACCACTGCTAACCAGTGCTAAACTGCATGTGCTCACGCCTTAAAAAATTGTAGTATTGGCTTATCCCAAATTGGTACTATATGTACCCAAGACCTGTAAATTGAATGCTACACGTAGGCCTGCAACATTGATTGCACCACCCATTTAAGTAGCCCTTTACACCTATCTCAGGCCTCCCATTGAAGAGCCTGTGTGTGCAGTTGTTAAACAACCATTCTGCCCTGGGAAGGTAATCCTTTTGCCAGGCCCAAACCTTCTTTTTAATACATATATGTCATCCCTACAGTTGGCCTTGGACAGCTCAGAGAGCATGGTGCAATGTATTTAATAAGTCGGACATATACTTTTTTACGTGTCCTGATAGTGAAAAACTCTTAAATTCCCTTTTCTCTACTGCAAGGCCTATCACTATCACAGAATAACTTTGGAGTTACCTTCCCCCATTTTATAAGAGTAATTTCCCAATGTTTGGTGTTCCTGGAATAAAAGTTTTAAATACTTACTTATGGTAAAGGTGGATTTTAAATTTGCAATTCTGAACATTTTACTTTTAGAAAGTTGGCCTTTTCTTGCCTTATCTATTTAGTGCCTGTAGCCTGTCTCTGGTCACATGACTGGTTTTAGCCGATAGTTGGGCTTTGTGTGTTCCTCTCAGACAGCCACACATAATAAGGAGGTTAGGTGTGCCTGCCTGTCTGGGCCATCACTGGAAGGATGGGAGGGAGGATCTGTGCACAACCCCACTTACACCTGAATAGGCTGTGTCCTGACACCACACAATGGGCTGCATACCCCATGTAGTTAGTATGGAGCCAGGACAGGGAAGGCAGGATGTCTAGGAACTTCAAAGGGAAACCTCTAGATGCTTCTCTCCTACTTCAAAGGCAAAACTGGGTATAAAAACTGAACCTCAGACACCACCACTTCACTACACTGCTGGACCTGCGGATACTCTGCCAGGAAGAAGGACTGCTGGGCTGCTGAAGGACTGCCACCCTGCTGTACTGCGCTCTACTGGCTTTGTGCTTTGCTGTGCTGCCTTTCTGCCTGGCTGGGAAGAACTGGACCTGCATCACTTGAACCCAGAACCCAGAGTGACTCCAAGGGTTACTTGGTTGGCCTCTTGATCTGAAGCCTCAGGGACATAACAGACTTCCAACAACCTTGCATCTGCACCTGGACTCTGCTATATGTGAGTCTACCCAGCCAAATGGTGCTCAACCAGTCCTGGACCATTGGAAGTGGGCTTAAGGTTCTTTGCCCACCTCGGTTGACCTAACAGTACCAACTGATCTCCTCTGCTGCATGGCACAAACCCTAGCAGAACTGACCCATCTCCGCTGCTGCATGAATTGGACCTGTGGCAAAGACTCGCATCACTGCTGGGGCCGACATTTCCTACGGAATCGCCATTACGAGATGCATCCTTGCCGCAGGCTCTCACATCTCTTGTCGAGGGCAACAGCGATGACGCTGCCGATCTCCGCATCACAGCTTCCCAGCTTTTTGGAACCGACTAACCCCTCTGACTGTGCACCGCATACTCGATGCCAGACTTAGCATTGCAACCCTCATCGATGGGATCCTTGACGTCAATGCAAAAGGACCTCACACCACATCCTCGCCGCATCTCAGAACCAATGCTTCGCTTTGGCTGCGTGATAAATCTTTGATGCTGTTCCACACAATGCTCTGCAAACCAAGATTTAAGGTACTTTGTTTAGTGGGCCTAACTGGGTCCCTTTAGCCGACCCACACTCCATCACATTTGACCTGAACTTGTGACTCTGTCCCGTCTGGTGCGACCAGATATCCCCAGTTGGTGCTTTATACTGTTAGGTGCTTTTTTCTCTAAAAACTTTCAAATTCAACATCTTCAGATCTACTATTTGGATTTTTGTTGTTTTAGTCTTGTTTTATTTATTAAAAATCACTCTCTTTTCGAAATCATGTTGTGAGCTACTTTTGTGGTGTGTTTTCATTTTCTTACTGTTTGAAGTGTTGCACAAATACTATATAACAACAACGGGGGTACTTGTTCCTGTATAGTAAAGAGTTTAAGATTGGTTGGTAAAGGTAATTGTGAGAGGATCTTCCTTGATAGGAAGTAATGCTCTCACACTCCCATGTGGGTGTCATGCTTCATCATCAGGCTTTTTGCTCCTTGTGGGGACAGTGCTGCAATATCCCACAGGCCCCACTAGAGGGCTTTTTTCTGAGATCTTCTAAATAAAACAGGTGTGATGATGTGAGTGGGCATGTCAGTGGTCTAAAACTACCCAAAGGGTGCCCAGTGATTACTTTATTTGGTGGTCCCTTCGGTAGGATTAAAAAAGTAAAGGCAGACAGACAGCGCAAAATTATGACACAAAACCGTCTGGTGTAATGATTTGCAAGGATTGTTTGATTTAACTCAGTCAGGTCAGGCCAGGTCGATGTTTCATGCCCTAGTGGTCCAGGAGGGATCCACAGCACTTCTGTAGGACCAGGAATGGATGCGTACCTTGCCCTGAACTAGAGAGGGTGTCACAGTGCAATCATATGTAACATTCTTTAGTGGTTAAGCATATGGTCAAGAAAGTACCTGTGATATGCTCACCCTATCATGTTTCCTAATCCAAGCCCCAATTGTAGGCCTACATGTGCCTTAGGTCAAAGCAGAGGATCGCATAACTTCTGCAGTCGACAGTGGTCTCATACGTTGACTGATGCGTCGGACCTACCCCTCTCCCTGCCTCCCTGGAAGTCATGGAGAAGGGTAGGTCCAATGTGACACTTCACGTATGAGACCGCAGTCAACTGCAGTAGTTATGCAGTCTTCTGCCTTAAACTGCATTCATACTGCAATGGCAGGCATAGGGACATGTTTTAAGGGACTATTTAAGTGGGTGGCACAATAAGTCCTGCAGACCCACTAGTAGCATTTAATTTACTGGCCCTGGGTATATAAAATACTATTTTACTAGAAACTTCTAAGCGAACTAATATGGCAATCAGATTCAAGCCGATTTTACTATGCTTTAGGAAGTGAGCACACGTTCTTTAGCACTGGTTAACAGTGATAAAGTGCAAAGAGTTTTAAGGCCAACCAAAACGAATTCAGGAAAATACAAGAGTGAAGGTAAAAAGTTTGGTGCAAGACCACCTTAAACCTGACAATTCTAACAACCTTCTACAAACTAAATTGTCCCCTAAAATTGGTAATCAGCAGTATTTTTGCACATCGTCCTCATTTCACAACCTATGAAGAATGAGGCATTCTGTGGGTTTGCTATGATGGAAACTTGTGGCTTCCCTTGGTTCGACTACTATATGTACAACATTCATTTGTGCTGAGGAAACCTGATGCGCACAATGTTCTATTGTGCTGAAATCTGGCCATTTTGGTAGAACCTTCTCATCGACTTGACCAGTATCTTCAAAGAAGACTTCCAATGTCATGCACCCTGTTACAGTTTAGGAGCTAATAAATGGGTGAAGTAGATTTGTACGGTGTTACAGCTATGCTAGAGTTGGCACGAAAAAGAAGAAATTGCAGTGCAGGTAGATACTGTATTACAAGACTTATTAAGGAGACTGGTTTTGAAAGATTCACAAAACGGCAATTGGTTTTCAATAACTCACAATACTGTATGGGCCGTTTCTTTGAAGCAGAGTAGCTGACATTGCTAACAGAGCCTCAAATAATAGAACTCCACTGGCATGGTAGCAGAATATTGTGGCCTAAAAATAATTTACAAAAATGTCACCCCACTCGAGGTAATAGTGTCTAAACTCAATAGGGTGAGTTTAAAAAAAAAGAATATTTAGGCTGCGACATTTATATCAGACAATATTTTTGTCACTGATATTCTGACATACATCCCCACCATTATTCTTCCCGTATTCTTTACCTTCTTTTCTCTTCTCTATATTCTTTCATACTTCTCTCCTCTATTATTGCTTATTTGCAGCAGATCTGTTTACTGCAGGATAAGCCTATCATGCGATTGCTCAATTTTTGTAACATCTCAAACTGCATGTGCCATACTCTGTAGTTTTTCGCAAAATATGTTAGATGCAAAAAATTATAGTGTGTGCTGTAAGGGAGCTTGTCAACATAATTTCACTAGGACAGCACACTCCCATTCTAAGAGAACGAGGGGCATATGAGCAACAACCAGCGATAATTATCGCTAAGCGCACTTAGCGCTAGGATAATAATCGCTGGCTAGCGTGGATTTTTATCGCTGAGATAGCGTGCTAGTAGCAACGCTTATCTCAAAAGCGATAAATATCCTAGCGCTAACTGCCTAACGTGAGATTATCGCTGGAAGCCCAGCGATAATCCCACAAAGTTTGGCGATAGCTTGCTGATAGGGCCTCACATGCTTAGCCATGATATCCACCTTCCATAGGATATCATGGCTAAGTCAGTTTCAAAGCAGGCATAAGGAAAGTAGCGATAACAGAGGTTATCGCTACTTTTCCTGTCGCTATGCTGCTTTGCGTGAGGCTTGATAATAGGAGAAATGTCGCTTAGCGAAATTTCTCCCGTTATCCTGGGGAGGAAGGCCCACTTTGCATCTCATTAGAGATGCAAAGATGGGCATTAAGGGAAATGGAGAGAAGGCAAGGTTTCACGCGAAAGCGTGACCTTGCTGATAAGATGATAAAATTATCGCTGCTTTTCGTCTGAAGACGGACGCAAAAGCGGCAATAATTTTTTAACGCCTGCTTGCTGATATGCCCCAATGTCTGTTAAACAATAATCAAGGACAAGGACAAGCATCTCATCCCCGAACGTGACAGTAGGGAAGAGACACTTTTGTGATGTCTGCCTGTACTGAGCAATTCGTCTTTATCAGCCTTCCCTTTACCTGTACATCTGAAAGTTAGCACTGTAATTTGGCCAGAAGGCAACAAGCAGCTGGTATAAAACCTCCCTTTTAATAAATCAATATGCAAATACATATGGATTCAAAATATCTGAAATATAATAGTGAAACCAACGGTAGCCAGATGTTTTCTGTTCCATGAACAGAACAATCTTCGTCAGGGCTCTGCTCTATGGTTCTACTTAACACCAAAAATATTCATAAAATAAAATGTAAAATTCTGTGTAGTTTATCATGAAATTCTCCCGTCTAACATGTGCCTGTATTCTTGGTGCTTTAAGAGAAATTGATAATGTTCTGAAGAATGGGTTTTGAGATGCACATAGCCTTCAGCCATTAGCTCCGAAAAGATATTTCCATTTCTTAGGGATTTACGTTTGTTATTAAATTTGCATCTAGAATATCCTCAGCTAACAACCCCAGCTTCAAAAGTTACTAAAATTTACACAAATGGGAGTCTTTCATCTCTCACATTTTGGGAGGTGCATATCAGCAATAAAATACCAATGTTGTCAAACTAATGTGTTCCAATTCTTTTACAATTGTTGAAATGTAGAATTTTAGAGCCAAATTGGATTCCATGTCCCTGCAATGCGTCCGGAGAATGATAACAATATTACTTTATCATTTTCATGCAGTAGATTTGATTTATTTTGTATTTATTTTTATAGCTACTCAATACAGTAAGTGTAAACTGGTTGAAATGCATTGTTTGGGTGTGCCCCATTGCTGAAAGCGATGGCACACTAAACATTTTGCTCCTCTGGAAAACCTGTGCTTTGGCTCCCTTGCAATGTACACGAGAGGACTTTGATAGAAACATGGTTCATTCATCCTCTTATATGGGACGAGATGTGTCTTAGTGGCTAGACCTGCTGACCATGGAACATGAGCAGCCAGGCTTGAATCCCGGTCTCGGCTCAACAGCCTGTGATTTTGGGCAAATCACTTTCCCTCCCTATGCCTAAAAGGAAAAAATGTCTGTTTCTGGTTCTATTTATGCTGTATAAAACAGAAAAACAAAAATGCAAAGGAGCTCTTGCTACATGCAACAGAAGATGTAACCATTCTCCCTTTTGCTTAGTTTTTTAGGTCTGCCCTCACTAGATTATTGCTTTTACAAAACAATGGTGCATTATATACCTATATTTAGAGGCTTTTGGCTAGCTGGCTTAATCTAACTTCATAAATTATTATTCACATTTTCCTTCCGCCCACCACAGCATAAAGCACGGGAAATGAGCCCCATACCTGTTGGCTTCCTTCAATTTGAGCCACTGTAAAAAGCCTGTGCACATTGTTCATGTCTGCCTAAAAATAGTTCCGTTCCCAATCTGGTTTAAAATGCACTTTTGTATCATAACTATAAATGACCTTGGGTAAGCAGTTACGTCATGATTTATTTTCCAACTCCTTTTTAAAGTTACTGGTATACACTGTGTAAGCTCAACAGAGCAGCTTGGTAGTTCTTCAGTTTTATCTCCTTCACAAATAATAACAATAAGCGGTGTGCGACTGAAAGGCTTCTTATTTAAAAAAATATCTAGCAAAATTGATATGTCAGTGAATGCTTGTTAAGCGTTACATTTTTATTTCAAGCGAATGGCAGCCACATTTAGCTTTCAATATATTTGTTTCATTTTTGTGGCATATTCTAGCAATATAAAATAAAAAATAACCGCTGCAGGTACCAGCTTGCCAAGGCCCGACCTTTTAGATTTCCAACGCTTGTTTAAGTTGTTGACATCATTCTTGCATTTCCTGTTGAGACACGCCACCAAATACATTTTCAAAAGCTCCATATTGTTAAATGAAGGATGTGACCATGAAGTTAAATTTCCTCACATAACCCTGAATCAGTGGAGACACGCTAGTTGTGTTCTTATTGGTAGGGCTAGAGTGCGCTCCTAGCAAAGTGCATAGAAAGCATGAACGAGGTGGGACGCAGGAAGCAGCGTTTTCATCAAACATGGCCATCACCTCAGTTGAACAAGGACCCATAGGCAAATGTAACTTTCCTTCCTCACATCACCTCCCTGACGTTATTTGTGTCCAGCGACAGAACTGAAACAAGATACAAATACTGCATCTGATTCTCTCTTACCACAGCCTTTTAATCAGAAAAATAAACCTATAAAACTGCATAATTTACATGAAAATGTTTCCACTCTGATGGCAAAGACTCGTCCACCAGATCCCATCAGAAGCCACCAAACTTAGAAGAGGTCATGGCAGTCACAGTTGCATCTTAATGTGGTCGATCAGGTGAAAATGATGATCAGTTTATTGAGTTTAGAAAATGCTTCCTAATTTACTAACAAACATATACCCAGAGTGTTTGAAATGACCCACTTTAGTGTGGCATTCCACCAGTTTTTTGGTGGTTGTTGAACTCTGTACACTTTTCCCATGCTAATTAGCAGTAACATGACTGTGCTCCCCTTTAAACATGGTGAAATTGTCATAGCCCTGATTGGTTTATTTAACTTACCTATAAGTCCCTAGCATATGTTACAAAGGGTAGCAAGGGCCTGGAAGTTACATGTCACCAGTGGGAGCCAGCACCTACTGTGCCACCCACGGCAGTGACAGTGCAAACACCTGACTCCAAGGCTACCATTTGCAGCTTGCATGTGTAGATTTGCAAATTCAATCTGTCAAAGTAACCCCCTTTGAGAGGTCAAAACCTTTTTTTAAACTATTAATTAGTCACTCCTAAGTATGCCTTTTTGCCCAAAAGGCAGGGGCCATGACATTTAAAAGTAGGACCTGTAAAAGTTTAATGTACACATGTTCTTACAGTAAAACAAAGTCTCAAAAGCTATTTTCTATGTAATGAGGCTGTCTGTTCCATGGAAAAGCATTGGGATCCAATATAAAATATAATAGTGTTATCTCAGGCTAGGAAACATCTACGATCTACAATATTGGGCTTTTTTATTTATTACACACCCAATTCACTGGTGAAGCCAGATTTGCAAACAAATATTTTGGAAAATGTGCTTTTGAAAGTTACCTTTTCCCTGCCTACAGATTGTGTAGGACCTTTTGCATGAGCTCCAACTGTCACCTGGTAACTGAAAAGCACCCTTGATGTGGTGTGAAAACTGCACCCAGGATAAAGGCCTTAGATGTTGGGATGTGTGTTTATTCCTCTGGCAGGGTGACATCTGGCCTGTATCCAGGACCTTGACTAACTACAAACGCGCCCTATCAAATGCAAATGTTAGCTTAAACTTGGAGAGGGACATCCTTTGTTCCCTCAGTCAGGCAGGCACCAATCACAGCAGGAAAGGAGTTGCCCCCAGATTTGATTTAGAGTGACCATAGAGAATGGGGTGCTCATTTCCCTGGCCACACCTCTGGGGCAGAAATAAAAGCTCTGCAAAGGGAAAGAAGGTTTCTGCCATCTTCGTCTTGGAGAGAGAAGGGCACTGAGGGATTGTTCACAGTAGGGCACACAGGACATGCTCTAAGATTAGATAGGGTTGTCCCTGGGGATTTTTACTGTATTGGTTTGGGAGAGGCCATGAGTCACCACCACCCACAGGCTGGTGCAAGCAAAATGTGGCACCCACACTACCATCCTGAGAACACTTTCTGGACATGAAGAAGAACAGAAGAAGGCTTTTCTATGTGCCTGTGACCTGAGAAGAGCCTATAAAACTGAAACTGCTCTCCCTCTTATACCAAGGACAAAGACATGCATTCCAATGGTCCAATGGTTCAAGATCAGGGCACACAAGCCCCGAGAGGCCTTTTTCTGCAGCTGCTCAGCTGACAAGTCTCAACTACACCTTCCCTTGACCCAGCAGCTAGACTCTGTTGGAATGAGTCTTGACCCACAAATGCTGTCCCCAACCTCCTGATCCTTTGGCTGGTGTCATAGGGAACACCTCCTAACATTTCCTGAAACCTGGCATTTCAAAACCTTTTGGCTTCAAGCAGTAGCGGCCCGTGGAGAGAGTTCCATGAGGCAGTGAGGCGGGGCAGGGTGGGGGGTAGTAAACACCGGAATATGGATGAATGGAGGTAAGTAAACAATTAAACAAATAAAACAAATTTTGTTGCGCGTGCTGCATCGCATTTTGTGATACGTCGCGCGCTCCGAAATACGTTTTATTTATTTAATTGTTTACTTATGTCCGTTCATCCATATTCCGGTGTTTACTACCCCCCCCTTTGGCCCTCCCCCACCCCACCTCACTGCCCCACGGAACTCCCTCCATGGGCCGCTACTGGCTTCAAAAAGCTTTAGGGGACTGGGACCAGCCTGTCAAGCCGATCTGATGAAGATATGTTGACTCTGAACCACAGGTTCAGGTTGCTCCTGGTCAGAGCTTTTCTGCAGCAGCAAATCCTATTAAAAAAAGTGACCAAGTCTGAAGTTAAGCAGTCCATTGCTGTCTGCTGTTACTTGCTCCTAGGTAATGGTCAAGCCAGATTACTGCTGTGGGCACTAAATGCTGCGTGCAATTTGCGTAGTTCGAAGTAGCGCAAACTACGCGAGCGTAGCGAAATGCTTCATCCAGGGTTACTGCACATACCTATTTACATAACACTAATTCAATTTTGTTTGGACAATTTTCAGTCTGTCCAAGATATTCTAGGGAAAATGAAAATAAAGAGGCCCAGCTGTGATGCGTGCAGACACACACTCCTGTAAGCGTTCAGTAATACAGACAACAGACTCATGTGAACATACAATGACAGACACAAACACACAAAATAGTTTGGAGAAGTAAGTCTAAATAGTGATCACTGCATCTGGGTATGACCATGACAAATGGCCTACTCTTGCCTCTGGTGCAAAGGAAGGTGACAGGCCCCGGCAACACCATTGGCTCTCCGTGACCTACCACAGAGCCAGATTCTGCTCCATGGTGCCATGACGACGTCCATACACAGACATTGGGGAGGGATTATGACGGAACCACCCATTTTAAATATTTCCAATATTTAGTTAACTCATTAGGGACCTTCAAGACCATCACTTTTCTTTATAGAACGATCAGGGGAGAGGCAATCCTACCCCTGGAAGACCTTAGTGCACAATAATAGGGAGACCTGGAGATTCCCATCCTGGAGTGGGACTGGGTTGCGATCCTACAGCACACGCCCAAGTTTTCCAGAAATGCCAAATTTAAGCGTATTCATTTTTACGTGCTCCATAGAGCATATCTTATGCCTGGGAGGATTGCCAGACACTTTGCAGGTGAGGGAGCGAAGTGCTCGAGATGTGGGGAGTAGAGGGCTGACTTTCACCATATGTTTTGGGCATGCCTGGAACTTTGGCATTATTTGGAGGAAGTTACTAGAGTTCTGATGGCAGTCACCATGAGGGAGAACCCGTATGCGCCTGGACATTGTCTACTCAATTGGTATCCACACACTGCTTGGAATAAGGCAACAAGCAGGTTTCAGGATTTAGCTATCATACTTGCAAAAAGGGAGATTACGCGCAACTGGAAGACCCCAAGGGGTACCCGGGTGTAGATTTGGAAAAGAGAACTAGGAAAATGGGTGAGCTATGAAAGTGTAGTGCTGCTATGGGTACCACAGCGGGACCGTGGATCACTGGATGTGGCCCGACTTGGGATGCATCGGTGGATGAACTGCAGAATCCTAATCCCCCATCCAATGGGAGACTGTTGAAGACCCCCTAAGTGTTTCTGATCCTGAGGGTTATGGACATCGTGGTTAACTGGAGATTTTAGTCAATTGGAGGTACTGGAAATTTGTAGGGGACCACAGTGCACATGAACCAGCATGATACACCACCCGAGAAAGGGACGGAGAGCTGACACCCCCACTGGGGAATCAGGGATAGAACACGCCAGGGCATGACCATGACTGGGGTGGAAATAGGGAGGGCGCTGCTTGTTGTGGGTCATTATTTAAGCAGGTGGGAGAAGAAGAAGGTTGGGCTGATACCTGAATGTCAAAATGTTTACTGCAAAAATGTCACGTTTTGACTGTTTTACTCTGGCTAGATTATTGTATTACATATAAATATAACTCGAAATTATTAGACCTACTGGAAGAGAATTGTTTTATAATTAAATGCCAATAAAATTTGTTTAAAAAAAGACATTGGCTCTTCATGTCGGACAGAATTCTAAGCTTCCTGTGAAAGTATTAAGCTGGGTTCCTTCTGTGTCTACCATAACAAAGAAGAGTCATTAACTCCCAATATAAAATACTATGGGGCAGATTTGCAAGCCCTGTGCGCCACTTTTTTGCGCCGGCGTTGCGTCACCTCTGTGACGCAGTGGTAACGTAAAGCTAGCGCCATGCTGCGGGGGAGTTATAACGTGACGCATCTAGGGAGATGTGTCACTTTGTAAAGCCCTGCGCCACATGAAACCTGCGTCAGGTTTCATGTGGGTGTTCCGGCGCAGGGGGGTGGTGTTCTGGTGCAGGAACGCCTCGGAAAAGTGCCTGATTGAAATCTACAAGATTTCACACAGTCACTTTTCCGACCCCGCTGCGTCAAAACCTTGCGCCTGCTTGAAGCAGGCATAAGGTGTGACGCACCATGTGCAAGATAGGCTGGGTTGGCACAGTGCTGGAGTTGCGTTGCGCCCGCGACACAACTCCAGCACTGCGCCAACGTAAGGACTGCAGATGCAACACGCATCTGCATTTCCTTGTGCCATGATGCGCCGCACTGTAAATGCAGTGCATCTGTGGTGGCGCAAGGATTGTGTTGCGTGTCGCAAGTTTCCTGGCGCATCCCTGCTGATTTTCAGGAATGCGCCAGGAATTGTAAATCTGCCCCTTTGTTACTTCCCATCTGGCAAGATATTAAAAGTGATACCAGATGCCAAAGAGAATATTTGAACATGCAAACACTACATTTGCCTCATTAAAGATGTTTTTAAGGAGGACTGCAACCACAGAATATTTCTCCTATAAGCTTCTCTTTCAAAAAGACCGATAGGACATATGGTGGGCTAGAGTTAGGGCTGGTGTTTGATGACTGTACCTTGTCATGCAGCACACGAATATGGAAAGTTGAAGGTGAGGTGGTCATGCTGGACTAGAAGGTATGTTCATTAACTGGCAGTCATCTGTAGGTTTTGTCCCTAAGAATGATTCTGCCTATGATTTGATTTTTGTTTTTGAGCAAAGTTTGGTGTGCTACTGCATATGCACAATCAACCCTATATGCAAAATCATGCACTGCCATTTTCTGTGTGTATTAGTGTTTCTAACTTGTATTTAGTTTAGCTTCTTTATTCACTTGACTTTCGTGTTAGTAAGATTGTTTACTTTTATCTGTACTTACTGGCTGGAGATTGGTTATGCTCACAGTCTGGATTGTGAACGAACGGTTTCGTCACTAGTTCAGTGATCCTGAGCTAGGCAGTGACTGACTTAAGTTCTATGATATGGGTGTTGACATGAGAACTATCCTGTTGGGAGTGGGACCATATTTTGTAATTTTTGCGGTTTATAAGCTACATTGAATAATTTGTGCACCTCTTTGATTAAGAGATATTTTTACAGAGCATTTCAAAGGCATGAAGTGACAGCTGTTTTTTTCCGGCGCTATTTATTTAAGAACAGTAACTACTGTGTTGTGTAGCTAGCTTGCATGCGAGGAACACGTTATTTGTAGCCTGTGGTTTTAACAAGATCCCTTTCCCCCAGAGCACCAGTTATATCATGTTCCAGGCAATGGAAGCCGTGCGGACTTGGACGCGAGTGTGCACGGGTAAAAAGGCACCAGCGTTTCTGTTTCAAAGGTTTCTTTCTTTGCCCAAACTAATTTCCCCCTGCTAAGCGCCCTGAAGCGCTGGTTGCCGAAAACGAGTCGAGCGAAGGTGGGGCGGGCACGCAGCTTTGTACTAAATATGGGGCATATCATCA
This sequence comes from Triturus cristatus, assembly GCF_964204655.1. Taxonomy (NCBI): domain Eukaryota; kingdom Metazoa; phylum Chordata; class Amphibia; order Caudata; family Salamandridae; genus Triturus; species Triturus cristatus. The sequence continues at coordinate 983,910,545 of NC_140592.1, read as the reverse complement.
AGGGATTTATCACCCGGTTAGCACCACTTTTTGGCGATAAAGCAGCGATAATTTGATCGCCCTATCAACAATGTGTGGCTAACCCCCTTTAGCGCTAGTTTTCCGGCGACAGCAACCGGAAAATGTATCGCTTTGCACGTCAGCGATATTCAACGCCAAAGATATGCAAAGTAGGCGTTCCTGACTGAAATTTCACGAAAAAAGTCGAAAACACAGCTTCGCACTATTATCAATGATATCGCTGACCCGCTTAGATACAAAAAAGTCAGGCTAACTCCCGTTATCTCCAGTTATTAACACCTGATAAAAACCTGACTTACACTGGAGATAAGTGGGTGTATAGGGAGACTAGGCCAGAGCTCCCTCAGAACAGCCACAGAAGTCATGGAGGTAGTCATCATGCAGATTGGAGGCACACCAAGGCAACATTAACAACCACCGCCAATGCCACCACCCCCAGGACCACCACCACTGATGCAGCGACGAAGAAGACAGCGGGCACTGCGCAGACATGTCTGCCTCGCAGACTTAACGCTAGAGGAAGTTATAGCCCACTACAGGCTCAAAAGGACATCCATCCAGCATATCCTAACCCTGATTGCTCACAGGCTGACGCCACCAACACAGCGCAGAACCAACATCCCTCTGCAGACAAAATTGCTCGCTGTGCTGCACTTTTTGGCCTCTGGGACATTTCAACCAACAACAGCCAGAGTTGGTGGAGTATCACAGGCAGCCTTCTCAACCTTCCTCCCCACTGTCTTGGATGGCATACTTAGCCTGATTCCCCAGCACCTTCACTTCCCCAATACTGTGCAGGAGCAGATTGCCATCAAGCAAGGATTCTATGCCATCGCTGGCTTCCCGCAGGTGGTGGGTGCAATTGACTGCATACATGTATCATTTGTGCCCCCGGCGGACAGCGCACACATATACCGCAACAGGAAGTTCACCTATTCAATGAATGTGCAGGCAGGAGGATGTAAATATGTTGCCTAGGTACCGATAGGCATCGGCACATCACTTTGTGTCACATGCTGATGTATGATGTACGAGGATGAGGTCTACAGGCTCCACTGCGTAGAGTAACCCCCACCTTCTGAACATCTATGTAGCAAAACAAAGTTATCCTCACCGGTATCCCAGTCCGGTGTGTGGTCGTATTGTCGAGGAAGATGATTATGTTGTTGTCCTTGTTGCTGGTGACCTATTAGGGTTGACCCAATGTCGCATAAGTACTCACACATGTCAAATCAGTGTGTTAAGTCAGAGCTTTGTTGTGACCAAGGTTGTAACAATGCACGTTGAATGTAGGAGTTGCATTGTGGGGCAAATGTGCATGCGTAGGCCAAAAATCTGTCATGAAATCACCATCTAGCGCCATTGGTGTTGACTGTAGTGTTGTGGGTGCTGCTGTTGATGGTGATGTGTAGCATCTCCTCTCTGACTCAGATGCACATATTTCTCATTGTCCCATCTGTGATATGCTGTGTTTTGTGGTTGCCCGAAGAGTAAGTGGATATGTAGTGGTCACTACTTGTGTGTTGAAATTGATGTGTCAAATGCAAATCTATTACAAATGCCAAGAAGTGTGCAAAGGTGAGCCCTGCCATGTGTATCAGTGTGGTGAAGTGTGTGGACAGTCTGATCTTGTCAAATAATCCACATAGTGGAATTGATTTTGAAAAGTTGTGTAATGTGATTTTGATGCACTGCTTGTGACAGATCTTGAACCTATAACACAGGGGAATGATTCAATTCAGGAGTTCAGAGGCCGGGATCAATATAGTAACATTTTAACAAGCAAGATACCTCTGACACCATTAATCACAATATTTCTTTTTGCCACACTAGTCCTTTCTATTGACTCTAGGCGTTAAATCTTAATTTTTCTTTTTTCTTCAAACCTTATTTTCAAATTGAGGATCCCTTCATCAAATATATTTACACATCTCCATTATTTTTCACAATACATAAAACATTTATATACATATACACATTTGTGTCACTCACTGGACAAACTCTAAACTAGTTATACAAAAACTCATCAACAGACAAATACTATACATGTAGTATTTTTTTTACATCACACGCTAAACAATCACATTCTCAATTAGTCTTGTTGTAATTTTTAGATGTTTAATTCACCAGGTAAATTACATGTTCTCTTTCAAGTCCTACTGTTTTTTAAACGTAGTCTGCTGGGACCTTGTTATTCATAGTCCTCATGACTAACTCTTTGTGGTTCTATACAGGGTCAGAGACTATTCTCGAGAACTAGTATAGAAGAGCAAAGCTGCAAATGCTCAACAGTCCAAGAGAAATCGGTATATTCTTTTCCTAGTGGGCTCAGAACCACTGTGTAATAAATGCCAACGCGTTTCGACCTTATGGTGGTGGGACCAGATACTTTGATTGCGTTAAGGTCTTCATCGGGGCTGCACATAATTCGGGTAGGACATCTTTTTCTGTTTTGTCCTACTGCATGCATGTGCAAAGGCTTCCTGCTGGGTTCAATGTTGTATGGGTTAAACCTTCCTAGTAGTGGTGCCTCTTGTGCTGTATTGTACGGCTCCTTTTTTCAGAAGACGGGTCTTCAAACTCCTTTATTAGCGTGGATGTTCTTCTCCATACGCATACGAGGGTCACCGGATGTACGGAATCCTCGTCAGTGGAGATCCTGTCAACATTGTTTTTCTAATGTTTGTCATGATGAGTTGGTGTTGGCTGTTAGTGGCGGGTCGGAAGTTGTAGTGATCTTCTGTTGCATGTTGTTCCTCCATGACTTTTTTATGTGGCGGCAAGTGCGTCTGGACTTGCAAAGTTTGTTTTAAAACCATCTTGCTTCCAGGGGTGGGGGGGTTGTACAGTTTCTTCTGGGGGGCTATGGTGTTGTCGCTGTTGGAGATGCATCTGTGCATGTTTCGTGATGCGTTGTTGTGGTTCTAGTCTTCCACAATGGTTGGGGTGGAGTTGCTGAGTGATGAGTTTGGATGTTGAGCAATGATTCTGGTGCAGTTTGTTTGTGGTAGTGGTGGATGGTGACTGTCTTGAAGGTGAATTGGACACATCGATGGTCAGTCAATGGAATTTTGGTGGCATGGCTGAAGCTGATTGAGTCTCCTGTTGTGAAGAGTGGCACAAGGGTGGGTCCTGATGAGTGCGTGGGGTCAGTCACGATCTGGCAGAGCACAATGTTGTGTAGGTTGTCCAGGAGGAATGTTGTGCTGGGGTACAGTTGTTTATCGAGGTGGAAGTTGCGGTTCCCCAGCGGGTTGTAGTTGGTGGATGCAATGGCATGTGGGGAGTTGATGTCGGTGATGGAGTTGGCAAGAGGCCTGCGGGGGCAGCATCGGTGGCCGAGAAACGTGCATGAAGGGAGGAAAAGAAGCCTGGAAGGACAATAAGAGTGAGTAGCAGAAGGCCTGAAATTGAAGACCCATAGTTAATGGATGAGGGTGAAAAGAAGTGATGTAACAATTTTTAATGATTGAAAAATGGAGCGGTAAGCGGGAGACAGAGGTCCACTGGAACACAAGGGATGAGGCGCAGGTAAACCTGCGGATGGAGGAGGCCTTCAAACACTCACAGTAGAGAGTGCAGGGGCTTGTGGGAGCCCACATTCAATGGTGGACCTGCGAGGGGGAGAGCAATTTCACTGACAAATAGTCAGTGGTCTTGCTCGTCTGTCCCCGCAGCGGACGTCATTAAGTAGTGGTACGATTGCTAAAGATTCGCAGAGTGAGGTGTAATGTGTCTACGCATGATGTGGTCACATCAGTCACACAATGCTGCATCATGTTGACAAGCATAGGGGGCTATTATGGGTGACCTGCTGAGCTGGACCAACACTTAGCTATGTGGTGCCAAAACTGTATCAATTGTGCAAAGACTGTGTGCAGGATGGCGTATGTTTGTGTACAGTAAGGGTGACTGTACATGTACAATCCAAGCCATTGTGTGTGTGAGCTATGTGCGGGACAGAATCTAGTGTAAAAATAGCAGTCCTACATAAAAAGTTGACCGTAGCTACGCTGCCCCTGTACATAGTTAATGTGTGGTAATAACTTTGGGAGGTCAAAAGACACAAAGGAAATAGGACAGCTCCAGAGTGTCATACACCACAAAGCTCTGTGTAACTGCTTTTTCAAACTGCAGAGATGCCATCATACACAGAACAAGTTTGATCTCATGCCCGTGTAGAAATGGTGCCTTGTGATTGCGTGACACAACTCATATATGCATGTCTTTAAGCAGTGATGTTTTGTGTGGGCCACCACTGATTCACAGGTCGTGTGTGAATGGCAGTCAAAGTAGACACAGTCATGTGGCCAACATGTAAGGCAACACCACAGTGATGTTGCATTTTCAGTGACTGTAATGGATTTCATTATGAATATGTCACGTTTGTTTACGTCTGGTAACAACACATATTTACATTTGTTCACTCACAGATGGACGTCAACCTATCACACAGGGGGACATGGACAGATTCCGGGACCCACACGCCACTGGTGAGTATGGACAATAAATATTGGCCTGTTGCGGTGTCAAGAATGTCTGTGCCAAATGCTACACGTTGTCGATTAGCAGTATGGGTGTGTATCGCATGACCCTTGCCTACAATGTGAAGATGTATTTGGTATTTCAGATTTGTGTACAAATTGGTAGGTGAAGGTGGGGCAATGCATCTTATTCACAGATGTGACTTTGCCCATCAACAGTCAGTGATACACCTTTCAATCCATGTGCATAATTTCAAGCACCTAACCCCGCAAACTAGTCATTTTCACTGAAGTTGTGTTGGCAATAGGCTCCTTGGATTTTCGCCCCTGTTGAGTTGAGCTGCCTACTCAATTAGGCACACTTTCATGCTTTGTATATCGTCCAAGGGGCGTGCAGTGGGTGTTGCGTCGTGCACAAGGAGGCAGTGCTTTTCAGGCCGTGCAAGCTCGGACATGTTGGCACAGTGATTTCTAAGGTATGCTGCATAGCAGATTCACAGAAGTGGCAGTGTGTAGCTTATAGCCAAACTCATCAATGGCATGTTACACACACACATTCAAAAGATGTGTATATTAATTGCAATTGCATCTTTGTGCACAGCAATGGTGTTGTCAGGCTGTGTCCGTGGGGACATTCCATGCTTGACTCTGGATCATGTGTACAAACTCCTCTGTCACAATTGGTGACATTACTTGACACGCATTTTCAACGCATGCTTTCCCTCTGCATTATTTGATGTCACACACATTTTAACAATGCAGGGCTTTACGACACTATCAGTGAGTAGGCATTATCCATGAGAATTACACAACCCTCATGACCCCAGGGTGCCATTACAATGTGGAATCCATTGTAGCAGTTTGCGTTGTTAATGCATGCGTGTTCTTATCTACTACGGAGTGAGATTAGCGGTTACAAGACATGCATGAGTGGCAGTTTTGGTTAAATGATGTCTCCCCTCGCAGTGGCAAAATGTCAGATATTATATAGTAAAGGTGGAGTGAGTAACAGCGCATCATGCAGTAGTCAGCGTTCATACAACAAACATGTTTCCATGTGTGCTGCATGATGCAGCATGCTTGTAAGTGTGAGTAGGGCTGCCCCAGTCTTGACCCTGTGCATGTAGGGTGAGCTTACAATAGGTTGACAATCACATCTGCACACAGCCACCCTTGCACTCTTGTGCAAGAGTGCCAGTCTTGGCACTGACTTGGTGAACTGCACACAGCTGCTGGGGGACACACAGGGCTGCACATGTGCATTGTATATAAGTTGCAGCAGTGTGACACAGGATCGGATGAGGGTGGTGCTGTGCATGGAGGGCTAATGCCTCCCTACTCAAGTCAATTGTATATGTCACCCACAGTCAGGGTGTACAATGGTGCCATGTTTTGACCATGTCATTATCATTGTTTTGTCAGTACATGTCCCATGCCATGCACTGTCATGTCAGTCTCCACAGCCTGTAGTGAATGATTCATGCCTTGACATTTGTTTTAACAGGTCAGTTTGTGACTTAACAGAGTTATGCTGGTGTGTTGCCTCCCATGTTGTTTTGAACTTTGAATATAGATTTCATGTTGGACCTTGACATAGAATGAGGGACTGAAAATTGACATTGAGAATATTTTAGAGACAACATGACACTGCTAAGCAACATACATTCCAGGTATCCAAGGACTGCTCTCTCCATGTGAAGAAGGTCGCCAAAGTCTATCGACAGATGTCGAGGAGGCATCGTGACGAGAAGAAAGCCGGGACCTGGAAGGCACTTCCGGAGTACAACCAGATCAGCAGGCAGCCCATCCCCTCAACCTCTGGTGCCAGTGTGGGCCCTCAGACTCTGAATCCCCCTCCGACCACACCCGCCCAGGTGCCAGTACCACCTGCACCTTTGGATCACGGGGAGGCTTCGAATGCCCAGCTCCTGCGTATGGTCACTCGCAACAATTCTATGCTAATGGACATTTGCAGTGAACTCCTGTATCTAAACAGGCAGATTCACGTAATACGTGACCACTTTGGACTGCAGTGATTCCTCCCCATGTTGTCCCCCATCCCCCTCTTCTCCCTTACCACAATGTTAATGTTTACATGTAATGTGGTGTTAGGGATGTTTTGTGTGTTTTAGGTAGAGTAGTTTTAGCGTAGGCATAGTTAGTTGTAGATTTTTACTCTTTTTTTGTAGTAGAATTTGATAGTATTTGGGGGTAAGTTTCATTCTGCTTTGGGTGGGGGGTTGATATCCGAATTTTTTTGGTGTGTTTATGATTAGTTAGGGTTGCGAGTTTAGGAAATTAAAAATATTTGTAGTTGGTTTAGATTTAGTGGTAGTATTAGGGATTAGTGTTAGTATAGGGAACTCTAACATTTCAGTTGTCAAATAAATCTTGTTATTTTTGATTTCTGCTTGCACTGATGTCAGGGACGATGCTGGGAGTGGGGCTTAATCCATTGTATGCAACTCATACCATCACTGGACTAATCCTTGTATGTGTAACTATGGTCGTGACCTGTTTCTTAGCAGGATGGATTGTGTCCGGATACCTTAGATGTGAGCACAGTGAACTTGCATGGCTGACAGATTTGTAAGTATAGTTTATGACCTAGTCTAGGGACAGTTTATTGTGACGTCCAACATCTTAAGTGTGATGCACAGAGTTTAACTGCACATTGTTGCACATTTACAATTCAATGTAGGTACCTAGCATTGTGAGTCTATCAAAGTTGCTACAGTTATCCATCATGGAGATGGCTCCCGCAAATGCCACGACACCCGACTCCGCTACGATGCCAGCACCCTCCACGCACTCAACATCGGATGATCACACACCTGCTTCCTGGCCACACCAAAACACACACAAGGACCCTTCTCATGCCAGAACTGC